>NW_027185575.1:2761880-2805654 GCF_028583685.1 Petaurus breviceps papuanus
TGGATTCTTTTAATTTCTATTTTACCTCAGAGCTCTAGAATTTCAGGGCACTTTTCCTTGATAATTTCTTAAAAGATGATATGTGAGCTCTTTTTTATCATGGCTTTTAGACAGTGTAATAATTTTAAAATTATTTGTTCTGCATCTATTTTCAGGTCGGTGGTTTTATCTTTGAGATATTTCACATTGCCTTCTATTTTTTTTCCTTGATTTGGATCTGTTTTGTAATATATTGATTTCTCATAAAGTCATTACTTTCCATTTGCTCCACTGTAATTTTGAAGCAATTATTTTCTTCAGTGAGCTTTAGCACTTCCTTTTAGGCCCAGCAAGCTGTCTTCAGCTGGAGATATGTTTCACTCTCTCATTTTGTGGATTCTGTAGATCTAAAAATTGTTTAGAGTCATTTTTTAAAGGCATTTGGAGGGATTTGGGGGGAAGAACTCAAAACAGTCACTGCTTTTACTCTGCCATCTTGACTTTGCCCCTCACCCCCCAGTAAATTTCTTATATTCACTTATTTATATTTATAAGCCTGTTATCTTCCCCATGTAAATGGAATCTTTTTGAAGGCAAGAATTGCTTTTTGTTTGTTCTTTACTTGCATCTCTTGTACTTAGAATAGGTAATAACACATAGTAAATATTTATTTATAACAAACACTTATTGATTGATTGACATGATAATTAATCCCTGGAGCTTCCCACATAATGTTTGGACTGACTACAAGAGATGGAGTCAGTGGATCTGAGTTTGAATTCTGCTTCTGCTCTTATGACCTCTATGACCTCAAATAAGTCACTTCTGATCTCTGAGATTTAGATGTTGTTGATATTGTTTTTAACCTTCTGCAAAATAAGGGATTGGGACTAGAGTTCTCCAAGTATTTTCTATTTCAACATCAATCAAAGAACAAAGGTTTATCGGGTGTTGATAATATCTCCAGCATTGTGCCAAGGCACCTAGGACAGAAGAATCAAAATAACACTATCCTTGCCTTAAGGACCTTAGATTCTGTTGGGGAAGACAGTATGTATATGCATAAGGATATGCAAAATATATACAAGATCAATGCAAGTTGGATTGTTCAGGGGAACCCTAAAAACTGCATGGGGTGGGGGCAGGAAGGGAGGAGCAGTAGGAAAGGCTTCATGTAGAAAATGGTACTCGAATGATCTTGAAGTGAAGTAGAGATTCTTAGAGGTAAATGTGAAGAGGGAGTGCACTCCAGGTATGGATAAAAGCCAAAGCAAAGTCACAGAAATGGTAGATGTAATGAATACAAGGGGGATATTTTGCTAAATTGTAGAGTGGTTGAAGGGGAGTAATGTATACTAAGATGGGAATGATAGGTTGAAGATGGACTTTGGAGGGGTCTAGATTCCAAACAGATCTTATTATATTTGATTATTTATAATTAATTATATTTTATAATTATTAATAATTACTTAATTATAAGCCACTGAAACATAATGAGTATGGGAAAATGCATTGGTCCGTCCTGGTCTTCAGGAAAATCACCTCAGCATCTGAGTGGAAGATGGATTAGACAGAGGCAAGGGAAAATAGAAAAACAGGGAAACTAATTAGAAAGTTACTACTACTATAGATTAGAAGTGAAGATGACTTTTGGAGTGGAAAGAAGGTAATGGATCTTACCATTCCTGGCCAAAGATGGCTAATAAAATACTAGGAAATGTCTCTATTTCTCCTCTCCTCTCCTTGCCTCCTCCTTTCCCCTTCCTTCTCCTTTCTTCTTTTCTCCTTTCTTGCCTTGTCATCTTCTCTCCCTTCCCTTCCTTCTTTTCTGTTTTTTTAGCTTCTTTCATAATTCTATCTCTGACTGCCAGTTTCTGTCTGTTTTTCTGTTCATCCCTTTCTTCCACTTCAATCTCTATGTACTTTTCCAGCTTCTTTCTTTTCATGGTGTCTATACCAGTCAATGCCTTACACAAGCCTCCCCAACTACAAACACATGATAATGTTTAGCACATGGTTATTTTATTTAAATAAAAAAATTACTGGTACTTCTTCATATCATAACTATTTCCTGATAAACTCACCACCCAGTTAAATCCTCTAACACACAGAGAAAATAAGAAAGCAAAAGCAACATACCCAGTGAAATTATCTATGAGATATTTCATATCTATAATATTGTTCCTTCTTACCAGGGGAAAGGAAGTATGTTTAATTACTTATTTGCCAAATTCAAGATTTCTAATAACCAATCTAATTTAATGCAATCTTATTTGACAGTCATTAACTCAATATCTGCCATGTTCCAGGCATGGTGCCAAGCATAGGGGCTATAAGAACAAAATAAAAATCAGTTCCTACCCTCAAGGAGCTCATATTTGGTTGAAGGAAGATAACACATAGACATGAAAAAGTAGTATATGTATGCCTAAGTGTATGTATTTTTCATGTGTGTGTATTATGTGCATATGCATGTGGGAATGTGTGTGCATATGTGTGAGTGTGTGTGTGTGTGTGTGTGTGTGTGTGTGTGTGTGTGTGTGTGTGTAGGCAGGAGAAGGGACCAATAACTCTGGGACTTTTGAGAGGCAAAATAAAAGCCAAGCATTGAATGAAGGTAAAGATTCTAAAGGTAGAAGCAATGAGGAGTGAACTGCAGTTATGAGAAATTATATATGCAAAGGCTTGGAGACAGGACATGGCTTGCAAAGTTCTTGGAACATGGAAGGAGTAGGGCATGAAGGACCATACATGAATGGGAATAGTTTGAAATAAATCCTAAAAGGGAGAATAATGCAAGATTACAATGGGAATTTGTGTTTAACTTAGAGCAATAAGGAGTCACAGATAATTCTTCAAAAGGAGTCAATAAGCAAGACATTGATACAGAAGATTTTGACAGTTCTAAGGAGAATGGCTCAGAGAAGAAAGCCTGGAGCAGGAGAAAAAACTGGGAGGCTATTGTAGTAGCCCAGGAGAGAAGCAATGAAAAACTGAACAAGGTTGGTGACCATGTTAATGGAGAAGAGGGACATGGTAGAGGTAAAACCAACAAAAATTTGCAATTGGTTGAATAAGGATAGTGAGGGAGAGGGATGATTCAGTGATAATTTCTTGGTTGTGATCCTGGATAACAGAAAGAATAGTGCTGTCTTGAATAGAAAGAGGGACGGTTAGATGAGAGGTGGATTTGGACATGGGGGAGGGAATGAGATGTGCTTTGAATGTGTGGAGTTTATGTCACCTAGGAGGCATTCACTTGGAGCTGTTCAGAATGTATGTAGTACCATAACTCAGGAGAGAGACAAGGATTAGTTATGTTCATCATGGAGTCATTTGAATGAACCTATGCGAACTGGTGAGATTTCTAAGGTGAAGAGTGGAGAGAGCTAGACATCTAGCCATTGAATCTTTTGTTTTCATTCTTCTCCTGTCACTACATTCTTTCATCTGCATGTTCCCATGATTTTCTGAATTCCTTATTTCTGACCATATTCCCACTTCCATATTTACATTTAACATCTACCTCCTGCTGAGATACATGTTCCTTGGGACATTGGGTTTCAGGGGTGCATGAAAGCAGCAGGGAAAAAAATAAGCTTTTCATCTGACTGTCATTCTTTGAAGTTCTGGTGATTCTACACAGAAATGACATACAAGAGAAATATATGTATTGAGAGAAATGATTATTTTCAATTATTTTAATAATAAATGAAGCTTTTCATGCATCACAATAAGAATCTGAAAGATATCATTTTAAAAAAAATACCCATAGCTACTATCAGAGAAATAAAATAAAATTTTAATTCATATTTGAATAATGCTATACACCCTTTTCTCATTATGACACTTAGTTCAAGTATTAATCCCATTTGACAGTAGATGAAAGTGAGAGTCAAAGATTTCAAATTTACTTGACAAAGTCAGAATTCTAGAAACTGTTAGTATCAGGATTTGAACTCAGGTCACCAAACTTGAATTGGATCTGCTCTATGGAAAGTAGAACAGCTGCAGCAGAATGAAGGTTAAATTCTCCATCATCAGAACTCAGGATCCCAAATTTGCTGCTTGGTACCTATGTGATCCTGGGCAAGTTACATTCTTTGGGCCTCAGTTTCCTCATCTGAAAAATTCAGGGATATGCTAGATATCTACAAGAATTCTTAATTTCTCTAAGTCTGTGATCCTCTGATTCAGTTATCCATTAATTTAATGTACATTTATTGAGTATCTGCTGGTGGGGTGGTCCTGACCTGGGTACTCAGGAAATATGCAGGGCTGAGGGAACTATGACTAATTTTATTGGTCATGTGGATCTGAGCTCTGTATTCCCACGACCTTGAGTTATGTGATTTGGAAAGGAATTTCACTGTGATGGTTTTTAAATACATCTTATGAATAAAATATTGACACAAATCTCAAATAGTTTTCCCTCTTTCACTCTGGTCTTGGCTTTTTTCCATTCTCTTCCAGGGTTTAACAGGCAGCTTTCTTGTTGCTTCTAACTAAGAAACTGTAATTCTGTGCTCTGGTAATTCTGTCTCTTTTCCCCCACTTCATTTCCCCATATTCTCTCTTTTGCCCTCTTCACTTTATCTCTTTCATTTTCTCACCCACCCTCACCCCCATCCCCATTACCCCATGACCAAAACTTACCCTTAAGTTTGACCTTGCAAGACAAATAATCATAAATAAGAATCACAGGTTCTAATAGCAATTCTACAGAATCACACACTTAGTGAACAGAACAAAGGAAGACCTTGGTCCATACCTCATTTTATTACTTACTATAACTTAACTTTCTGAGCCCTCATTTTTCTCATTTGTAAATTGAAGATAATAAAAATTACCTCACTTACATTACTGTTGCTGGGAGGAAATTGCTCTGCAAATCTTAAAGGGCTCTGTGATTTGTTATTATTAGCACTAAGTATTAGTAAACTAGGTGGTCCAGTGGGTGGAGAGTTAGATTCAGAGACGGGAAGACCCAAGTTCCAATCTTGCCTTAGACATTTTCTAGCTGTATGACTCTGGGCAAATCACTTAATCTCTGTTTATGTCAGTTTCTTCAACTGTAAAATAAGGATAATAATATGGCATAGCTACTGGGGTTATTGTGAGGAAAAAAATGAGTTAATATTTGTAAGGTACTTTTCAAATATTAAAGTATTATGTGTACATCATTATGATCATCACCATTGTTATTACTGTCCCTGCTTACATAAAATTACATATCATAGACCTAGAAATGGAAGGCATTACAGAGGCTATTTTAATACCTTCATTCTGCAGAAGTCCACTCAAGGGCCTTGACTATGATCACGCAGATAATAGATGTTAGAGACAGGATAAATGGCTATTGGTAAACACGAATATTTTGTGAATATTTCTACATACTTATATACACTATTTGGCATTTTAAAGTTTTCAAAGCACTTAATATACAGCATCTCCCGTGAGTACAAAAATTGTGGACCGTTACTGCTACAGGTATTAGTAATTTTTTTTATTACTTTTATAGATGAGAAAACTGAGGCTTGGACACATTAAGTGATTTGAAAATGGGCACATAGTTAATAAGTGTCGGGGGGGGGTTCAAATTAAGATCTCCTTGGTTTCAAACCAGTAGTTTATCCTGTTTCAAGTTCCATGTCTCCTTTAACTCTGAATATTATCTAAGCACAGAGTTGACCATAAAGACAGGAAGAACTTGAAGTCAAGACCCACCTCTGACATAGACTGACAGTATGACCCTGTGTAAGTAATTCAACCTGCTTGTGATCTAGGCAAATTTCTAAGATTAGATAAGTTTCAGAGAAGATGCCAATATGCATTGACAGAGGGTATTCCTTACCAGAAACTCCCTACACCAATGAAATCACAGGTCCAATCCCAAATAAATGTAAAATTCACACATATAAGCAGCTACTCATATAATAACAAACATACAAATATATACGTGACATAAATACACATGTATATGACATACCTATGCACACATGCATACATGTATCATATATACTCTATGCACACGTATATAGGTAGAGAACTGTATGTATTTCAATCAAACACAAAGCACTTTTTAGATGCTCACTACTATTCCAATCACTATGCCTATTGCCTGTAATACAAAGAAAGACAAAAACAGTCCCTGGCCTCAGAGATTTCCCATTCTAATTGAGGAGGCAACACATAAATGGCTAAGTACATGCAAAATATAGGCAGAGTAGAGAAGAAGGGAAGGCACCAGCAGCTGGGGATGCCAAGAAAGACCTCATTCAGAAGGCTGAATTTGAGCTGCCTTTTTTTTTTTTGGAGGGAGGAGGGCAGGGCAATTGGGGTTAAGTGACTTGCCCAAGGTCACACAGCTAATAAGTGTTGTGTCAGCAGTCGGATTTGAACTCAGGTCCTCCTGATTCCAGGGCCGGTGTTCTATTCACTGCACCACCTAGCCACCCCTGAGCTACCTTTTAAAAGAAGTTGGGGAATCTTAAAGGGGCTAGAGAGTCGAGGCACCATTTGAGACACGGGGGGCAAAATGAACAGAACCAGAGTGCTGAGTGAAAGGAACGGTAAGCAGGTCATTGTAGTTGGATTCTACAATACCTTGTGGAGAATAAAGATGACCATAGAATGGAGAAAATGTAAGAAAAATGCAGAAGTGGGAGATTAGGAAGAGTTTTAACTGCCAGGGAATTTCTATTTCATCCTGGAGGTAGTGGTCCATCATTGAGGTTTGCTGAACAAGAGGATGAGATGGTCAGGTCTATGCTGTAGAAACATGATTTTGGCAGCTGAGCAAAAGATGGACTGTAGTGGGGGGTGAGGGATGGGGAGGGGATTCGAGCAAGGAGAAAAACCACAAGAGGGAGCATGGCACAGTGAACAGAAGCTGGAGGGCAGCATAGGCAATCTGTCCTGGGTTCAAATCCTGACATACTGACTGTGTAACCCTGGGCAAGGGTCACAACCTCTCAGTGTTATCAATTATAAAGAAGATGCTTGCTTGCATTACTATAAGGAGTTTTCTTACTTAGAAGTTCCCTCCATTAATGAAATTATAGATCCAATTATTATCTGTGTGCCCCTCCTCATGCATCCTAAGATTGTAAAAGATCTTTTGGCTGCCATTTCAGACAATTGATTCATATTCCATTTAAAGGTCATAAAAAGATACATATATATATATATATTTTACTTTCATAAATGATATCTAACCATGTCTCCTATCCAGTATTTGTGAAGTTTGTCTTTTTTTCCCTACTTCAATGGTAGGGCCTTATATTTATCTATATTTTTTTTCCACATAAAGAACTTTTTAAAGCCCAATACTGAGAACATTAAAGTGTTTTTCATTTTTTCCTGAGAATTCTTGCCCTGTCTTTCCTTTCCCTCCCTTCCCTTCCCTTCCCTTCCCTTCCCTTCCCTTCCCTTCATGAAGTGAGGATAACACCATTTTTACTTGCTTCATAGGTCTACTGTGAAGTTCAGATAAAAGACTGTATGGAAAACCCATTAAAAGCTTTAAGGTGTCATATAAATATCATTTACCATTATTGCAACCATAGATAAATATAAATTCATGAAGACAAATAAATAAAACTGACACTTTTTCACCAGAGTAGAAGCACTCCCAAGCTGTTCAAAACTATAAGGTAAAATTTTGTTTTCAGTGCCAAGACCTGGTGACTTGAACATACTGAGGGCAGCTAGTACCATTTCTTCAATCCACAAAGCAAATCACTGAATTGAAAAACTGTACTTTGGGTCCACCCACAGGCAATATCTTTGAAAGAGCATTTTCCATATCATCCTTCAAAATATTCCATAAGGCAGGGACAAGCCTGGTATTATTACAATTTAAAAGGCAAGATAGATTTTTATGAGGAGTATATGACATACTGGGAAATTGCTTGCCTGGAATTAGCTAAATTTCAATTAAATAGCTATGAGATAAGAAGTACAAAAGGAGGAGGCTGTGTTCCAATCTAACTGTCAGGCAGCACAGTATGATAGACAAAGAAATAGAAGGTGAGTTAAGAAAAACTTCATTTTAATTCCTCTCTCTAACATATGAATGAATGACTGAATGAACAAAAGAATGAATGAATGAGAAGCACATTCGCCCAATACAATACCCAGTCACTAGCCCAGTCCCTAGTGGGCAGATCCTAAGAACCCTCAGGGGTCTAGGATAAATTCTGAGAAATGGAGTATTTTTCTAGTGCTAGCTCACAAAACCCCACTAGTGTACCTCCCATGTGATTTTTTTTCCCAAATTTTTTAGTTAAATTTTATGTTTATTTTTAGTTTACATCATTAATTTCCACAAGATTTTGAGTTACAAATTTCTCCCCATTTTTCCCCTTCCTACTACCCCAAAAGAGCCATCCCACTGAATATCCCCTCCCCCAATCTGCTCTCTCCTATATCCATCCCCATACCCCCTCTGACTTTCCAGTAGGGCACAGTGAATCTTTATGCCACAGTGCCTATACATCTTATTTCCTGGTTGCAAGTAAAATAGTGATAATAACAATAATAATAATAAATATATATTAAACATTTGACTTTAAAAATTTGAATTCCAGATTCTTTGCCTTCCTCCCTCATCACCCACCCTCACAGGGAAGGTAAGCAATTCAATATAGGTTGTACATGTGTAGCTATGCAAAACATTTCATAGTGGATATATTGGGAAAAACTGAATATTTCCCTCCACCCTATCCCACCCCTTACTTGCTATATTTTCTACTTTTATCCTGTCCCTTTTCAATAGTGTGTGCTTCCAACTTCCCTTCCCCCCAGCCTGCCCTCCCTTCCTTTCTTCCCCTTCCCCTCTACTCTCCTGTAGGGTGAGATACCCTATTTAGTGTGTATGTCATTCCCTCCCTAAGTCAAATTCAATGAGAGAAGGTTCCCTTTTGCCTTCCTGTTCTTCCCCTCCATTGTAACACTTTTCCCTTGCCTCTTCTATATGAGATAATTTACCCCATTCTGTCTCTCCCCATCTCCTCTCATTATATTCCTCTCTCAACTCTCAATTTCACCTTTTAAGTATCATCCCTTCCTATTCAATTGGTCCTGTGCCCTCTGTCTATGTATACCTGTACACATATATACACACACTCACATATGTATTCATACACCCATATACCCTCCTATATTGACATAGATATGTATGTATGTATGTATGTGTATATATATATATATATATATATATATAAACATTTCTATTTCCTTCAACTATTCTCATACTGAGAAAAGTTTCATAAGTTAGAATGATTGTTTTTCCATGTAGGCATGTAAATAGTTCAACTTTGGTAAGTTCCTTATGATTTCTTTTCCCTGCTTGCCTTCTCATACTTCTCTTGTTTCTTTTATGTGAATATCAAATTTTTGATTCAACTCTGGGTTTTTCAACAAGAAAGTTTGGAAGTCCTCTATTTAACTGAATGACCATATTTTCTCCTGAAATATCATACTCAGTTTTGCTGGGGAGGTGAGTCTTGGTTTTAATCCCAGGCCCTTTGACCTCCAGAATATCATATTCCAAGCCCTTCAATCCCTCAGTGTAGAAGCTGCCAGATCCTGTGTTATATTGATTGTGTTTCCACAATATTCAAATTGTTTCTTCCTGACTGCTTGTAATATTTTCTCCACCTGGCTATAATATTCCTAGGAGTTTTCTTTTGGGGATCTTTTTTAGGAGTTGATCAGTGGATTCTTTCAACCTATATTTTGCCCTCTGGTTCTAAAACATCAGGGCAATTTTCTTGAGAATTTCTTGAAGGATGATTTCTAGGTTCTTTTTTTTATCATGGCTTTCAGGTAGTCCCATAATTTTTAAATTATCTCTCCTGGATCTATTTTCCAGGTCAGTGGTTTTCCCAATGAGATATTTCATATTGCCTTCTATTTTTTCATTTGTTTGGATCTGTTTAGTAGTATCTTGGTTTCTCATAAAGTCACTAGCTTCCATTTGCTCTAATCTAATTCCGAAGTAGTTATTCTCTTCAGTGAGCTTTTGAGATTCATTTCCCATCTGACAAATTCGGCTTTTAAAGGCATTCTTCTCCTCATTGGCTTTGTGAGCCTCTTTTACCATTTGAGTTAATCTATTTTTAAGGCATGATTTTCTTCATTCAGGTTGCTGACTCTCATTTCATAATTTTCTTGCATTGTTCTCATTTCTCCTCCCAATTTTTCCTCCACTTCTCTTATTTGGTTTTCAAAATCCTTCTTAAGCTCCTTTGGCCTGTAACCAGCTCATATTTTTTTGTAACCTTTTGTGCAGGAGTTCTAACTTTGCTGTTTTCCTCCTGTTCCAAGCTTTGGCCCTTTTTGTCCCCAAAATAGGAGTGTAAAGTCGGATTGCTGAACTTGCTTTGCTTCCTTTGCTTGCTCATGCTGCCACTCAATTACTTGACTTTTGAGCTTTTTGCCACAGTAGAACTCTGCTACCATAAAGGGGAGCTTTGTCCCAAATCACTGGGGTTTTCTCAGCTACCATATCTATTAGTTGGCTGCTCTCTCTGACGCCTCCACACACTGGCAAACTGGTCACACAACTCAGTACTTCCACCCTAGACAGTTATCCAGATCCAAGCAGGTTAAAGCAATTGCAATTACCCCTCAGAGTGGTTGCTTGTTCCCCCTACAATCTGCAGGCCAGGAGCTCTGAAGCAACCATGAGGCAGCAGCTGCATGGCCACAGTGCCGCAGTCCCTTCTCTTTCCAGGGGGTATAGGCCAGACCACACTCCTGATCTCCTGGTTCCCAAAGTCCACACTGCATTGACCTCTCACTTTGTCTTTAGTGTCTATGAGTTGATAATTATGGAAACTGCCACAGTTGCTGGTGATCTGAAGTCCCTCCAGCTGCCAGCTATTTGTGGCCACCCTGAGGCTAAACCTCTGGCTCACATGGGGCTGGGCTCAGCTCCCAGAGCACTGTGCTGGCCCCTTCCTGCCAGCCTTCCAGAATGTCTTCAGTGGGAAAATAGATTCTTTCTGTCATTTTTGGGGTTCTGTAGCTCCAAAATTTGTTTAGAGCCATTTTTTACATGAAGTGGAGGAGGTGGAGGCAGGGGCAGCTCGGAAGTACTGTTTCTACTCTGCCATTTTGGCTTTGTCTCCCATGTGATTATTAATGGATAACAATTAGTTAGCTAAATAATTAGCTTTTAGCAAAGAGTCTTTATTATGGAGACATGGTTTGCCAAAACAATGCCCTGAAATCTAGGTCACATTCTTTTGCCAGTATATACTAAGACCAAGGAAATGCAGGCTAAATCATAGAGAACATAAAGGAGACACTAACTAAAAACTCCTTGAAATCCTTTTGTTAGAGTCCTCAAGACATCCCCTATAGTTATAATGGAGATTTCCTAAGAAGCTTCTTGATCCTTGAATCTGCCTTCCTAGTTGCATACATTTTGTCCTTGTCTCCTGGCATAGACCAGGACTCTGGCTGTTTCTGTCCCAATAGCATTGCTAGGATGTTAATGAAAATTCCAAAGTCTTAGACACTTTCAAGTACAAAAGATATTCATCTGGTGAAGAGGGGAGGGAATAGAAGAGATGGAGAGCGAGCATCTTCCCCATATGCCCACCCCACCCCATTCTCACCCACATTGCACACACAGTAATTCCTTCCCAGGCACTTGGCCATGACTACTTTCTCCTTGCTTGCCAGTCACCCAAAGTAACAGTTCCAAATTAGCTTCCAGATTTTATACAAATCCCACTTGGGATGACTAATCTCTCAATCAATTTGAAAAGATTTCCTATGCAACATCACTCCAGTTTATCCAATGACTTTCACAGATATCTAACTTCAAGACTTTTTACTTAGACTAGAACCCATGATTGTTTGATTCTATAGTGGTGGGAAAACTCTATTCATATCTAATGAACTGAGATCTGTTCTTACCTGGTAAGTTATTTGGGTATAGCATATTGTCATTTACTTTAAGGGGTGGGAGTGTTGCCATAATTGTTCAATGCTGAATCTCACCTTTACAAATGAATAAACGTTTAAAAGGATTTATTAAGTATTGACTAAGATGCTTGCTTTCCATCTCTTCTATTCCCTCCCATCTTCACCAGATGAATACGTTTTGGACTTGAAAGTATCTGTTGTCTATTGCCTTTTATTAAGGATTGACTCTGTGCCAGGAATTTGCCGATTGCTAAACATATAGACAAAAATCAAGGGAGTCATTGTCCTCAAGGAACTTAGATTGGCATAGAGGGAAAGGGAACACAAAGGGGTATGGTGACCGAGAAAAAGAGTTTCATTCTGAGAATCACAAGGATGAACATATCTATATTGACACATCTTTTCCAGAAGCCATAGTAGTGTTTATTTGTTTACTATTTATAAAAAAAACAAGAGGCAGAGGGAAGTAGAACATAATTTATGTGTAGCAACAGAACAGATGGTAAAATGACCCAGGTAGATGGCAGACTGAAAAATGAAGTATGATCTAAGGTCAGCTAGATTTAGTATATTAAATATATCAATCAATCACATTGTACAATTAGATTGCACCAATCCATTGACCACTCAAGATAGGCGTCAGGGTAGAAGTTATAAAGCTGAATAGATTATCATCTCCAAGGTCTGGTGCCATGAAATGTGAAGGTCAAATCTGGGAAAGTGCTGTTCTAAGAGGGAAGATATATAGCAGTAGAAGAGCAAATTGCAAGGTGAACAGCTTGATAGAATATGTATGACCATTAAGAAGTCACCACTGCTCTGAGATTTTTTTCCCCTCATCTATAAGATGGGTCGAGAAGTATCTACCTCATAAGGTTATCCTGAGGATTAAATTAATGAATGCATAGAAACTATAATATAAATATTAACTGTCACTAACATTGCCTATAGACCTTGAAAATAATTAGCATTTCATTTATATTTATCATTTGATCCTTCAACATACAGAAGTCTCCAGTTGATTACTGGGATTCAATTCATGGGAGTATTAGCAAGTGGAGTGAATAGCTTGTATTATATGAATAGAAACAAGAAAAAAATGTGTGGTATCATTGAAGATGTTTTCGTGATGAAGCACCCTTAAATAACTCTCAATTTTATTTGCTTGTGATCAGTCATCCATAAATGAATCTGCTTCCCACAATAGCCTTTTCATTTGAGCACAAAATGCTCCCTGGGAATAAAGAAAATCCAAGAAAAAAATATGAAGAAAGTGATGTGGGAAAGCAAGAATTCCCCCAGAATAAAGTGCTGCTATGAAGATACTGATTTTAAACTATTTACAATGCTCTTTCAAAAGACAACTATTTTGTCAGCTAATGTTACTGTTGTTATTTTTCCATTTAAGACCTTGACATATAAATAGGTATATATAGACTAAAGTTTTGGTCAAAATCAGAAGTTGTTTTGAAGAGAGAAGAAAGAAATGGCAAATGTAGTTTCTTCATCTTATTTCATGTTTCACTTTACTCCTAAGGGATGCTATAATACCATAACTTATTTTGGATATTAGGCATGGAAAATACAGGATATGGAGTATTCATGTTTGTCTGTGCTTAACATAGGGGTTGAAGCAGCTAGATATCATTAATAATGAAACCTTCATTTTATAGATCATAACATGAAGGAATAAAGAAAGAAAGTAACTTGCGCAAGGGAACACAGGTGGTAAGTGGAAGAGCTGGGGTTCAAACCCAGGTCCTTTGACTATAAATTCAGGGATAGTGTCATCATATTATCTTGCTATAGTGAGATCAAAGTTGATTAGTCTGTCAGCAAGAATTTATTTAGAGCTTACAATGTATCCAATGCTGGGTTAAATGTCAGTGACACACAAAAAAGCAAAATACAGTATCTATTTTCACATTTTAGTGTGAGAGATAATATAAAAGCAAACTATGTTCAAACATGTCATAAACATGATGGAGTTCTAGGACATGTGAACAATAAGATAACAGATCACATTTTCTCATACACCTGTGACCTTTCCAAAATATATATTACGTGACAAAGATTAAGCAATTGTAGCTGTTTCCATGGTCTATAACACCCAGAATCTAAAAAAAAAAAGGGGGAGGGAGAATTCTCCAAACCTAGCAACTGGTGCTTGCTGAACCTGAGCTCAATCAACATCCTTCTCACACCTTCCACACTACTAGCAGCAAAGGTACACTAGCAGTTCCAAGGACACAATATATGCTAACATCAAAACTTATCCCTGAATTTTGGTCTCCCTTCTCCATTTTTTCAGTACTATGGAGAACCTGACTCCAGACTGCAGAAGTTTGCTCAGGCCATGATAGCCAGCTTTGTCACAGATTTCAGGAACAAAAGTCTTCTGGGCAGCAACCTGGAAGCACTGGTGCTGCAAAATTCTGCATGTCTAGTGCCAGGGAAAATGAATTCTGAACTTCTGGAGCTGGATAAAAGAACTGAGGAACAGAGGAAGTGGGACAAGTCAACAAGACAGGACAAGGTGCATGTAAGAGTCTGTGCAGTATTCCATCAAATCTGAGGGAAAGGGCACAATATCCATATGGGACCAAATCTGATGACCCAAAAGTCAACTGGAACAGAGATCTAGGTTGGGAAATTGTAAAATTTTCAATATAAAAAGTGGTTGAGACACCATGAGATCTAGATCCCAAGGAAATTACTCTCAGAGAGGAGAGAGCTAGGAAGTGAATGATAAGTAAAATACGTGGGAGAGGGAAAGACTGCAAGTATCAAACATTTGTGGGATAAAGAAAATTTAAAGACCTTGAATATAAACAGATAAGCAAATAAGAAAAAAAAAACTCTAACAGCAGAAGGAAATATAGCCTCCACATTTAGAAAATGAATTCAAGTATCTATGAATATAAACTGGGGCAGGGAGGAAGGAAAATTATCCAATACTTAATGGGACAGAGGATCCTGTGGAATTTGGGAAAAACACGGAATCACAACATGCTATTCCTGAGTGGTCTAAAAAAGAAATGAGAATTATGAGAGCAGAATTTGTCCTGCCTAGAAAAATTAATGAATAAGAAAGAAAAACTTAAATCTGCAATAGCAAGCCTCCCCAAAGAAACAAAAGAAAGAAGAATAGATTGAACTGCAAATACTCAAAAGTGAAAGGTGACCTAGAAGAAGAAAAGCAAAACAAAACAAATAAAACAAAATTTTTTAAAATGATATAAAAGGAAACATGACTCACTATGCAAGCAAAGCACACTAAACCAAAAAACAAGATGTACAGAAAAAGTGAGGATTAGAGATCTCCCAGAAGAATAGGGAAGGAAAATACAAATAAAACCTTAATGGCACAATGAAGGAATTAACTGAAAGGAATTGTTCAGAACTTCTAAACAAATAAAATGAAAAAAAAGTTCCATAGTTCTTTTTCTGGATGTAGATAGCATTTTCCATCATGAATCTTTTGGAATTGTCTAGGAACACTGTATTACTTAGATGAGCTAAGTCAATCATAATGGATCGCTGAACAAGGTTGCTGTTACTATGCACAACGTTCCCCTGGTTATGCTCACTTCAGTCAGCATCAGTTCATGTAAGCCTTTCAAGATTTTTCTGAAATCTTCATGCTCATCATTTCTTATAGCACAATACTATTCCATTACATTCATATTCCACAACTTGTTCAGTCATTCCCAAATTGATGTGCATTTTCTCAATTTCAAATTCTTTCCTACCACATGGAGAGCTGCTGCAAATATTTTTGTACATGTAGATCTTTTCCCCCCTTTTGTGGTCATCTCTTTGGGATATAAACTTAGTAGTGGTATTGCTGGATCAGAGGGTATGAGCAATTTTATAACCCTTTGGGTAGAGCTCCAAATTTTTTCTCCAGAATAATTGGATCTGTTTACAACTCCCCCAATAATGAATTAGTATCCCAATTTTCCCACATCTTTTCCAACATTAATCATTTTCCTTTTTGTCATATTAGTTAATATGATACATGTGAGGTCACAACTCAGAGTTGTTTTCATTTACATTTCTGTAATCAATAGTGATTTAAAGGATTTTTTCCATTACTATAGATAGCTTTAATTTCTTCTCCTGAAAATTGTCTGTTCATATACTTTGACTATTTATCAATTTGGGAATGACTTGTTTTCTGTTTGAGAAATGAGGCTTTTATCAAGAACATTTGCTGTGAATATAGTTTTTCATCTTTCTGCTTTCCTTCTCATCTTGTTAGCATTGGCTTTGTTTATGCAAAACCCTTCTAATTTAATGCAAACAAAATTATCCATTTTTCATTTCCTAATGTCCTTTATCTGTAGTTTGGTCATAAATTCTTCTCTTCTCCATAGATCTGAGAGCAAACTATTCCTTATTCTCCTAATTTGCTTATGGCATAATCTTTTATGTCTAAATTAAGTACTCATTTGCCATTTTATTCCTATGTGGTGTGAGATGATCTATGCCTAGTTTCTGCCATACTATTTTCTAGTTTTCCCAGCAATTTTTCTCAAATACTGATTTCTTATCCCAGAAGCTGGGGTCTTTGGGTTTATCAAACAGTAGATTACTTATAGTCATTGACTGCTGTATCTTGTGTACCTAACCTATTCCACTGATTCACCACTCTATTTTTTAACTAGTACTAAGTAATTTTGATGATATCAGGTTTATAAAATAGTTTTTGATCTGGTACAGCTAGGCCACCTTCTTTTTTTTTCTTTTTTATTAATTCTCTTGATAGTCTTGACCTCTTGTTCTTTCAAATGAATTTTGTTATAATTTTTTTTCTGAATTTATAAAATATTTTTGGTAGTTTGATTGGTATGGCAGTGAATAAGTAAATTAATTTAGGTACAGTTGTCATTTTTATTTTATTAGCTCAGCATACCCATGAGCAATTGATATTTTCCAGTTGTTTAGATCTGACTTTATTTGTAGGAAAAGTGTTTTGCAATTTTGTTCATATAGTTCCTGGGTTTGTCTTGACAAGTAGATGCCTAAATATTTTGCATTGCAAACAATTATTTTAAATGGATTTCTCATTCTATTGCTTGCTAATCAGTTTTCTTGGTAACTTATAGAAATATTGATGATTTGTGTAGGCTTATTTTGGGGGCTACAATTTTGCTAATCATATTAACCAAAGATTTATCCATTTCATTGTTTTTTTTCCCCATAAAACCAGTTTTTAGTTTTGTTTATTAGTTAAACAGCTTTCTTATTTTCCATTTTATTAATTTCTCCTTTCATTTTCAGAATTTCTAATTTGGCATTTAATTAATATTTTTAATTTATTCTTTTTCTAGCCTTTTGAATTGCATGCCCAATTCATGTATCTCCTCTTTCTCTATTTTATTCATGTAAGCATTTAGAGATGTACATTTTATCCTAAGTACTGCTTTGGCTACATCCTATAAATTTGGGCATGCTGTCTCATTATTGTCATTCTTTATTTATTAAATTATTGATTGTTTCTATGATTTGTCGATTAACTCACTCACTTTTGGGGGATTAGATTATTTAATTTCCAATTAATTTCTATCTATTTTTCTATGGCCCTTAGTTACATGTAAATTTTAATGCATCATGATCTTAAAAGGATGCATTTAATATTTCTGCCTTTCTGCATTTGAATGTGAAGTTTGTATACCTTAATACATGGTCAAATTTGTGTAGGTACCGTAATACTGAGGAAACAAAAAGGCATATTGCTTTCTATCCCCATTCAATTTTCTCCAGAGGTCTATCATGTCTAACATATCTAAAATTCTATTCACCTCTTTATCTTCTTTCTTGCTTATTTTGTGGTTAAATTTACCTAGTTTTGAAAGGGGGGATTTGAGGTCCCTAGTAGCATAACTTTGCTGTCTGTTTCTTCCTAGAACTCATTTTACCTCTCCTCTAAAAATTTGGATGTTATACCACTACATCAATATATGATTATTATGTATATTACTTCATTGTCTGTGGTACCTTTTACCAAGATAACATTTCCTTCCTTTGTTGCTTTTAACTATACCTATTTTTGCTTTTGTTTTTTTCTTAAATCAAGATTACTTTTTAAAATTTAATTCAGCTGAAGCATAATATATTCTGCTCCAGCCTTTTACCTTTACTCTGTGTATGTCTCTCTGCTTCAGATGTGTTTCTTGTTAACAACTTATTGTAGGATTCTGGTTTTGAATCCAGTCTGCTATCCACTTTAATTTTATTGGAGAATTCATCCCCTACATATTCATAGTTATGATTACTGTGTATTTCCCTCCATACTATTTCCCCCTCTTTATATTTTTTTCTCTTCTTTAATCATGTCCCTCCAAAACCAGCATTTTCCTTCTAACCACTGACTCTCTCAATCTACCCTTCCTTCTAACATCCCTCCCTCCTTTTCTTTTCCCCTTCCCCTCCTACTTCCCTTTAGGATAAGATATATTAACTGGCTATGTATGTTATTCCTTCTTTGAGTCAAAAATGATGAGAAAGGTTCAAACAATGCTCACCCACTCCCTTCTTTCCCTTTACTGTAATACGTCTTTCATCCCGCTACATGTAATATAAATCTACCCTATTCTGCCTGTCCCTTTCCTCTTCTCCTAGTACAATCCTTTCATAACCCCTTAATTTTTTTTATCATCACATCAAGGTCATCTTATATCCACATCCTCTGCCTAAATATACTCCTTCTAACTGCCCTAGGAGAGATATAGTTCTCAAGAGTTAGAAATATCATCTTCAAGTGTAGGGATGTAAATAGTTTAACCTTATTGAATACCATGTTTTTTTTCTTTCCTGTTTGTCTTTTTATGCTTGAGTCTTCTATTTAGAGATAAAAATTTCTGTTCCCCTCTAATCTTTTCATTAAGAAAGTTTTAAAGTCTCTTATTTCAATGAATGTTATTCTTTTACACTGGAAGTCTTTGGTCAGTTTCGGTGGGTAGTTGATTCTTAGCTGTAATCCAAGCTCCTTTGTCTTATGGAATATCATATGCTAAGCCCTTTGTTCTTTTAGTGTACAAGATGCTAAATCCTGTCTAATCCTGACTGTGGCTCCATGTTATTTAAATTGTTTCTTTCTGGCTGCTTGCAGTATTTCTCTTTGATGGGATAATTCTGAAATTTGACTAAAACATACTTTGGAGTTTTCATTTTGTGGTCCCTTTCAGGAGGTGATCAGTGGTTTCTTTTAATGACTATTTTGTTTTATGGTCCTAGGATATCAGGGCAGTTTTCCTTGATAAATTCTTGAAAGATATTGTCCGGACCTTTATTTTTTTCTTTCTTATCATGACTTCTAGGAAGTACAATAATTCTTAAATTCTCTCTCCTGTATCTATTTTCTGGGTCAGTTTTTTTTTCCAATGAGGAATTTTATATTTTCTTCTATTTTTTTACATATTTTTATTGTGTTTGACTGATGCTTGCTGTCTCACTGAGTCATTAGCCTCCACTTGCTAAATTCTAATTTTTATTTATTTTATTTTTTAAAAAACAATTGGAGTTAAGTAACTTGCTCAAGGTTACATGGCCAGTTATTTCTGGGTGGATGCTAAGTGTCTGAGCCCAGATTCGATCCCCCAGGTCATCCTGACACTGGGGCTGGTGCTCTTACTTGCTGTGCTACCTGGCAGCCCCTAAATTCTAATTTTTAAGGAATTGTTTTTCCATTGGTTAATTTTTGGCCCTCCTTTTCCATTTGACCAATTCTACTTTTAAAGTTGCTTTCTTCACTGGATTTTACCTCCATTTGGTCAATTCTATTTTTTTGGTCTTTATTAATTTGTTTACTTTTAGGTTACAAGATTCATTACCAAAATTCCTTGAGTTTCAAATTTTCTCTCCCTCCCCCCTTGCCCCTACCATGGCGGCATATAGTCAAGTATAATATCTGCAAATACTGTCACATTAGGCATTAGTCAGGTTATAAAGAAGGATTGTAACAGATGGAATGAAGAATGGAAAAGAGGAAAAAAACCAAACAATAAAAAGAAAAAGGACAGGTAGTTTGTTTCAATCTGGGTTCAATCTCAGTTCTTTCTCTGGATGTAAACATCCCTCTACATCATGAGGCTTTTGGGGTTGACTTATGACTCTGTATTGGTGAGAAGAGTCCAGTTTATCAAAGTTGGTAATCACACATACATTGTGTATGTAATTGTGTACAAGTTCCTCCTGGCTCTACTCTTGTCACTCAGCATCAGATCATATAAGCCTCTCCTGGTAAATATGAAGTTCATCTGCTCCTCATTTCTTATTGCACAATAGTATTCCATAACATGCATATATCACAACTTGTTCAGCCATTCCCCAATTGATGGGCACCCCCTTAATTTCCAATTCTTTGCTACCACAAAAAGAGCTGCTATAAATATTTTTGTACATATGGGTCTTTTTCCCACTTCTATGATCTCATTGGGACAAAACCCTAGAAGTGGTACTGCTGGGTCAAAAGGTATGAAATTACTTATAACCCTTTGGGCATAATTCCAGATTGCTTTCCAGAATGGTTGTATCAGTTCACAACTCCAACAGCAATGTATTAGTCTTCCAATTTGTCAACATCCTCTCCAGCATTTATCATTTTCCTGTTTTGTCATCTTAGCCAATCTGACTAGTGAGATGTGGTAACTCAGAATTGTTTTGATTTGCAATTTCATATGCTTATAAATATCTTTAATTTCTTCCTCTCTATACTGCTTGTTCATATCCTTTGACCATTTATCAATTGGGGAATGACTTGTATTCTTATAGATTTGACTCATTTCTCTGTATATTTTAAAATGCGTCCTTTATAAGTGACATAGGTTGTAAAAATTCTTTCCCAATTTCCCACTTCCCTTTTAATCCTGGTTACATTGCTTTGCTTGTACAGAAGCTTTTCAATTTAACATAATCATAATAACTCATATTGCATTTTATAGTGCCCTCTTATTCTACTTTGGTCATAAAGTCTTCCCCTCTCCACAAATCTAACAGGTAAACTATTCCTTGCTTTCCCTGATTGCTTAGAGTATCAGTCATTATACCTAGATAATGTACCCATTTAGAATTGATTTTGGTATATGGTGTTAGATAATGGTCTATGCCCAGTTTCTGCGATACTATATTCCAGTTTTCCCATCAGTTTTTGTCAAATAGTGAGTTCTCATCCCCAAAACTGGGGTCTTCGGGTTTATCAAACAGTAGATTACTATGGTCATTGACTGCTGAGTCTCATGTACCCAATCTATTCCATTGATCCACTCCTCTATTCCTTAGCCAGTACCAAGTAGTTTTGAGGACTGCTGCTTTATACTACAGATTAAAATCTGGTAAAGCTAGTCCACCATCCCTAGCATTTATTTTCATTAATTCCCTGGATATTCTGGACCTTTTGTTCTTTCAAATGAATTTTGTTACTGTTTTTTCTAGCTCTATAAAGTAGTTTTTTAGTAAACTGATTGATATGGCACTAAATATGTAATATAATTTAGGTAAAATTGTCATTTTTATTATATTAGCTCTACCTAGGCATGATCAATTGATGTCTTTCCAATTAGTTAGATCTGACTTTATTTGTGTGAAAAGTGTTTTGGAGTTATGTTTATATAGGTCTTGGGTTTGTTTTGGTGGGTAGATGCTCAAATATTTTATAATGTCTACAATAACTTTAAGTGGGTTTTCTCATTTTATCTCTTGCTGTTGAATTTCATTAGAAATATACAGGAATGCCAAGGATTTATGTGCTTTTATTTTTTATCCTGCAACTTTTCCAAAATTATTTATTGCCTCAAGTAGTTTTTTACTTGATTCTCTAGGATTCTCTAAGTATATCATCATATCATCTACAAAGAGTGATAGCTTGGTCTCTTTGCCTAATTTGAGTCCTTTGATTACTTTTTCTTCTCGAATTGCTACTGCTAACATTTCTAGTACCAGATTGTAGAAGAGGGGTGATAGTGGACATACCTGTTTCACCCCTGATCTTATTGGAAATGTTTCTAGGTTATTCCCATTACATATAATACTTGCTGAGGGCTTGGAATAGATGCTACCTATTATTTTAAGGAAAGCTCCATTTATTCCTATTCTTTCTAGTGTTTTTTTATAGGAATGGATGTTGTATTTTGACAAAAACCTTTTTTGCATCTATTGAGATAATCATGTGTTTTCTGCTTTTTTATTGATGATATGATCAATTATATTGATCCTAATATTAAACCACCCTTGCATTCCTGGAATAAATACTACCTGATCAAAGTGTATTATTCTTGTGATAAGTTGCTGTATTCTTTTAGCTAACATTTTATTTAAAATTTTTGCATCTATATTCATGAGTGAAATTGATCAATGATTTTCTTTCTCTGTTTTATCTCTTCCTGATTTAGGTATCTACCATGTTTGTGTCATAAAAAGAATTTGGTAGGACTCTTTCTTCACTAATTTCCCCAAATAGTTTATAGAGCATTGGAATCACTTGTTCTTTAAATGTTTGAACGAATTCACTAGTAAATTTGTCTGGTCCTGGAGATTTTTTCCTGGGGAATTCATTGATGGCTCATTTAATCTCTTTTTTCTGAGATGGGGTAGTTTAAGTGATTTACTTTTTATTTAGTTAATCTGGGCAGTTTATATTTTTGTAAATATTCATCCATTTCACTAAGATTGTCAAATTTATGTGCATACAACTGGGCAAAATAATTCCTAATTATTGTTTTAATTTCTTCTTCATTGGAGATAGATTCACCCTTTTCATTTTTGATACTCATAATTTGGTTTTCTTCTTTCTTTATCATATTATCTGACTATCAATTTTACTGTTTTTTTCCTTTAAACCAGCTCTTACTTTTATTTATTACTTCAATACTTTTCTTAATTTCAATTTTATTAATCTCTCCTTTAGTTGTCATTATTTCTAATTTAGTATTTAATTGAGGATTTTAAATTTCTTCTTTTTCTAGCTTTTTCAATTGCGTGCACAAGTTTTGATATGTTGTCTCATTATTGTCATTCTTTTGAATGAAGTTACTGAATGTTTATATAATTTCTTGTTTGACCCACTCATTGTTTAGGATTAAGTTGTTTAGTTTCCAATTAGTTTTTAGGCTATCTTTCCATGGCCCTTTATTGCATATGATTTTTATTACATCACAATCTGAGAATGATGCATTAATTATTTCTGCATTTCTGCACTGAATTGTGAGGTGTTCATGTCCTAGTACATGATTGTTTTTTGTGTATGTGTCATGTACTGCTAAAAAGAAGGCACACTCCTTTTTATCCCCATTCAGTTTTGTCCAGATATCTATCATACTTACCCTCTCTAAAATTCTATTTGCCTTCTTAACTTCTTTCTTGTTTATTTTGAGATTGGCTTTATCAAGTTCAGAGAGGGGGAGATTAAGGTCCCCACTAGTATAGTTTTGCTATCTATTTCTTCCTCTACTTTCCTTACCTTCTCCTCTAGGAATTTGGATGCTATACCACTTGGTACATATATGTTAAGTAATGATATTGCTTCATTCTTGATGGTGCCTTTTTGCAGTTTATATTTTCATTCCTTGTCTCTTTTAATTAGATCAGTTTTTGCTTTTGCTTTATCTGAGACAAGGATTGCTACCCCTGCTTTTTTTTTTTTTACTTTATCTCAGGCATGGTATATTTTACTCCAGACATTTACCTTTACCCTGCGTGTATCCATCTGTTTCAGATGTGTTTCTTGTAAACAGCACATTGTAGGATTATGGTTTTTAATCCATTCTGCTATCCACCTCTGTTTTATGGGAGAGTTCATCCCATTCACGTTTGCAATTATGATTACCATCTCTTTCTCTCCATCATATTCCCTCCCCTGTTTATGCTTTTATTTTTCTCCCCTTCTCCCTTTAAGTGTTTCCCTTTTGACCACTGCCTCCCTCAGTATTCCCTTCTAATCAGCCCCCTCCCGTTTCCTCCCCTTCTTCTTCTTTCATCCCTCCCTTCTAACCCCCCATCTTTCTTAGCCCTTCCCCCCTCCTACTAACAGTAGGATATTTTTATACTTAATGAAGTATGTTATTTCTTCTTTGCACCAAGAGTGACAGAAATATATCTCATGCAAAGCTCCTCTCCCTCCCCTCTTTCCCTCTATTATGATACATTTTATGTCTCTTCTAGATAGAGTCCTATGCTTAAATGGTTGTGTTATTCTCTCCTTGCACCAGAACCAATCAGGGAAAAAGCTCATATAATACTCATCTCCCTCCCTTCTTTCCCTCTGCTGTATTGTTTTTATGTCTCTTTGTGCAGCATTATTTACCCTTTTCCACTTCATTCTTTCCTCTTCTTCCATTGCAGTCCTTTTGTAGCCCTTAATAAGGTTTTTTATTGTCATTTTTTGTAATTTATACTCATACCCTCTACTTGTGTATAAACAGCTTGCTCTTATTAAATAACAGTGTGTGTGTGCGTGTGTCTGTGTTTTCCTTGTTTACATTCCAATGTCTCTCTTGTATCTCATAATTTGAGGTTGAATTTTCCATTGAGCTCTGGCTTTTTCATCAGGAAGGTCTGGAAATCTCTTATATCATTGAATGGCCATCTCTTGCCTGGAAGATTATGTTCATTTTCTCTGGGTAGGTGATCCTTGATTGTAACCTGAACTCTTTTGTCTTGTGAAAAATTGTATTCCACTGCCTCTGATCTTTCGGTGTAGAGGCTGCCAGATCCTGTGTGATCTTCACTGTGGTTCCTCAATATTTGAATTGGTTCTTTCTGGCTTCTTGTAGTATTTTCTCATTTACCTGGTAGTTCTGGAGCTTGGACACAATATTTTGCGAACTTTTCAATTTGGGATCTCTTTCAGGAGGTGTCCAGTTGATTCTCAGGATTTCTATTTTACCTTCTGGTTCTAGTATCTCAGGGCAGTTTTCCTTGATGAGCTCTTGGAAGATATTGTCCAGGCTCATTTTTTCATCATGATTTTCTTGTAGGCCTATGATTCTCGGGTTATCTCTCCTGGATCTGTTTTCCAGGTCAGTTATTTTTCCATTGAGATATTTTACCTCTTTTTCTAATTTTTCATTCTTGATGTTTTGTTTGACTAATTCTTGTTTCCTCATAGAGTTATTTGCTTCAATTTGGTTGATTCTAGTTTTTAGCCAATTACTTTCTGCAGTTAGTTTTTGGAGCTCCTTTTCCACATCACACATTTTTCTTTTTAAGGAGCTGTTTTCTTCATTGTAATGTGAAAAAAACAATTCAATTGCTCATGGCTGGGTCAAGCTAATATAATAAAAAGACAACTTACCTTAATTAAATTATATGCTTAATGCTATACCAACAAATTTACCAAAAATTACTTTATTGAACTAGAAAAAATAATAATAAAATTCATTCAGAAGAACAAAAGGGCCAGAATATCAAGGGAATTAATGAAAGAAAAGCTAGGGAAGGTGGCCTAGATATACTAGATTTAATCTGTATTATAAAGCAGCAGTCATCAAAACTGCTTAATATTGGCTGAGGAATAGAGCAGTTGATGAATGGAATGGATTGGGTATACAAGACTCAGCTGTCAATGACTATAAAAATCTACTCTTTGAAAAACCTGAAGACCCCAGTTTTGGGGATGGGAACTCACTATTTGACAAAAACTGATGGGAAAACTGGAATATAGTGTGGCAGAAACTGGGCATAGACCATTATCTAACACCGTATACCAAAATTAAGTGTAAATGGGTGCATGATCTAGGTATAATGGCTGATACTGTAAGCAATCTGGGAAAGCAAGGAACAGTTTACCTCTCAGATTTATGGAGAGCAGAAGATTTCATGACCAAACAAGAATTAGAGAGCAAAATAAAATGCAAAATGGATACCTTTGATTACATGAAACTGAAAAGTTTCTGTACAAACAACATCATTGTAACCAAGATTAAGAGGGAAGTAGGAAATTGGGAAAGAATTTTTACAATCAATGTCTCTGATAAAAAGCCTCATTTCTAAAATATACAAAGAATTGTGCCAAATCTATAAGAATACAAGTCATTACCCAATTGATAAAAGGTCGAAGGATAGGAACAGGCAGTCCTCAGAGGAATCAATTAAAGATATCTATAAGCATATGAAAAAATGCTCTAAGTCACTATTTCTTAGAGAAATACTAATCAAAACAACTCTGAGGTACCACATCTCACCAGTCAGATTGGCAAAGATGACAAAACAGGAAAATGATAAATGCTGGAGAGGATGTGGAAAAATTGGAACACTAATACATTGCTGGTGGAGTTGTGAAATGATCCAACCATTCTGGAGAGCAGTCTGGAACTATGCCCAAAGGGCTATAAGTAATTTCATATCCTGTAACCCAGCTTCTAGGGTTATATGCCAAAGAGATCATAAAAGCAGGAGGAAAACACATATGTACAAAAATATTTATAGCAGCTCTTTTTGTGGTGGCAAAGAATTGGAAATTAAGGGGATGCCTATCAATTGGGGAATGTCTAAACAAGTTATGGTATATGAATGTAATGGAATACTCTTGAGCCATAAGAAATGAAGATCAGATGGACTTTGTATCTACCTGGAGAGGCTTATACAAATGGATACTGAGTGAGAAGAGCAGAACCAGGAAAATTTGGACACAATTACAGATACATCATATGTGTGATGGCCAACTTTGATAGACTGAACTCTTCTCTGAAATGCAGGGCTATGAGTAAACTCCAAAAGACTCAGGATGGAGAGAGATTTCTACATTCAGAGAAAGAACCAGAAGGAACAGAGGTTGAATGCAGATTGAAGCAAATTACTTGCTCTTTTTCTTGTTTGGTTTGGTTTCCTCTTTTCCATTGTTCATTCCATCTGATACAATCCTTCTTTATAACCTGACCAATGTCTAATGTTAAAGTATCTGAAGATGACACACTTGATTGTATGCTGCCAAGGGAGGGGGTAAGTGAAGGGAGGGGGAGAAAATTTGACAAACAAATTAATAAAGACAAATAAAAGAATTATTTTCTTCAATTTTCATGCTTTCTTTTCCATGCTATTGATTCTTTCTTTCTTTCTTTTTTTTTGTCTTTCTCTTATATAATTATTTCTTTTCTCAATACTTTTTGATCTCTTCCAAGAGCACTTTTGGGACTTGAGACTAATTCATATTCCCCTTTGAGGCTTTGCATGTAGGCATTTTGACATTTTTCCTCTTCCAATTTTGTGTTTGAATCTTCCCTATCACCATAGTAGCTTTCTATGATCAGGGTTCTTTTTGTTTTTTACTTTTTTTTAAAGTTGAACTTTGCTCCTGGAGAACAAGGGACATACTGTCTTAAGCTTCTTCAGTTGAGGGTCAGGGACCAGGTCTCTCAATTTCTTCACAGGACCCTCTATGGCTGGAGGTTTGCCCTCTGCACTAGGGTGGCCTCACATAGTTGAGACTGTAGTGCCTTGGGGTCTGGGGCTGACAGTTCCCCTCTGTGCTGGGGCTGGAGGCCTCACAGTTGGTCTCCTATACCACTGGACTGTTGAGCCAGGACCTTGGGGCATTGGGTGCTGATCTGTGTTGTGACTAAGAGTCTCCTGCTGGCTTTCCTAGACACCAGCTGATTGGGGATGCACTCCCCTTTTATCCAAGTGAGACAGAACTTTTCTGCAATCCTTCTAAGTTATCTTGGTCTGGAAAATTGTTTTCCTCTGTCTTTTTGTAGATTCTGTCACTCCAGAATTCTTTTAGAGGCTTGATTTAATATTATTTCTGAGAGAAACTGAGGAGAGCTCAGGCAACTCCATGGTTTCTATCTGGCATCTTTGTTCCATACTCTAGTCTATTTCTTGACTTTCAACTCTTTTTTTAAAATGGAGCTCTGCTTCCAAGGTGGAGAGCGTACTCTCCCAAGTTTCAGGAATTTTGTTTTCAGAGATACAACTATGGACCTACAAGTGTTCACTTCTTCCAAGGTGGTATGATCTAATGAGAAGTGAATTTATTACTCTCCTGGTCTGTGCAATGGTCTGTGAGTGACCACAAGTACCCTTTCCTGCCCTGGAATTGTGATGCAGGTCGTTGTTCCACTGATGCTGCAAACTTTCACGTGCTAGTGTTCCTTCTCACCCTGATATGGCCACCCATGACTGCAACCCAGATCTAAATATAGGCAAAGAAACTGACTCCTACAACCAGGGCCAGAAAAGAGACTTCAGTAATTTCTTTCTGATCAGTTGTTCAACCCCCTTACTCTCTGTGCACTGAGAATTCCAGAAGCAGCTGCTGATTATTCCATGGCTCCCAAGACCTGCTTCTAGTTTTCTGGAGCCCTGTATTCATTGGTATGATCTGCTCTGGACTATGCTCCACTCTCATCCAGGTGTGACAGACTTTTCCTGCTGACCTTCTAAATTGTCTTTGGCTGGAAGATTATTTCATCCCATTCTTTTCTTGGTTCTGCTAATTCAGGAATTATTTTTTGCATTATGTAAAGGTATTCACAAAGATTTTGGGGGGAGCTCAGACAGGTCACTGCCTTTTCTCTGCCATCTTTAAAATGAAGGGATTGGATTAGATAACAAAATAGTTTTCTTCCAGTTCAAAATTCATAATGCCATGAGCTATGAAACAAATTCTATCTTTTTATACACCATTATTTCCTCAGGACTAAGATATGCTCATGAATTATAGATTACCATAATCTAAAAACCAGCAAAAAAATCAACATCAAATTATGGGTCACTCTAATGGTAAGGGGAATTTGAAAATCATCTCTGCCCCTTAATAGGGCAAAAGTAATCACATGGAGCCCAGGAGGGAATAGCTTTCTGAGAGGGTGAAACAGGAAAGTTGGAGTAGGAAGGAGCAAGAGAGAGAGCCAGAACAGCTGGGAGCAAGCAGAATGGAGGCAGACCAGCTAGAATGAGAGAGAGGGGAATTTTTGCTTAAGGGAGCCTGTTTTGTTTATAAGGCCTGATGGAGGGAAGACTTGGGAATGTTGGTGTCCACTGAATTAGTTATGTGTACGAACTTCTTGGTTGGTATGATGGATTTGACTTTCTGGAATTTTAATAAATATTTTGGTTCTGTCTTCCATGTGAAGAGTCTGTTACATTTTGTGATTCACAAGTACACCAACATATTCATAGCCACTGTGGGTGCTGTAAATATTTCATTGGAATTATAGCCATTCAGATGTCAATGGAAAGAAGGAAACAAACATTTGTTAAATGTCTGCTAGTAATGTGAAAGTACTTTATGTGTATTAACTCATTTGATCTTCATAAAAAAAAAAACTTCGGAGGTAGGTGTTATTATGATCTCCATTTCACAGTTCAGGAAGCTGACATGAACACATGACTAACCCAAGGTAATACAGCTAATGAATATCTGAGAATAAATTTGATCTCTAACTTTCTTGATTCTAGGCCTACCGTTCTATTGACTGCGTCACCTATTTGCCTCCAAAAATAAATCAATAAAATATGTGTAACTTAAAGGGTGATGGAGAGATAAATAATGCACATGAACAGATGGCTATTTCTTCTGGGACTCAAGGTAAAAAACAACATCAAATTATCTAATATGAAATGCCCAATATGAGTTAAAATGCTCACTTGATCCTTCCATCCCCTCTAATATCTTTCTGTTATCTCTTCTACCTTTTGTAGCTAAACTTCTCAAAAAGGTTGTTATAAAGATGCCTCTTTTTCTCCTCCTTTATTATTTTTTTGGAGGGAGAAAGGCAGTTGGGGATAAGTGACTTGGCCAAGGTCACATAGCTAGTAAGTGTTAAGTGTCTGAGGCTGGATTTGGATTCAGTTCCTTGTGACTCCAGGGCTGGTGCCCTATTCACTGCACCACCTAGCTTCCCCTCTTGCTTTCTTCTTAATCCCCTGAAATCCAGCTATCAACCTTATCATTCCACTGAGACTGTTCTCTCCAAAGTTGCTAATGATCTAATTGCCAAACTTAATGGTCTTTTCCCAATCTTCATTCTTCTTGACCTCTCTTCAGCCTTTGACACTGCTGATCACTTTCTCCTCATTAACCTTTTATTTTCTCTAGGTTTTGGGGACACTCCCTTCTCCTGGTTCTCCCCCCACCATCTGGCTGTTTTTTTTTTCTCTTTCTTCCTTTCTGTATTCTCTTCCAGATCACAACATCTAACCAAACATGTCCCTCATGATTCATTTTTGGGCCCTCTTCTCTTCTCCTTTTATACTATTTCACTTGCCACAAAGGTTAAAAAAAAATACTAAGACATCAAAAGACCTTGAAAATCCAGTCCTCGACTACTTTTCCAGTCTTTTTATACTTTCATCTCTTTTATGTACTCTTCAGCCTGTGACACTGGCCTCCTGGCTGCTCCACAAACAAAATATTTCATGTCTTCGCTCGGAGCACTTTCTCTGGCTGTTTTCCATGATTAGAATATTCTTCTTCCTCTGCTTCACCTACTAATATCCTTGGCTTTCTTTAAGTCCCAACTTACCTTTACTGGAATCTTTTGCTAACCCATTTTAATTCTAGCATATTCTTTCTTTTTTTTTTTTTTGGAGGGCAACTGGGGTTAAGTGACTTGCCCAAAGTCACACAGCTAGTAAGTGTGTTAAGTGTCTGAGCCTGGACTTGAACTCAGGTCCTCCTGACTCCAGGGCTGGTGTTCTATTCACTGTCCCACATAGACACCCTAGCTCCTTCTTTCTATTTATTATTTCCTACTTATCCTGTTTAGAGTTTGTTTTCTATATATGTATTTGCATGTTATCTCCCCCATTAGATTTTAAGCTCCTTGAACCCAAGGACTTTTTCCTCTTTTTATGTTCTCCAATGCTTAAGACAGTTCCTAGCTTATTGTAGATACTTAATAAATATTGAATGATTGACTGATTGAATTGCTTTAGAAGACATATGCTTGAGATAAAACTTTATTATTGTGCTTCATAATAATCATTATCATCATCCTTTCATATTAATATTAAGTTATCTCCCTTTTCACAGCAGGAATGTTTTTTCTTCATTGATTTCATGCAGAATTCATACTGTTAACTGTTTTGCAGGTTGATTATAAGCCTTTGTTTCACCAATGTTGTCATCCAAGGAGAGAAATATTGCTTTATAAAATCAGCCCCATCCATGCTTCTCCCCACAACCAATGACTTCAAGAAGGTGTCAAGACTTTGGTGAACATGTCCCCTTAATGATTTTGTAGACCTGGTAAAGGACAGCTTCTTGAAACAGACTTGTTATGGACCACAGTTCAATAATCCCAAAGCAGAAATAAACCTGTCTGGATAAGTTTGCAGGAAGGTGAGGAAGCCTCTTTTCATTACTAACTAGCAGGTCTACTGAAGCTCTCTTCATTTCTCTGGAGGCTCATTTTTATTTCACATGACGAAAGAAAGGAGAAATGATGGATGATTGGTACTCAGGATGTCAACCCTTGGCAACAGAGACTAGTGAGGAGGTGAAAGGTGCAAGAGCAAGAATATCAGCACATTGATCACAGGAGATGAATTGAATTCCATCTTAGACTAAGAACTGGAAGGGTGTTTAGAAGACATTTAGTTCAAACTAATTCCCCTCCACCATTTTTTTTCCAGAGGAGAAAATTGAGTCCCATAGAAGTAAAGTGACTTGGCCTGGATCACAAAGCTTCTAAGTGTTAGGGCTGGGGTTTAAATCCAGGTCCTCTGATTTTATATCAGGCACTAATTCCAATGTCATTTTCCTTTTTTTTTTATTTGTTAGCCAGTCAACATTTATGAAACATTTATTATGTGATTATAATTTGACAGGTATTGTGCTAGAAAGGTAAACCCCCAGTCTCTGCCTACCAGTAGCACACATTGTAGTTTAACATGCCAAACAGAGAACCTTATATTTGTCCTTAGAGGCAATTGGGAGCCAAAGGAATTTATGGAATAGAGAAGAATAATGCCGTAGACCCACACTTCAAGGAAAGTCTAAGTGAGATGATAGATAGCAGTTATCGTTTACCTCTTGGTTCAATAAAGATAACCTAGACTGGTAATAGTCTAGCCATTTTCCTCAACATACAGAAACTGAATCTCTCATCATAGTTAATTAAAGGACAGTCTCATTCAGAGAACGGCATTTTAGGAAATGAGATCATTAATGTGCTACCATTTAAACCTGGTCATCACATATCCAAAAAATAAGCAGCTCATCTGCCTTATCAAGTTTTGACTGACAGCCCAAAATTTTCCAAAACTGTGGGGAATGTTGACATTTTTCCCACTTAATAGTATTTTTTTTCTAATTACATGCAAAGATAGTTTTCAACTTTCATTTTATAAGATTTTGAGTTCCAAATTTTTCTCCCTTCTTTTCCTCCCCCCTCCCCAAGACAGCAAGGAATCTGATATAGGTTATATATGCACAATCATATTAAACTTTTTTCCACATTAGTAATGTTGTTAAAGAAGTATCAGAGCAAAAGGGGAAAAACACAAGAAAGAAAAAAAAAGGAAATTAGTATGTTTTGATCTTCATTCAGACTCCATATTTCTTTCTCGGGATGTGAATAACATTTTCTATAATGAGTCTTTTGGAATTGCCTTGGATTATTGTATTTCAGAGAAGAGCTAAGTTTATTGTAATTGATCTTTGTACAATGTTACTATTACTGTGTACAATGACCTTCTGGTTCTGTTAATTACACTCAGTATCAGTTCATGTAAGTCTTTCCAGATTTTTTTTAAATAAAATCTGTCTGCTCATCCTTCCTTTAGTACAATAGTATTCCATTGCCTGCACATATCATAACTTGATCAGTTATTCTCCAATCAATGGACATCCTATCAATTTCCAATTCTTTGCCATCACAAAAAGAGGTAATATAAATATTTTTATACATTTGGATCCTTTCCCCTTTTTATGATCTCTTTGGAATATAGACCTAATAGTGGCATTGCTGGATCAAAGAATATACGCAGTTTTATAGCCTTTTGGGTACAGTTCCAAATAGTTCATCAAAATAGTTGGTTCAGTTAATAACTCCACCAACAATGTATTAGAGCTCCAATTTTCCCATATCTTCTCCAACATTTATCATTTTCCTTTTCTGTCAAAAAATAAAATCTGATAGGTATGAGGTGGTACCTCAGAGTTGTCTGCATTTCCATTTCTCTAATCAATAGTGATTAGAACACTTTTTCATATGACTAGAGATAGCTTTAATTTCTTCACCTGAAAACTGCCTGTTTATATCCCTTGACCATTTATTAACGTGAGAATGACTTGTATTTTGATAAATTTGACTCCATTCTCTCTATATCTGAGAAATTAGCCACAAGGCTGATTCTTAATGATACTCATCACAGTACCGATTCCCTTTCTATACTTAACACTTGACATTGCCCCAAGAACATCATGGGATTCCATCTATAAACCATGGGTGAATGATTCCTCCAGTCAATTGAAGAAGTAGAGGAGAAAAAAATGTTCCTGCTCTTCTTCACCTTGCTCCCACTTTTTTTTCTGGTGGCAAAGAATTGGAAATTGATAGGATGCCTATTGATTGGAGAATGACTGATCAAGTTGTGATATGTGCAAGAGTTGAATCCTCTTTTTGACTTTTCTCTCTTTTCTAGAATGCCTTGATCTCTGTGAATTCCAGACACCTGCCTGCTGAATAACTCAAAGTAAAATTAAGTGCATTCCTGACCAAAGGAGCAGTGCTAGGAATCTTTGGGGAGAGATTTTATAGGCATACTTGTGAAGTAAATTTCCCCTTGCCCTTCTCCATTTTACTCTAAAAAATATTATTTTAACATAGAGAACTTTATTCTTGCCCCTAGTTGGAGAAGGAAATGGCCAACCTTTCCAGCATGTTTGCCAAGAAAACCCCAAATGGGGTCATGAAGTTAGAAATGACTGAAAAATGACACCACCACAACAACAACATCCTTGTTCCCTAAGAGTTTAGAACAGTAAAAAAAAAAAATCATCCTCATTATCATTGCCATATGCACCTTAATGTGCTAGGTCAAGCGATATGGAAGAAACATCATCTTTGAAGCTCCAGACTTCCAGGGAGGAAAGGGAATATCCAGGTCATCTGGCTGATTCCCAAACTGAACAAAATCTTCCTACAACATATCCACTAAGTGGACACCCAACCTTTACTTGATGAATACAAGGGAGGGGGAACCCACTATCTCCAAAGGCAGCCCTTCCACTTCTGTATTTCTCTAATTATTAGGAAGTTCTTCTTTATATCAAAGTGAACCCAGTTACCTAGGTGGCTCAGTATATAGAGAAATGACTCTGTAGTCAGGAAGACCCAAGTATAAATGCAAATCCTGCCTCAGACACTTAAAAACTGCATAACTCTGGATAAGTCATTTAACCTCTGCTTCAGTTTCTGCATCTGATGAATGGGGGAGCTGTAAGCACCTACTTCTCTGGGTTGCTGCAAGGATAAAATTTGATATTAGTAAAATGGTTTCAAAATCTTAACGCTCTATATGAATGTGAGTTATTACTATTTGCCTCCTTGTAATTCCCAGCCATCTTCTAACTCCCTTCTGAAGATAAGAATAAGTATAATCTCTTTTCTATGAGGCAGCTTTTAAGTAAAGAGCTTGCTGGTGCAGTAATAGAGTTTCAGGCGTGGGGTCAGGAAGTCAGGAAGACCTGAGTTTGAATGTGGCTTCAGACATTTACTATGTAATCCTAACTAAGTCACTTAACCCTGTTTGCCTCAGTTTCCTCATCTGTAAAATGAGGTGGAGAAGGAAATGGCAAATCATTCCAGTATCTCTGCCAAGAAAACCCCAAATGAGTTCACGAAGAATAAGACAAGAATGAAATGACTGAACAGCAGTCATTTCCACAAATCTATGTGTGTATGAATGTATGTATATATGTGTTCATTGTGTATTATGAATGTGTGTGTATCTGTGTAAGGAAGACCAAAATATTTTAGGGTCTTTTTAAAAAACTTATCCTGTGCTTTCCCCTCTGACCTATACTTTGCTCTGATTTAATTTAAGAATTCTCTCCTTTATATTACAGAAATGAATTTTATGTCTGCTATTTATACAAATAATTCTATATTAATGTATATTAATATGGGTACTCTATCCATGACCCATCCACCTAGAGGTGTGTGTTATCCTATCAGAACTCCTGTATCATTTACTTTTAAAAGGTCTTCCTTTCAAGGTGTAGAACTTTGACCTTGTGCATTTTGCCCTTGTGGTTTTTCTTTTGCTCTGTCTCCCCAATAAAACTGAAAACTCCTTATGAGAAATTATCCTCTATTGTTTCCTTCTGATTCTCCACAAAATTTCTATAACAGGGTTCCATATACAGAGAGTACAAGGTTTCCCCTCTCCTCTTCACTTTCAGAATTCTTATCTATCTTCAAAGGTAAGATCAGGTGACACCTTCTTATCCCATCTCAACAGCCTATCCCTCAGTTCAAAATTACTTTCTCACTTCTCAAATTACTTCTAGAGTATTTTGATGGCTCACCCTTCTTGAAAGGGAAGAATGGAGTCTATATGTGAATGGGGGTTCACTCCATACAATTTAGGGTTATGAATTCAGTGCTGCAAGAGACTTCAGAAGTCACTGATTTTTACATCTCTTATTTTACAGATGAGGAGACACAGGTCCAGAGAGATTAAGTGATTCAATAGGTTGTTTTAAATGAGAGACATAGTTCGGTTTCAAACCCAGGTTCTTTGACTTCAAATTCTGTTCACTTTCCACTACATTACAGGTTTCCTTGCATCACACATCATTGTATATCTCATCTCTTCACAACTGAATGTAAGCTCTTAACCACTCAAGCAGCAAGCATTTATTTACCTCTATTATGTGCCAGGAATTCTGCTTGGTACTGGAAATGCAAAGAAAAAAGGAAGACAGTCTTATCTCTTTAGGAATTTATGACAAATGTGAAAAAAAAATCCTTGCCCATAAGGAACAATCTAAGGGGGAAGATAATATATACAAATATAAGATTATGCAAAAAATATAATCAAGTGGATGCAAGAAGTTCAAGAAGAATAGACACTAGTTGCTGGGGCGGAGGGCACTGGAAAAGACCTTATGCATGAGTTAACATTTGAGCTGAAAGCTGAAAGGAATCCAGGATTACAGAGGTGTAGATGAGCAGGGAGTGCCTTCCAGGCTGATGAAAAAGCCATTACAAAAGTGTCGAATCAGAATATGGCATTTCAATGAGAAGTAGCTTATTAGATATCGGAGAAATTTCATTTCCTAATTCTAACTGTTCCTTTTCTGCCCCATGGCTAAGCAGGTTTGTATCTACTGCCTGATAGCATGCTTACAAACTGGAGAACTGCTGTTGTTCCAAAAGCCATGGCTACATAATTTTTTTTTAATCGGGATCACTAAGGAAACACCATATTTTATAACATAGAATCACACGATGCATTTGTTGTGCAGACAGAATATAGGACTCATTTTCCCATAAAGATTCACTTTCTATGATGTGTAGATATAAACAAAAATCATATTCTACTACTATCCTGTGATATGACTTCTTTCTTTGCCATCTTCCCTCATAGAAATGCCAAGAATAGAACCCTGTCCCTAACACTTGGTAATGGCCAACAGTGATCTGTTGCATCATCTTCACACTCTCTTATCTTGTAAGTTATCTACCAATGAAATCCAAGATGATTGGATTTGTCCATGGTTCTGCCACATGACATGGACACACTGTCATATTTTAATGTTGTTTTCTGCATTACTACTCCATCAGATTCTCTTTTTGAAATTCCCTTAAACCTCAAGAAAGCTGGAAGGAACAGAAATGAGTTAGAAATACGCAAGTTCACTTTACATAGACCCATCAGCTGATGATGCCTATTAAAAAAAAATTTTTTTGACAGCTTCTTCCTGTGTCTGCAAGTACATGGTGAAATCACTATACTACTATTGGTTTTCCTTTTCTCATGTTACTTTCTTTTCCATTCAGGGAATCCTACTGGTACGGTTGGACTGCCATTCCATCCTGTAGCAGCAAGCACCCTCGCATACCCCGGGTGGTGGCCAACACAGGTTCTTAGATCTGCTTTTCTAAGGAAAGCAACTAAAAATGGGTTAACAATCTTGCTTTAATCAAACATATGTCATTTACCTAGTTCAGGGGGAAAAGGTCAGCACCTTGAACTTCAGAGAATACAAACAAGTTACAAGCAGATAAACAGATGAGAAGACAGGCTTCCAACTTTCCTCCATACCTAGTCAGTTACCAGAGAGCTAAGCACCAACATATGGGTTTTCAAAGCTGGGGGCTCAATGGCTGCCCAGAGTCTCATCTGGTCAAATCATAGAACTCTTCTCAAAGTGAACCCCAAAATAAAATCTCATATCAGGGTATATATAGCTTTCTCCTGGATCAGATCAGAGAATGTAACAACCCTCTTGTCCCATTGCCCAATCTAAAGTAACATGGTGTACCCATTCCTGAAAAACAAGCCTCCTGCTATAGGCTCCATGTGACCACATTCAGCCTATTAAGGGACAGAGTATATTTTCAAATCAAGGAAGGTTCTCAGAGTCACTTAAGCCTATCAAAGGGCCTAGGGGCAGGGAAGATCTTATATTCACATTCCCATAACACATCTATGAAAGAATTTTAAATTCTTTGAATATGTTAAGGGCTCCTGATTCCTCTCCAAGATATATTGAGACTCACTGAGCTGATTCACACACCCTAATAGGATTTATTCCTTTTATTTTCTCCATGTAATAGTATTTTACTTTTTTCCAGTTACATGTAAAGATGATTTTCAATATTTACTTTGATAAGATTTTGAGCTTTAATTTTTTTTTCTCCATCCCTCTCCTCCCTCTTTTGCAAGATGGCATGAAATCTGATACAGGATATACAAGTATAATTGTATCAAACATCATATTTCCATATTAGTCATGTTATGAAAGAAGAATCAGAACAAAAGGGGAAAATGATGAGAAAAAAAAGGGAAAACATCATGCTTTATTCTGCATTCAGACTCCATAATTTTTTCTCTGGAGGTGGATGGAAGTTTACATCATGAGTCTTTTGGAATTGTCTTAGATCATTTTGTTCCTGAGAAGAGCTAAAACTTTCAAAATTGGTTATCATACAACATTGCTGTTACTGTGTACAATATTCTCCTGGTTCTGCTCATTTCACTCCACATCAGTTCATGTAAGTCTTCCCAGGTTTTATGAAACCCATGTATGCATCATTTCTTATAACACAATAGTATTTCAACACACACACACACACAAACACACATATATCACAACTTGTTTAGCCATTCACCAATTGATGGGCATCCTCTCAATTTCCAATTCTTTGCTATCATAGAAAGAGCTGTTATAAGTATTTCTACATGTGGGTCCTTTTCCCTTTTTATTATGTCTTTGGGATACAGAATTAGTAGTGGTATTTCTGGGCCAAAGAGAATGCACAGTTCCATACCCCTTTGGGGATAGTTCCAAATTGCTCTCCAAAATGGTTGGATCAGTTCCCAATTCCACCAACAATACATTAGTGTTCCAATTTTCCCACATCTTCTCCAATATTTATCATTTTCCTTTTTTGTCATACTAAGCAATCTGATATGTGTGATGTGGTACCTCATAGTTGTGTTCATTTGCACTTCTCTAATCAATAGTGATTTAGATAATTTTTTTTCATATGACTAGAGATAACTTTAATTTCTTTATCTGAAAACTGCCTGTTCATTTTCTTTGACCATTTGTGCATTGGGAAATTACTTGCATTCTTATAGATTTGATGTAGTTCTTTATATATTTTAAAAATGATACCTTTATCAGAGACTCAGTCATAAAAATTATTTCCCAGTTCTCTGCTTCCATTCTAATCTTGGTTGCTTTGGCTTTGTTTGGAAAAGTATTTATTTTGCATTCTATAATATTTTCTATCTCTTGTTTGGTCATAAATTCTTCACTTCTCCATAGATCTTACAGGTAAAATATTCCTTTTCTCTCCCAATTTGCTTATGGTATCACCTTTTATGTCTAAGTCATGTACCCATTTTGACCTTATCTTAGTACACAGTGTAAGATATTGGTCTATACCTAGCTACTGTCATACTATTTTCCAGTTTTCCAGAATTTTTTTTCTTATCCCAGAATCTGGATTCTTTGGGCTTATTAAATAGTAGATTACTATAGTCATTGACTACTCTGTCTTGTGTACCTAACCTATTCCACTAATCCACTACACTAATTCTTAGCCAGTACCAAATAGTTTTCATGAGTACTGCTTTATAATACAGTTTTAGATTTGCTATGGCTAAGTCACCTTCTATAGGACTTCTTATCTCAAATCTTGAAGCCTGAACTCAAACATTTTTATCCTTTGGGGAAGTTCAAATTAAAGTTACAGTAATAGGAAAATACAGACATGAAGAAAATAAGGGAGATGAAAGTTAGGTTAGTGTCAAAGAGGGAAATCATGTCCAACTTGCCCCCTGGTAAAAGGGAGTATAGTAGGTTTGGAATTAGATGCCATGGACTCAAATTCTAGCACTGCTAATTACTACTGTGGTCCTGTGGAAAGAGAATTGACTCAGAAATAAAATGTCTTGGGTTCATAATATGTCGCTGATATTTATTATACATGATATCTTGGACAAGACCCTTTGGTTTTCTGAGGCTCAGTTTCTTAGACAAGATGACCTTTAGGGTCTTCTAAGTCTCACTAAGTAGGAAACTATACACATAAAAGACAAGATAAGAATTCAGGCATGGAGGAGAAATCATTAGAATGACTGATTGAGGAGAGAAAGAGAGAGAGAGAGAATAGAAGATGCTATACTATGATATAATAGTAGGGTAATAGGAAGATTACTAAGACAATATTGTGGTAATTGCATTAAGAAGAGATCAATTAGATGCAAAAAAATAGAGCAATTTAGAGGTGAGGACTATTTCTTTATTGTCTCTGTATATTTAGTGAACAGCTCAGTGTAGGCTATGGGCTAGCAAGCCCAGAGCATGTTGGAGCCATCCAACAATTGTTAAGGTTATCAGATGAGCAATTATAGGGAGAGAAGAGAGGAAGACAGAGATCAAATGCTTTGAGTAATCTTCTAGTTTTTGGTGTTGGAGAAAGATAAGGAGCTAACCAAAGAGACAAAGACAGTATAATCAGAAAGCCAGAGGAGAAAGATGACAGGAAGGACAATAATGGGAATTTTGTTGCATAGTTGAAGTCTGATGGCTATGTTCTGAAACACTGAGATTCATTTTGTTGCCCTTGTTACATATTGGAATATTCCAGTATCTCAAAGGATCACTAATGAGAAAAACAAATTCTCACCTTTAGACAGCTTTGCTTCTCTTTTTGTGCTGTAGCTCACTTCTACCCCTCGAACCCAGCCCCAGAACCCTTTCCAAAGCTCTATTTGGGGATTACTTGTATTCCTCCAGAGAGATTTCTCATACGGTAATTGTATCACTTGTGGTAATTAGGCAGCAAGACACTATTATAACTTCTTTAGCATTCAATGTCAATGGAAACTGATAACAGAACTTGCATGTTCAAAACAATTTATGTTGCAAATAAAAGTACAGTTATGAATCATGATTAGTTCAAACTTAAATGATTTCCTCAAACTCTCATCCTGTATCTATTTTTCCTTTTGAAGTCACACTCCTGGATGGAGTTGTCCATATTCACTATCTACATTTCCTCATTTCCTATTCATTTCCCTATCCTTTGTAATCCAGCTTTACAACCCACCCTATCCCTGATACTGCTGTCTCTGAGGTTGCCAAAGCTTTCAACCATGACTTAAAGTAGAAAAAGCTCTCTTAATAGGTTGTGGGCCTTTCCTCCTTTGAGAATGTCGTAGAAGTTGGATGACCACTAAAGGATTTCTTTGGTGTATACATTGGAATATATAAGCACTGAATATAAGGCACTGAGGTCCTTTCCAGCTCTGATACTCTATGATTCTCCTATATTCATTGTCCTTTTCACATTTCTCATCCTTCTTGACCTTTCTATTGCTCTTAAAAGCCATTGACTACATGCTCCTCCTGGATACTCTCTCCTTCCTTGGTTTCCACAATGCTCTCCTCTTATCTCTTCTCCTATCTCTTTTATTTATTCTTTTATCTACTTTATGGGATGATAATCCCTATCTTTCCTACAAAGCAAGTATAGGCTTTCTTCACATCTTAGTTCTGTGCTCATATCTCTTTTCTTTCATATGTATGTATGGTATAAATATGGAAAGAGAGAACTATAACTTCTCTACTGATATGCAACCCATTATTATAAATTGTCCAATGTATATCTCTACCTGGAAATCTGGTAGACACATTAAAGTCAACAAGTTCAAAGTAGAACTTATTATTTTCTCCAAACTCCCACAAAATCTTTATTCTCCAAATTTCCCCATTTCTGTAGATGCTCCCACAATCCTTCCAGTAACTTAGCTTCAAAAGCTCTGGGTAATCTCTGACTTTTCTCTTTAGCTCAAGTACATTTAATCAGTTGTCAAGTATTGTCAACAAGGTTGCCACCACTTTTCTCACATCAATTCCCTTCTCTACACATGGAATCTTGTCCTAATTCAGGCTATCCTTACCTCTTTATTGGTCTGTGGTTATGGCCTTCTACTATCCCCCTTTATGTCAAATATCTTCTCAGTCCTCTTTCTTTACCTCTCTGCAGGATTTCTCACCACAGATCATTCACTCTCTGTTTCTCAATTTTTAAGGTTTTACTCTCCATTGATTATTCCACCTTCGTGGGTGATCCTTCTTAGTCATCTTTGCTGTATTTTCAGCCATATCACATCTTTAACTGTAGAAGCCCCTCCTCAGGCATTGTCCAAGGACCTCTACTCTTTGTATGCTTGTAGCTTATCATGTGTTCAATTACCATCTTCATGCAGATGTTTCCCAGAATTGTATATCCAGCCATGGCCTCTTCCCTGAACTCTATTTCCATATTGTCCATTGAGCATTTTGAATTTGCCCATTGAACATTTATCCCAATAAGCATAAGAGAATGAAATCTACAAAACAAAACATTAATTTCCACCTCTAAGCCACCCTCTTCAGAATATCTCTATTACTCTCCAGGGTAGCACCATCCTTCTAGTCACCAACCTTCACAGTCTCATTGTTGTCCTTGACTCCTCACATTTGTTCACCCCCATATTCATTATGCCAAATCTTTTTCTCATTTGTCTTCACATCATTTCTTGCATATTTCTCCTCTTGACTCATATACCCTCTATTTAATTGCCTCAGATATCACAATAATCTTTTAAATAGTTGTCCCTACTTTATGTCTCTCCTTCACCCAACTCATGCCTTGTACCACTGCTATTTTTTTCCCACTAAAACATCGGCTTGGCTGTGTTATCCTTCACTCAATTAATTCAAAAGATCCCTCTATGTCTAGAATCAAATATCCATTCATCTGTATGTCATAGTATAGCTACACCAATACACATATGTATACACACATACACTAATTACAATGGCATATGTGTACTATGCCATATATAAATATATATGTATATACACACATGTATACACGTGCATGCATATCTTGTGCATGGACACCCATATTTATGTATACATATATGTGTGTGTATACACACATATGTTGTATTGCTCATAAGAATGTAAGCATTCATTGGGCAGCTAGGTGATGCAGTGAGTAGAGCACCGGCCCTGAAGTCAGGAGGACCTGAGTTCAAGTCCAGCCCCAGACACTTAACACTTACTAGCCATGTGACCTTGGACAAATCACTTTACCCCAATTGCCCTAACTTCCCCCCTCCAAAAAGCCAAAAAAACATGCAAGCATCTTGAGGTCAGGGACTCTTTTTAATTTTTCTCTTCATCCCCAGCACTTATCACAGTATCCAGAGTAAAATGGTACAATAAATGCTTGTTGATTGATCAATCAACATGATAGTGTTCAAGATCTTCTCACCTGGTGTGATGGAATTAACACTGACTTTGGAGTCAGGAGACTTGGGTATGAATCTTACATCTCCTTATAATCTATATGAGCTTAGATAAGTCATTTCTCTCTGAGTCTCAATTTTGTCTTCATAAAAGGAAAGATTTAAACTAGGTGAAGTCTAAGGGAGCTTTTAGTTCTATAGCATTTTATCAACAAGCATTTATTAAGCACCTAAAATAAAACAGGCTTTTGTGCTAGACATTGGGGATACAAAGACAAAAATGTTACAATTTTAATTAGAGTTAATAGAAAAGACAAAGCAAGCATTAAAATTTGTTTTAATAAATGAAGTGAGAGTGTAAGAGGAAAAATAGAAAAGAAATGAGAATTTTAAAAGGGGAAAATGGAAAGGGAATTAACAGCTTGGCACAAAAGCTCTAAAATCTTGGCTAAGCAACAAACTCTTAAAACTTACAATGGTGCAAATATAAGATAATAACTCCATGAGATAACAAGAAATTCTAAAACAATATCAAAAGACTGAAAAATGGAATAAAATACAAAGTATCTAATAACAAAAGTAACTGACATGGAAAAGAGATTTAGGAAAAATAATTTTAGGATAATTGAAATACCTTAGAACCATGACCACAAAAAATAACCTAAACATAACATTTTAAAAAATCATAAATAAAATTTCCCAAATCTCTGAGGACCAAAGGGTGATATGGAAAATACTGGTTATCGCATGAAATAACCAGAAAATGAAAACTCCCAGGAACATTATAGCCAAAACCCCAGGGCTTTCAAGCTGATGTAAAAATAGAAGCTTCCAGAAAGAAAAAAAAAGAAGGAATCATAAGCAGATTCACATGTTGCGGGCGTTTGCCCTCGCAACAGATCTAGACGACTAGCCCCAC
>NW_027185575.1:2805664-2850543 GCF_028583685.1 Petaurus breviceps papuanus
TCAAAGCAACCATGGCACCACCCAAAACCCCTCCCCCTCCCCCATCATTCACATATGATTTATCCATTACCACTAAGAGCATCATTGAGCACAGAGCTCAGTATAAGTTACTATCAAAGACAAAAGATATTGACTTGCAACCATGAATTACCAGCAAAACTGAGTATAATACTGTAGGGGAAAATGGACCTTTAATAAACTAAAAGAATCCTAATTCCTTATAAAAAGACAAAAAGTTAATAGAAACTTTTAAAAACTGGCATTGAGTCAAGAGAAACACCAAAAGGTGAGTGAATCATCATAAGGGACTGTAATGGGAATGCAAATTTGGAAGATCTTCCCTGCCCCTAGGCTAAAGTGCACCTGAAGCCTGGAGTGGGAGGCTTGTTTTTCAGTAGATACTTTTTGATTGGCCAGTGAGTCCAAAAGGTTGTTACATTCTCTGAGCCAGGAGAAGGCTATATAAGCCCTGATGTGTAGCTTTGTTTTGGGACTCACTTTGAGAAGTGTTCTGTGATTTGATCTGAATTCTGGGAAGCTGTTATTGAGAGTCCCCCAGCTTTGAAAAACCCAGATGTGGAAACCCAGATGTTGACTGGGTATGGATGTAATGGTTGGACAGTTTGGAAATCTGTCTACTTGATCTGTTTCTGTCTTGATAATTCTGCCTGTATGCTTTGAAGTTCGGGGTGCTGACCTTTTTGCCCTGAACAAGGTAAACGATATATGGTCTGACTGATTAAAGTAAGCTTGTTAACCCATTTTGAGTTGCTTTCCTTTATCAAAGCAGATCCGAGAACCTGTGGTAGCTGCAAACCCTGAGGACGCTTGGGGTGCTTGCTGCTACAGGGACTAAAGAAGGATATGTTGTTTACATTCTAATATGAGAAGATGATATATGTGTCCCCATAGAACTTTATTATCATCTGGGGTCACAGAGGGAATTTAATTATGCAGAGGTCCTGGGAGTGGATCTGTTATGTTTTGATGATCTTAAAAGAAGAATGGAAAGGACAAGGAAGAGGGGTGTACCAGAGGGTGAAGGAAGATGAAGAATGGGAAACATGATCTAGCATAAACGGAAGGCACAATTAGCAGTCTATTTTAAATAAAAAGGAAAGAGTAGGATAATAGGGACTCTCCAACATCATGCTAACCTAAACTGGTCGAAGGAGGAAAAATATAGAAAAAATATATTTCATTCAACAGAAGTATTGGAGGGTGAAAAGAAAAAGGAGAGATGTGTAAAGGGTAGATTAACGGAGAGATCGTGCCTCTAAGTATAACAAAACCTACTCATGTACAATTTATTGGAATCTGAGGGATGCCCATCAATAGTGAGTGATGACTAAGCAAGTTGTAGTATATAAATATTATGGAATACTATTGTGTTGTAAGAAATGAGGAAGGCAGGACCCGTATGTACAAAAATATTTATAGCAGCTCTTTTTGTGGTGGCAAAGAATTGGAAATCAAGGAGATGCCATTAATTGGGGAATGACTAAACAAGTTGTGGTATATGAATGTAATGGAATACTATTGTGCTATAAGAAACAAGGAACAGATGGACTTCATAAGCATTCCTTATATACACTGATGCTGAGTGAAGGGAGCAGAGCCAGAAGAACTTTGTACACAATTACACACACATCGTTTCTGTGACGACTAACTTTATGGAATGAGGGTTTTTTTTTCTTTCCTTCTCAGAGTGGGGTGACATCTGGGAGAGAGAGAGGGCAGGCATTTATTGATTCAAAAAAATGTAATTTAAAAATAAATACTTATTGATTAAATGAGAGTAGTCAGTTCTATTTGTCCACAAGTATTCCTATCATTTACAATCAGTCATATAATACATCCCTTCAAGTAAGAAAATTATGCAAAACAGTATTTTCTCTATTTATTTCCTCAAATCAAATCAGTTCAAGTCAAAAACTTTAATCACATACCTATTATCTTCCAGTCCTTGTGCTGAGGATCCAGGCTACAAAACAAAGCACAAGCTGTCCTTGCTCCCAAGGAGCTTACAGTTTAATGTGGGTAAAGAGTGGCATAAATAAAGCTATGCATAAACAAGCTGTATTTGGGATAAATTAGAAATTGTCTCAGATGGAAGGCAGCAGAATTAAGAGGGATTGTCAAAAGCTTCCTGCAGAAAGTGCAATTTTAGTTGAAACTTGAAGGAAGCTAAGAAATTCAGGAGGTATATCCTTCTGAAGGATAAATTATCACTAATATAATACCTGAGAACATTCCTAGGGAAAACAAGCAAGACTTATTGTACTGTACTATGTCGGGAGTTCCCTGAAGGTCAAAGCAAAGAAACAATGCTGATCATATATGAAAAAAGAAAGGCAGGACTGCCTAAATCTAATTTTATTTCTTTTCCTTATCAAGGAGATTTGTCTTCAGTCTATAAAGAACCAAAAAAGCAGGATATTATTAAATATGAACCTGATGAGGACAGGCCAAAACAACACTTAGCTAAATTATTTCAAGTCATCCAGCCCATACTTGAGTCAAAACAAACAAACAAACAAAAAAAACATAGAGGAAAGATTGACTAAGGACAAGAGAGTTAACTTCTCTTGGCTTCATTTGTCTTGTATTTAAAATGAATATAATAATAGTACCTACTTCACCAGCTGATTGTGATGAGAATGAAATGAAAAAAAAGATACATTATAAAATTTTAAAGTGCTATAATTGCTATAATATTAATAGCTGTTATTATTGCTATTGATGAGATACTATAAATTATCTTTGAAAAAGTTGCAGAGTAGGCAACTATCCATATTTTCAATAAAGACACAAAGCCTTCAAAACTATGGAATGGTTAATTAGTTTCCATCCATTGGCAAAATACTAAGACATCATTAAACGCATGTTTTGAGAGTAGTTAGGAAAAGAGACAGTGATGACCAATCATTGGTATGTGTTTAAGAAGGGCAAACCATTACTAAATGACTTCATTTTATTTTTTTCAACAAGTTTATTAAGCTGAATGACTATTGACATCATATGCCTGGAAATCAGTAAGGCATGAGAACATTTCTCACAATATTCTAATTGACAAGAGAGAGAGATGTGAGCTCAATGACAGGACATAGAGGTGGATTAGCTTTGGCTAGATGCCTGAATATAAGAAAAATATTCATTCATTAATCAATGTCAGTGAGAAAGGATGTCACTGCAAATATTCCAAAGGTCATAAGATTGTAGATTTGGGGTTATAAGGAAATACAATGGGGGCGGCTAGGTGGCACAGTGAATAGAGCACTGGCCCTGGAGTGCGGAGGACCTTAGTTCAAATCTGGCCTCAGACACTCAACACAAAAACTAGTCTGTGACATTGAGCAAGTCACTTAACCCCAATTGCCCTCCAAAAATAAGGCAAAAAAAAGCAAAAAAGGAAATGCAGTGGCCATCTAATCAAAGAATCATAAGATCACAGCTCTAGAGCTGGCAGTAACCTCAGAGAAGTTTAGTCCACCTCCTTGTTTTAGAGATGAGGCAATTGAGACCCAGTGAGGATGAAACCAATCCAAGGTCACATGGCAGTATGCTACAGAGGTAAGATTTCAACATAGTTTCTAAGACTCTGAGATTATTACTTTTTTCCCCTTCACTCACCTCTCCTAATTTCACAAATGAGAATAATGCTAAGTGCCTTGCCTATGGTCACATAGCTAATGAATATAAGCAGTGGAATTTGAAGTAACATCTAGACTCCAGACTCAGCACTTTATCCTCTCTGCCTCGTTACCTCCATCTATTCTTGGTTTATTTTGTGAAAGAACAGAAGAAAAGTTAATAGGAAGGAAGGAAGAAAATAAGGAAGGAAAGACAGAATGCAGGAAGGAAAAAAGACTGGAATGAAGAAAGGAAAAAAGGAAGCAAATAAGGAAGAAAGAAAAGTGGAAAAGCAAAGGAGGGAGGGAAGAAGGAAAGATAAAGTAATCAAAGGCTCCTTGGAGAAGAATGTGGGAAGGGAAGCAAGAAATATGTCATCTAGTTTCTCTATAGGTCACATATAGATATATCCTTGTGAGCACACAAAATCTACAGAACAGTGCATGGAAAAAACATCTCCTAGAAAATAATGAAAATGAAACAGTCCTTGGTCCCAAGGTGCTTACGTTGTAATAAGGAAGAAAGCCCATAGATTTAGTAGCCCTATTTGTCCCCTTGACTAGTAAGGTGGGTGTTCAGAAGGCAGCTTACTATTGACTCCCTTCAGCATTCTAGGTGTTACACTGAGGAGTTGGAGCTTCTAACACTTTCACCCACAAACTCTCACTGATTTGCTCCAAAAAATTGATTAATCAGTTGATATCACTACAATATCCATTAGCTGATTGACATAGCATAGCTTGTGCAAAAAGGATATTTAGTGAAAAGGTATAGCAAGGAAATATTTTTTTAAATCTCCCCAATATTTTTTTTTAAATCTCCCCAAACTAGAAGACATAATCTCCCCTCCTGAGAGTAAGTTCAATCTTGAAGCATAAGCAGATACCTACATATATAGAAGGGGTATCTCTTAAGTTTACAATCATTTCCCCCTTTTAAGAGATCCCACCAAGATCACTTCTAGACATAAAATGATTAATGGATGAGTGACCTTTTTGCTTCACTGGGCTGACTTCTGTCTGGACTTGGTCAAACGAGTGGCTTAGTTGCTGCCATCTCTTTGCCAGGCTTCTCAATAGTATGTGACTGCTTAAGCAACTGGAAGGGTGTTACTGATTCCAATTGGTAGATCTCATTACCTTTCAAAGCTCACTGGCTTTGCTTTCAGCAGATTGTGTCTCTAAATACTGATGAATTTATGATTAAGAAAGAATAAATACTAGAGAAAAAGGATAGAGAGGTACAATATGTTTATAGCCACATGGTGTGTTGGTTTGTTGGCAGATGTTACTTGGCTCAATGCCTACTCAAACCCCTGGATGACCACAGTGGTTTATTTTTCTCACTGAGGTAATGTATAAAAAGCTTGAGAGACATAGTTTCTGGGTAATCAATCATTTTATTAATGATGTTAGTAATAATTAATAAAAGACTTCAGTGACATTCTCAGATGCCAAAGACCTCTCATGGAACCCACTCAACATTTATGTGACCTTGGAAGAGTGGGTATTCCTATGGGTGGCAATTTATTCTGATTGGTTAACAATTAATGAGGAAAATCCATACTGTAATGAAAGGTGAACTTATTCTGATGAAGAGCTGGGGGCTGTGACTCTGATCACTTACTCCTGGACAAAGACTTATCTCTTAACCAGACTACCTGGTCTAGAGTAATATAGACAAAAAGGGGTTCACCTCTGCTCTGGTCTGACTGAGTGCCATACAATGGTCCTGAATTCATCTTAGATTAAATTCTTTGTAAATGTCTCTAGTTGAGTGGGGTCTCCTACACAGGATGGAAAGGCATACCCTGGGAATCTGGGTAATCTCATCCATTAACAATGCCCTTAAGGGACTGAGCAACCTACAGGCTCTGACAAAATCTTAGTCCTCATTCAATAGTTTATTATTAAGATATGAGATCATCATTTTTCTCACTGATAAACTAACAGGGAAGTTATTGGTAGATTTTTTTCTTGAATATTTCGTGTGCACCTTTAATTCAATGTCTTCAATCAACGGGAAGAATTTGCATCCAATTGTCACTCTTGACCAGAAAATGGCTCCCAAAATTTCCGTGTATTGCATCAGGTTCTGTATAACTCACTAGGAAAAGCAAATTCATGCATGCTTTAAGGACAGAGCCCTCATTGTTCAGTCCCACATCACACACATATATAGGTGTATACAAAATACATAAAAAGTAGATAAAATTTGTATGTGTGTGTGTGTGTGGTGGGGGGGGACTTGTATGTGTCTGGGTACATTTATCAGTGAAAAAACTAGGAAAGAAAATCTTCAGGTAAAGATGGTGCTTGAATTGAGTCTTGAAGGATACCAGGTAAAGGACACCTTTACCTCTACCAAGAGGTGAAGGAGAGGAGAGAAAGCATTCTATGCATCAGAGATGATTTGTGAAAAATCATGGAAAAAGAAGACTTTCATAAGCTCAATCCCCTAAGCAGAAAGTGCCCCCCCCAAATTGCCTTGTATCTATTTTGCATAAATTTATGCACATATAGTCTCCCTAACAGAAGGTTAAGTTATCTGATGATAAGGGCTGCTTCCTTCTTTTATTTTTCTTTGTATTCTTTGTGTCCTATACAGTGACTGGCATATTAGGCACTTAATAAATGATTAGTGATTGATTGAAAAATTTAAAGGAGGGGTGACTAGGTGGTACAGTGAATAAAGCCCTGGCCCTGGAGTCAGGAGGACCTGAGCTCAAATCCAGCCTCAGACACTTAACACACTTACTAGCTGTTTGACCTTGGGCAAGTCACTTAACCTCAATTGCCCTGCCTTTCCCCCTGCAAAACAAACAAAAAAAGAAGAATAAAAAGAAAAAAGAGTAATATGTAATGAAACTAGAAAGATAAGATGAGGCCTTGTTGTAAATGCTATAAAGGTCAAACCAAAAACACTGATCTTTGTACCAATCCTATAATAAAGATGCTTTTAATAGCTTTATTTTTCAAATAAGAATACAGGGACTCATGTGAGTGTAAGTGAATTGCGCAGTCACACAACTTGTATGTGTAGGAAGCAGGATTTGAATTCAGGTTTCAACTCTAAGCCCAAGGCTCTCACCACAATAACAACAAACAAAGAAGTAAATAAGTACATGATATAACTCACATTTGTATAGGGCTTAAAGTTTGGCAAAGCAGTTTTTATTGGGTCATTTAATCCTGATTACACCCCAAGGAGGTAAGTGCTATTACTGTTCCCTTTTCACAGAAGAGGAAACAAAGGCTTTGAGAAGCTAAGTGACTTGATCAGGGTCACAGAGCCAGCAGGTGTATGTCAGGCTTGGAACTCAGGTCTCTCAAATGCTAGTTTCAATACTCTGTCCAACTATCGACTTCTCCATCTAGCTGTCACTGAAATGAATAACAAAATTTCTGCTTTTAAACAAAGAGCTATAGGGAAAATCCCATTGTATAATAAAGCCCAATGTGATATTAGAAATGTTAGCTGTATCCAAGGTGAGAAATCTTCCCTCTGGCTTGTGTCTGAAATACAAGCACCCAACCTCCTCAGTGTACCATTTCAAGAAGTTTTGTGGGTATTGAAATGCCTCTTGCTCACCCACTTAGAGAAATTACAAAGTTTCATTTTACATTCATGGTTTGAAGCAGATCAGGCGTAAAGAGATTAGTTGAAGAGATGCCCATAAAACCACTTATTTTGCATATTTGATTTTAATTTTACAAGAATTGAGGTGATTGTAAAATAGTTTGTGGAGCAATGAAATAGGTTAAAAAAATGAGACTTGGGGAAATAAACACCGGCCCAGTAGAGAGACATTTGCTTTACATGCCTGAAATGCACCTTGTTAGGTGTGGTAGTCTAATTATAAATTCATCTCCACCTTGAGAATCAACTTACTTCTCCTCCTACTGCTTGATGTGCAATTCTGTATCACTGGGTAATCTCTATCAACATAGACAGACTTCAAAATTTCATGTACCTGTCCTCCTGTCTATCACAAAACATGACCCACGGTAACCATTGGATCATTTCAGTAAGCCCTATTAATTTCTCAAAATGAAAATCATGAGTGTAAGTGATAAATAAGAGCGAAACAGATAAATTTCATGTTTCAGGAGATGGATTGAACAGCCAAATATTGTGAAAATAGAAGACCCACGTAATTACGTCAGGCATTAACTGTTCAGCTTATCACCGTTTTTACAAACCCCAATTTCTCCTACTTGAATAAAAATCAAGTTGAATTCATGAATAGGCATCATGATTTCTAACTCTGCTTTTTTTCCCTTTCTCTTTGGAGTGATTGATGAAGTTCTATTGAAATAAAAAAAAAAGGAATGCTTTGGAAATCTGTTGGGTGCCAGGCACAATGAATAATAATAACCTCATTACAAGAGCTGGAGCTCTCTAAGAATGTGTCACTAAAAGTAGATCTTTCTATTGTTGCTAGCTGGCTTTGCCTGTAAATATGCCAAGGCAGGTTCTCATTTCAGAAAGGGTTTGGGACATATTTGCTGTATTCAGCTTTTAAAGGGCCACGGATGTCATGGGAGCTGTAGGAGTAGGTGGGGGATGGTGGTGGAAACTGTGGGGAGGCAGGCATGCCTCTCCACTGAGATTGATAGGTTTAGAAGACTTTAGTACTACAGCTGAAAAGGGCCTTAGAGATAAGCTAATTTTTCCTCCTGCCATTTTATTGATAAAGAAACTAAGACCCAGAGAGGTAAAATGGCTTGCCCAAGATTGCATAGGTCCTAAGTGGCAGAGAAGGGATGCCAGTTCGGTTCCCTGGACTCTAAATTAAAGCTTTCTTTCCTCAGAATCATATTGCCTCCTTCAATTCAACAAACCATTGACAAACTCTTGCTATGTGCAAGGACTTGTGATTAGTGGTAGAGTTATAAAGAAAAATATAAGCATTAAAAGTGGCCCTTCTTATAAAGAACTTTCAGACTAGGAGACCCAAGTAACCACTATAGTGCTTCATTGATATGTTCAGTTTCAGATCATCTTTTTGGTCCATCAAAGATAAATGTTAACTCTGTTCCTAACCCCAGTCCCACCAGAAGTTAGGCACAGCTCCTGGTCCTCTGGGTTCTAATAGGTGAGTTTTACCATATCTTGCCAAAGACCAGGTCACCACCTCTTCTGGGCATCTCCAAATCATGACTTCTGTATATACCCTTCATTATTCCTGCTCCCCCTTTCCAACTCTAGATCCCTTGTATATATTAACTTTAGAGTATATTCTCCCTGATGGCAGGAATTATCAGGCTTCTATATTTACACACCCAATATTCAGCACAACACATGTAAATGGTATTTAATAAATGATTTGTATTTATTCATTCATCCTTCATTAATCTATGTATGCATGCATTCTGTCATAAGCTCCAATTTTCCACTGTATCTCTCCCTGACCTAGTCAGAATTAAACACATCATCATACTAAGGCAAAAATAGAAAAACCCAAGATATCTACTTAAAATAGAATGCAAAGTAAATAACAAGAATTAAAATGAGCAGCAGGCATATCATCACCCACTTCCCAAATTTATTTTCTTTGCAATCTTCCAGTACCAAGATGGTGCAAGTCCAGCAACTCTATTACCCATGGTTCTTTAAATGCAAAACCCTGAAACTTAGAGAAGAGAAAAAGGGCTAATGACCTGTCCATAAGATAGACACAAGCACCTGAATGTCTGACATGTACTGTAGACTATACTGGATGCCTTTCAATTACAGCCCCAAACTATGAAGTATGGTTGTGCTTTTTCCTTTGTCTCCAATGCTGTTTGTATAGAGTATACACTTATCAATTGGTTTTATTTATTCATTTGTTCATTCATTCATTCTTTCATTCATGCTTTTATGCATGCATGCAAAAGAAGGATCCTGGATGACTGAATTCTTAGAATCAGAACCACAGGTGAAGGGAGGCAAATACCAACTGCTTCCTAGAACAAATGGGATGATTGCTTCAGTTCCCTAAACAAAAAAGACTGCAGACTCCCCTCCCCAATGTCGAGTACTATGCAATTAAGGAGAAATCTTCTGCTAATAGGAATAGGTAGGTGATGCAGTGAATAGGGCAATGGGCTTAGAATCAGGAAAACCCATCTTCATAAGCCCAAATCTGGTCTCAGACACTTACTAGCTGTGTGACCCTGAGCAAGCCACTTAACCCTATTTGCTTTAGTTTCCACATCTGAGGAATGTGCTAAAGAAGGAAAGGGCACATCACTCCAGTAACTTTGAAAAGAAAACCTCCAAATGGTGTCATGAAAAGTCAGACGTGACTGAATGACAACTTCTGCTAGTGTTCTCTTCCTGCCCCCACCATGTCTCTCCCATCTCTCCCCCTTACATATCTCTCTGGGTCTCTATTCCATTTCTGCCCTTGAAATTTTCCTATATTTCCTCTCACCTTCCACACAAACATGTAACATTTAGCTGTTGAACTGGTAAAAAGTGAGGTCATAAGACAGAGGTGATCTCTATTCTCTATAATACTGTGATTTATGCAAGAGTATGAGACCATGGGGTGAAGTGACTAGAATGGTGGCTCTGCGGCCAGAAAGTCCAGGATTCATGTTTTATCTCAGGTACATATTGACTGTTTCACACTGGCCCACTTGCTGTTCCAGAACAAAACGCTCTAGGCCACAGTTTTTCATTTGCTGTCCTCCATGAATGGAACTCTCCCTCTTTGTCTCCACCTCTTGGGCACCCTGACTTCTTTCAGGTCTTAGCTAATGTCCTGCTTTACACAAAAGAACTTTCCCAATTCCCCTTAATACTAGTGCCTTCCTTCTGGGCATGATTTCCCATTCATCTTGGATATATCGTGTTTGTACTTAGTCATTCACATGTTGTCTCTCCCTTTAGAATCCATGACCCTTGAGATCTGGGACTCTGTTTTGTATTTATTTTTATTCCAAGTACTTAGCACAATGTCCTTTTGTCATTGTTCTAGAAGAAGACTGACATCAGGGAGGTGATGCCATGATATGCAAGTGAATCAGATTTAAGTGAGGTGTGCAAAGACACGAGCCTCATTGGGAGCCTTCTGGGTACAGTGACAAGAAAAGGTCTTTAACAGGTTTCAGTTTGACTGAGGCAACTCCCATTCAGTGATTAAGGCTAGGTAAGTAATGAGGCAAAGAAATCTGGGATGGGAAGACTCTCAAAAAAGAAATGATTGCTATTTATGTACACACTGAGCCAATCAGGATCCAAACAATGATCCCCATAGGCTTGGACTGGGACCTGTTGTTGTTCAATCAGTGAGAGGCAGAGTGATTTGAGTTTAAGGCATGGTCCTTTGAAAAAAATTCACAAACAACAAGACATCCTATGAGGTTTCAGTGATCAAAATTTACATTCCTTTAGGCAGAGCACCTATAGGTCAAGGGTAGGATACCCTAAAGGAAGGGAGGAAAGAAAGAAGGAAAGAAAGAAGGAAGGAAGGAAAGAAGGGAAGAAGAAGGAGGAAGTGACAAGATCAACTTAAGAAACAGTAATGTTTAAGGAATAGGAGAAATATAGAGAATCAGAAAAAAAAGAGAAAGATGGGAGAAACAGATGACTTTAATGTTATAACAGTCAAGAGATGAGAGGATAGCAAGAAAGGAATACTTCAATGATACTGAATGCTTCACAAAGGTCAAGAAGTATTAAGAAAGGAATTGATTGGATTTGGGAATACCCAGATCATTAGCTAGGGACCTTCAAGGAAGTTGTTTTCATTTCTGTGCTGGAGATTAAAAAAAAAAAGACAGTAAGATATTGGGGGATGAGTAGGTGGTCACAAAGAAGATGTAACAATTGTAGTCTCTTCTTTTTAGTAGTTTGGCAGAAAAAAAAATTAAAGAGAGGACAGAAATATGACCATGTTTTGAGGTGGATCAATGACAAAGGAAGGCTTTTTGGAAGGACAGTGGATGCAAACATGTTTATAGCCTAAGGAGTGGTCATTTCATATAACATCTTTTCAAATATTTGAAGACTGTCATGGCATTCTGCCAAGCAGTGTACTTCTGGACAGTTTCCTAAAGAAATTTATCAGAGGGATGGTTGGTTTTTTTGTAAGATTTCTTGAAATCAAGCTTAGTCTTCATTTTTAATGGTGACAGAATATTTATCAAGATAGAATAAAGAAAAGATATGACCAAAGAGAGGTTCAAGGGTGTGTCATGTAGTTTTTGTTCCAGTTGATTAGGGATTCTCAAACACTGAATCAAAATTCAAAATATGTCCAACATTTTTGTTAACTTGGAAATTATTTTGCAGCTTTGCTAACACATTGCATTTTTGGAGCACCACTTTTCATGACTCTTGGAGAGAGCAGGAGACTTGCAATCTGCTATTTGCATACTGTATTAAATTTTTTAAAGTGATTCAAATGCATGATATATCGAAGGTCTTCAAGTAGAGAACAGATGACCATTCATTGCCCAAACTCTAAAGTGAATTCTTTTTTCATGTATGAGGTGGATTACATGCCTGCAGAAATTCCTTCCGAATCTAAAATTCTGTGATGCTGTTTTCATGTCAGTGTCTGTATCAGCAATGCCATATTCACAATGCCTATGGAGATTACAGATATGCTGATATAATTATCCATCACAAAATACATCATGCTTGCCATATGGCGGAATAAGCTAGAAAATTTATTAAGATACCAAAAGACTGAGACCCAAAACCAGAAAGTGAAAGCCATCAGAGTAGTTATGACATTGGCACAGGTAGATAAAGTAGAAAGCACCCACATTCTCAAGCCTTTAAAACAGAACAGGCTACCTCAGGCAAAGGTCCTCCTCTCCCCACTCACAGCAACCACCCAGTGGCCCGGAAGCGCTCTCCCAGCAGCTCCGGCCCCTGGCAGTCCTCAGCAGGAGTCCTTAGCAGAAATTCTGGCTGACTCAAAAAGGGCTTCAAGCTGCCGCTGCTGCTGCCGCCGCTGCCACCATCACCACCGCTAGCCACCGCAGGAACTCTAGTTTGGCTTCCGCTTCCTCTTGCTCCGCCCCTTCCTGCCATGTCAGCAAGTCCAATGGGGCATGGAAGATCTTTAAATCCCATAACTCTTACAGTGTCATGACAATCCTGTGGGATATATAGCCTCCTGTACTCCAACAACACACATACATACACACATGCACACTTTCCATGCACACACACACACATATACATATTTGCTTATTTTCAGCAAGTTTGTATTTTGGCTTTATTCCCCTCTAGGATGTTAAGTTTCTGGGTTTTTTTTATGAGGTAGGTATAGCAGCAAGCACCCTAGCATACCCAGGGTGGCTGCCAACACAGGTTCTTACATCTGCATTTCTAAAAGAAAGCAAATCAGAATGGGTTAACAAACTTGTTTTAATCAAACATATGTCATTTAGCTAGTTAAGGTGGGAAAGGTCAGCACCCTGAACTTCAGAAAATACAAACAAGTTACAAGCAGACAACAAATACAGAGAAACATTAGCAGACAGGCTTCCAACTGTTTAACCATCACACCCATACCTAGTCAGTTACCAGAGAGGGAAGCACCAACATCTAGGATTTCAAAGCCGCGGGGCTCAACAGCTGCCCAGAGTCTGGTCAAATCCCACAACTCTCTTCAAAGTGAGCCCCAAAACAAAACCTCACATCAGGGTACATATAGCCTTCTCCTGGATCAGAGAATGTCACAACCCTCTTGACCCACTTCCCAATCACACAGCACCAAGGTTTGGGCATTCCTGAAAAACAAGCCTCCCACCACAGGCTCCAGGTAACCACATTCAGCCTATTAGGTGGCAGAGTATATTCAAATCAGGGAAGGTTCTCAGAGTCACTTAAGCCTTGCCAAGGGGCAGGGAAGATCTTAAGATTCCCGTTCCCATAACAGTAGGGTTTTTCATTTTTATCATTTTATCACTGACACCTAACAGTGTCTGGACTATAGTAAGCATTTAATAGCTTTCTATAGTAAGCATTTAATAAGCCCGTGGTTTAAGGGCAGCTAATTAACTCAGTGGATTGAATTCCAGGCTTGGAGTCTGGAAGATCTTATTTCAAATCCAGCCTCAGACACTAGCTAGCTGTGTGACTCTGGGCAAGCCAACTAATCCTATCTACCTTAGTTTGCTTATTGGTAAAATAAGCTAGAGAAGGAAATGGCAAACCACTCTCAAATTGGGGTGATGAAGAGTCAGACATGACTAAAAATGACTGAAAAACAAATTGATTAATTGCTTGATAATTGATAACTACTGCAACTATTTTTTTTTGCCATTTCATAGTATCATGCTTCTGGTCACTCAATTGACCAGCAATGTAGTTCCATGGAAGGAATGTTAGTTTTGCCATTATATAAGTAGGGTTCAGATCCAAATATGGCACTTGCTACTGAGGAGAAGGGGCTAGCTAATGCAGAATGAATATGACTGCTGGAATCAGAGCACCTGTGTTCAAAGCCCATCTTTGCTTCTTATTTCTTGTGAAACCCTGGGTAAGTCATTGAAATTCCCGAGGTCTCAGTTTCCTCGTGGATAAAATCGGTGTGTTGGAATAGATACCACTGAGATCTCTTCAAATTCGAGTTTTGTTTGTTGGTATATCTTATGATTGTAATCTTCTCCAAGTCACTTTGTATTTTGGGCCTCAGTTCCCTCATGATGAAATAAAGGAGTTGGACCAGTTACTGCCCACTGTGTCTCTCAAATCCAAAGTTATTATTCTGTATTTCCTACATGGGATTCTATTTCAAGCCTTCTTTCCTCCCCTTTCAGCATTCTCTCTACTACCCCCTGCCGGAAGACCAGAGAAAAGGTGCAGTGCCCTGTGGAATGTCTTCTGTCTTGCCCTCTGGGTTTATGTTGATCCTCATGTCAGGCTCCCAACTCTCCTTCAGAGGCAGGAGGGTAGGAAGGATTTTTCTCATTTCCTTTCCTATGTAATGAAACTAAGCAGGCCTCTAAAAATATCATGTAATCTCTGGGGGCTGTCAGTCCCACTTGCCCACCTGGCATTTTCCTGATGGGCCTCAGTGGGGGTATGGAGGCTGGCTGACTTGGGGGTGCTTTCCAGACAGTCTTCCTCTTTATTGGTGGATTTTATATCTGTCCTTGTGAATGTCCTTGGGCAGCAACTCTTCTCCCCAGCTGTGAGCCTGGGGGCATTTTTTTTTCAAAGCATTAAATAGAATCTGTTTTTAAATCCCAGCCTTTAAAACTGCTAACTTTAGACCATCTGAATAATGAAATTTTACTTAACGTGCATCCAAATTCTGGGGCCTATCTGCGGGTAGTGGCTACAGGAATGGGCTGCCTTTGAAAGGGAAATAGCAGCTCCCAGCTTCAGTTAAAGAGTTTGTAGATTCATAACAATTAAGGTCCTCTAGGTAGTAAAATTTACTTCCCTGCCTGATGTAGACACTGCCTTCCTAATAGAAAGCCATAAACTCTAAGATGTTCAAAGCACAGGGGTGTATCCCTTTTTCTCTGAGCATATGGCCAGCATGGAGGATGGTAAAGCACCTTCTTCTTCCCCTTACTCTCAGCCCCCTTAAATGATTCAAGATGAAAGATAAGCTTTTGGCACACATCAATAGGACCTAGAAAAAGGGGGGGACAAAAGAATGCCATAGAGACAAATGATGTTGCAGGCTATGCTTTCTTCAAACAGCGAAGGTAACCAGGGCATAGCTATTTTATTATTATAAAAAGTTATTATACAAATATAAATATGTATGTGTCTATATTATGTATATATGTATATGTGTGTGTGCATACATATTTCTCCATATATATATATACATATATATATATATATATTCTCTCTCTCTCTCTATATATATATATATATATATATATACCTGGGTAGCTAGGAGGCACAGTGGATAGAGTACCTGGCCTAAAGTCAGAAAAAACTGAATTCCAATCCACTCTCAGACATGTACTAGTTGTATAACTCTGGAAAAGTCCCTTAAGCCTTCTTGCCTCAGTTTCCTCATCTGTAAAATGAACTGGATAAGGAAATGGTAAGCCACTCCATTATCTTTGTCACAAAGGGGGCACAATGAGTCAGACATTACGGAAAATAACTAAACAACAACATCCATACATTTATATTATATATGTATTATTATACACAGAAGACAACCAGGATAGCATTCTGTAGCCAATGTTAAGACAATTTGTGTTTGCATTGTCTCATCCTAAGAATCATGAGTTTAGATATCTATAAGAAGGGAGATTTAGGTCCTTCTATTCCAAAACTCTCATTTGTGAATGAGGAAATTTAATCCCAAAGTAATAAGGTGACTTGCCTGGGGAGACACATGGTAAGTTTCAGGGCCAAGATTGAACCTAAGACTCTGTCTTTATCGATCTTTCTCCTATATCAAAAGTCACAGAAATGTGGTTTTAGAGGTATAAATTACCCTGCCATACATCAAGTTCAAATTCCTCATTTTCTAGATGAGGAAACTGAGGCTCAGAAAGGTAAAGGGACTGGACCAGAGTCACACAGACAGAATCTGAGGTGTGATTTGAATTCAGGTATTCCTAACTCCAAGTTTAGTGCCCTGTCTTCTACATCACACAGTTTCTCCACAATAGGAAGACTTTTATTTGAAACCCACACAAGATATTTATCACCCATTTGACTCAGAACAAATCAGTTACCCTGGGTCTGATTTTCTTCTCATCTTAAATGAGGATAAATAATAGCACCCATCTCTCAGGGCTGTTGTAAAGATTAAAGAAGATACTGCAGAGTCACATTTCAATAAAAAGCTAGATTCTAAGTCAACACCTAAGGCAAAAATCATGCATGATCTAAATTATTCACTCTTCACAATCCTTTACACAAAAATGTATAGTATATTATTATAGACCCTTAGATCTGACATCATACTCCACCAGAAAATCGGATCACTACTATTCCCATACCCCATTCCTCATGGCGAAGAGGGAGAGTGGAGTAGGGAGTGTTGGGAGAAATGCTGGGGCAGATGGTGATAGACCTGGGAACAAGGGCATCTAATCACACTTGGAATAGCTGTGTGACCTTGGAGAAGTCTCTTAGCTTCCATGTCCTCAATGTCCTGCTTTTGGAAATGAGAGTAAAGATACCTGCAACATCTATCTCATCAGTCTTGGTAAGACCAAAAGAAATGTCTGTAAAGCATAATCGCAACATTGAAACTTTTTTAATAAATGTTGGTTGTTATTAAGCTAGTTGTTATTATCAGTATAAGTCAAAAAAATGGCAGAAGTCATGCTATATACCTCTGGGTAATAGTGGGGTTAGGAAATAGCCAGGAGAAGGAATAATTCAGTAAATAGTGTGAGGTTCTGGCCCACTGGTGCTGACATTTGTTGTTAAGTAATTTTCTGTGACTCTGTTTCCTTAATAAATATGCCCAGTGATTGATCTTTTTTGGCTACATTTGAATAATCTAGAGCAGTAAACTGAGGAAGGATTGTGAGGAAGGAACTCCTTGAGTGCAGACACTATGTAGTAGACATTTTTATGCACACACCTCTTTTGCCCACTCTGGCACCCATCATAGGACAAGTCAAATAATAAGTGCTCAGTAAATATCTTTGACTGAATTATGAATTAACTTAGCATTGGTCATGAATTTGAAGGACGGGGGGCTCATCATGACTATGCCATTTGTATGACTTGTATGACTTTTGCCAAGTAGTCATCCATCTACACCGTATTTATTCAGCATTTTAAAAATTGTTATGAGATGAATGTATGTAAAGAGAAACAGATTTTTAGCTCCATCAATAAGACCCTAAAACATTATGTAAATTTGAGTTGCTATGAAGGAAAAGCAGCCTTGTAATTCTTAGCATGTCAGTTCACTTCTCTGAACCTTGTCTATAAGGTTGGATTCGATGACCTGTAAGGACCCTCACAGATCTAACTCAGTGATCCTATGATCTTTCTGCTTCCTATTCAAGGGATAGTTGGATCACTTTTTATTAAGGACATTATTGAGAGAATTCATGCTTCATTGTGTCATTAGGCTAGAGCCTGATACTTACTAACTGTATGATTTTTAGATGAGTTCCTTTACCTCCCCTGGCCTCTGGTTCCCTATTTATAAACTGATAGTGACCTTAGAGCATCCCTGAGTTCCCTTTCAACTTTAATGCTATGACATGATGATCCTATTGACCTTTGAAGTTCTTTTTTTTTGTCGTTATTAATTTTTTTGATTACTTTTAGTTTACAAGATTCAGTTTCACAATTCCTTGAGTTTTAAATTTTCTCCTCCTCCCTCCCCTTTGAAGGCATTTTCAGTGGGAAAGGATGACCCATGCCAATGAAGATTTCTCAAGGAATGGTTATGAAGGTGTCAGTTCTAAAGAATATGGAACCCGTTTAGGTGGGGTGGTTGTTTTCAATGCAATTAGATTTGGAGGTAGAGGACCCTGGCTCAAATCCCAGCTCTGCCTCTCACTACCTTGTGAATCTTGGCAAGATTCATTTCCCCTTTCTTGGATTCAGTTCTCACCTTTGTCAAATGAGAGGTTTGAATTATATGGGATCTGAGAATTTATCCAACTCTAAAATCTATGTGGGCCTAGATGAGGCCCAAGAGCCTTTCCTCTTCTAAATGTCATGATCAAATAACTGATGTTAACATAGGCCATTATATACATTATTTTAGGCAGTCCTTAAAAATTCCATAAATATTGTATTAAAGATACACCAAAAAAACTAGTTCACAGAAGGGATATCTAAAACTCAGGGAGGTATCATGACTTGCCTGAAATAACATAACTAGTAAGTGAATGAGTGAATAAGGGTTTATTAATTCAGTGAATGAATGAATCTTTATTGTTTATTTATTAATTTATTTGCTTGTTTATTTATTATTTGCAATGTGCCAGACCCTGTGCCGGGCCTGTCCTTGAACAGCTGACATTCTAGCAGACATGGACAACAAACGCATATAGGCAAATGATGGCAAGGTAGGAGACTTGGGCCCTGGGGAACTATAAGGGAAGTTAATCAAATAGTACACACTTCCAAAAACAAAAAAGAGTATTGATTTCACTGAAGTTCCAAGGGCAAGAAGTAATAGAAAAAGAGATGATGGTGAGAGTTAAAGTCCATAGCACAGAGGCTCCCAGAATTATTTGACCTACTGTCCCCATTTCAAAAACACACACACACACACACGCAAACACACATACATATCTACACAGACACACTTATAGATATATATATATACACACATATATACATACATATACACACAGATATAGATAGATAGATAGATAGATAGATAGATAGATAGATAGATAGATAGATAGATAGATAGATAGATAGATAGAAATGGAGATATTTGGATGGATAGCTAGCTAGCTAGCTAACTAGATAGATAGATAGATAAAAACTCAGATCACCTCCCCTTTGGAAACCTACTTTCTTTAACCCTTTAATTTTTTGTAAATTTGCATCATTTGAAAAAACATATTTTGAAATGATGCATCTTAAGTTTAATAATTTATTACAAATTTCTCATTTTTTTCTGCATTGAAATTTTGATGATGTGTAGCAGCAAGCACCCTAGCATATCCACAATGGCTGCTAGCACAGGTTCTTAGATCTGCTTTTCTAAAGGAAAGAAACTCAAAATGGATTAACAATCTTACTTTAATCAAACATATATCATTTACCTAGTTCACGGGAAAAAGTCAGTACACTGAACTTCAGAGAAAATACAAACAGAATATGAACAGAAGTTACAAGCAGAGAGAGAGAAAAACAGACCAGCAGGTAGGGCTTCCAGCTGTCTGACCATTATATCCACACCTAGTTAGTTACCAGAGAAGGAAGCACCAACATCTGGGTTTTCAAAGGCAGTACTCAAAGTCTGCCCAGAGTCTCATCTGACCAAATCACAAAACTTTTCCCAAATGAGCCCCAAAGGAAAACCTCACATCAGGTTATATACAGCTTTCTCCTGGCTCAGAGAATGTTACAACTCTCTTGACCCACTGCCCAATCACAAAGTAACAAGGTGTGTGCATTCCTGAAAAACAAGCCTCCTGCCACAGGCTCCATGTGACCACATTCAGCCTATTAGGGGGCAGAGTATATTTTCAAATCTGGGAAGGTTCTCAGAGCCACTTAAGCCTATCAAAGGGCCAAAGGGCAGGGAAGATCTTCAGATTCCAATTCCCATAGCATGATGTAATATTGTGTCATGTAACTGTATAGTATCATATTGTAAACAAGTCATTTCATGAGCATATTTTTGCTGCTGCACGCTGGACTTCCTGACAATGCTTGACACACTTGCCTGCCAACACTTGCTTGTCAAGACTTTATGGCAGATTTGATCACAGAATGGTTATAATTTGCATTTTGTGTGTTTATTTGGAAAATAATGTAATCACTATGACTTTAACTCTGTTACACAACAGATGAAACATGTAGAAATGTCTTTTCAAAAATTTCTTCTCTTCTTTCTTTATGCTTTTGCCCCCCCCTTTATGTTTAATTTAATTTCCCAAATTGTACCTGAGGCTTACTGCCCCCCCCATCAGTCCAGTGCCCCCAGGAGGTGATATTTCCTACTTTGGGAACTTATGTGGAATAGCAGTAAGTTAAATGATGAACAGGGTGAAAAATTATAGTCCCAGGGTAGGAGTTCAGATATAGGATTCAAACTTAGTTCTTTTCTGACTCTTGTCTAGCAAGAAACATCAAAAATTGGAGACATTCTGAGAGATGGATATAAGGACAAATGTAGGAAGACACTTTAGAGATCATTCACTTGTAGTACCCCTTCTAGAACTTTGTCCGTAATCCTCACTGGCATTGACAGGTTAGGATTTCAGAGGGTAGTCATTTACTCCTCAGGTTATTGTTAACCTTGAGCATCTGGGACTTCAAATGCTGTCAGTCACTACCCCCTGCTTATGTGCTTTCCATTGATTATAACTCAGTAGACTAATTAGCTCTTACCAAAAGTAATTTAGTAGAGTAGCATATAAAGGACATTAAGTAAAAACCATTCCTCCAAAATCCGGAGCAAGCAAACAAAGTTCCTGGATAGAGGGGACTCAAACCTAAATTAAGAACGGTAGGTAATGTAGCACATGGAGAGAGAAGACAGATTTCCCTCTTTGTATTTCTCTGTGTTCAACTGAATGCTTCATCTCTTGTCTCTTCTCACCTATGACATGGTCAATGCATGGATGGGGAATGTAATAGTTCCTTTGAACTCAGTCCCTCAGAACCCTTCTCTCTTGATCCCTTGTGTCAAAATCATAAGAATATACCTTCTTGGGGGTTCTCCACAGCCTAGAGCTCTCCACTGAACTAAGATACTGTCTCTCCTGGACTTCATCATCACAAATCAGTTGTTTTCTCACCCTGCAACATTTTTCTGCCATGCCCTTTTCCCACTGGTGAATTTTTTCTAGGGACTGCCATTTTGGGGACAAGTTGAAGTTGTCCATACTTTATCCCACTCATGATTGTCCTTCTGATCTTGGACTTTGCCAGTGTTTCTTCACATGGGGGTCTTTTCCTCACTCCATCCCAGACTTTCCAAGTCTCTTTTATTTATTGACTTTTCCCATTAAAATATAAGCTCCTTGAGAGTAGGGATTGTCTTTATGTTTTTATTTTGTATCCCCCTTTACTTAGCACAGCTGGTTTCTTATCTACTAAGCTAGGAGCTTACAGATGAACTGAACAAGTATTGAAATTTCTCCAGCTAATTAAAGCCCCCAGGGACGTGGTTAGTTTGTTTGTTAAGCCAATTAAACTCATTTCCTGACCCAATTAAAGAGGAGTTCAGGAATGAGAAAAGAACCACAGGGCATAGAAAATCTTGTTTACAAATTTTAAAAAACCTAATTATATCTGTTGATTATTGAGGCAGAAGCATGACACACCTTTTATATAATACAATCCCCTGGTTTTACAGATGAGGAAATTAAGGCTCATAGAATTCCAGTTACTCCCCTTTACTTATGAATCTAATAAGCTTCTGAAGGTAGCTATTTCTCTTGATAATAATAATAATAATAATGACAGAGATAATTATAATGATAATAATTTTATATAGCACTTTAATGTTTACAAAGCGTTTAATACTTATTCTATCCACACAACACTGGGAGATTAATGTAATGATTACTGCTCTTATTTTACAAATGAGGAAACTGAGGCAAGATGCCTTGATGAGGGCTACATTAGAAAGTGTCTTGAGCAGAATTTGAACTCAGGTCTATACTGACTCCAAGTATAGAACTATCTAGACACTGTCCCACTTAGTTATCTAATGCTAAGTCTACTGTATCAAACCACTTTTTCTCCAGTTTCTCCCTTTGAAAAATAAGGGAATTGTATTATATGGACTCTAAAATCTTTATGGGTCTAAATCCTGTGTGATTCTTTACTAAATTAAATATAATGAAATGCCACATTGGGATGGCATAGTCAGTGAGTCTTGTGGTTGGTCAGGAGGACATAATGTATATATTTTTTTTACATCGACCAATCAAATAACATTTATTAAATACAGACTGTGAACTAGACACTGTGTTAAGCACTGGGGTTACAAAAAGAAGCCAAAGTCCTTGCCCTCAAGGAACTTACAGTCTAATGGGAGAGAAAACATCCAAACAAATATAGACAAAGTGAGCTATGCATAGATTAAATAGAAAATAATTAAGAGGGGAGGTGCTGGAATTGAAGGGTTGGAGAAGACTTCCTGTAGAAGGGTGGATTTTAGTTGGGGCTTCAAGGAAGCCAGGGAAGTCAGGAGCCACAATAGACAAAGGCAAGCATTCCAGACATGGGCAACAATCAGAGAAAATGCCCCAAATCAAGAGATAGAGTGTCTTATTTGTATAACAGTCGGGAAGCCAGTGTCATTAGGTCAAGGAATACATGTTAGGGAATAAGTTGTAAAAAGACTAGGAAGATAGAAGGAGTCCAGCTATTAAAGAGGTTTGAATGCCAAATAGTGCATTTTTTTGTATTTATTCCTGAAGGAAATAGGAAGCCATTGGAGTTTATTGAGGGCAGAGATTGTGGTGGTGATGATGGTGGTGCTCTGTGTGTGTATGTGTGTGTGCGTGTGTGTGTGTGTGTGTGTGTGTGTGTGGTGACATGATCATACATTAGGAAAATTGCTTTAGTTGCCAAATGGCCAGTGAAATGGAGTGGAGAGAGATTTTAGGCAGGCACATACACCAGCAACTATCATACTAATCAAAGCTTGATTAGTGGGCATATTGAGCATATTCAAGGGATGTTGCAGAGGTGAAATCATCTGGCCTTGGCACAGCTTGGATATGATAGTTAGTAAGGATCCAGGATGAGTCCTAGGTTGTGAGTCCAAGGCACTGGGAGGCGGATATTACCGTCAGCGGCTACTGCTGCTTCTATTATTACTTACTACTACTACTACAAGTACAACTACTACTACTACTACTACAACTACTACTACTACTACTACTACTTCTACTACTTCCACCACTACTATGACTACAGCTACAATTACTATGATAGGTTAGAGAAAGTCAAGAGAAAATTAACTGATTCATTGGGGATGGGAGGCGGAATTTGCTAGGCAAGTCAAATCATAACCATACAGACCACCATTTCACCTAAAACCCTGAAGGAGATAGCACAGAACTATACACCCAAGAGACTTAACAGCATCCCTAAGGTTGTGGGATCTGATTCCAGGCCACCCCTGCAGTCATAATTAAAAGGAGAAATAATTTTTTGAGAGGGGGGGCTAGTTTTCTTATCACCATCAGAATCAACTGCTGACCAATTTCAGTCAGTATGCAGATAGGCATAAGATGTCTAAGAGTGAGAGCATCCCCCATGGGTCCTATTTCTAGCCATTCTCACAGCTCTATTATTTGGAAAGGTGGCTCCAAGGGATGAGTCCAATTATCTCCATCACTTGTTCACCAGTTGCCACTTACATGGCAAGAAAACCGTCCAGCAAGAAATACGGAGGGAGAGATAGGTGGCAGCTTGCACCAGGCAAGTCAAAGTGCCACAGATGTCTCCCTTCAGACTATGATGGAGACAACACAAGACCTTGAACCCAAGAGCCTTTGGAACATCAATCCTTTTGGGGTCAATATATTTAGCCTTCACCCTGGGAAGGAATTCTTATGGAGCTCTGGCTTAAAAACTGCTCCAACAGGTAATACAACCACATCTATAGAAGACTGAGAAAGAGGAGTGATTTCCACCAAAGTCCTTACTGACTCAGCAGTAGAAACTTAATAATTTTAACAGTGAAATGGACATTAAAGAAGAGGCATGGCCATATGCTTTCCATGGCAAAGTGACCTTTCTTAAGGACCATGGGACCTTTCCATATGACTTCCATATGGTGAAATTTTCACTATGTGTTGTCTCCCCCATTAAAATGTGAGCATGAAAGCAGACATTGTCTGACTTTTCTATTAGTATCCCTACCACTTAGAACATTGCTTTGTACATAGTAAATGGCCAATAAATATTCATTCATTTATTCATTCACTTTCTTCCAATTATCCAAACCCCTATTCTTAAATAATTACTAGCTCCAAGACAGTGTGCTAAGCTTACCAAAGACAAAATCACAAGCATTTCCTGTCCTCAGGAAGATTAAACTCTATCCTGGGAATATAAATGTAAATGTATAAGTAGATATATCACACTTTGAGGAAAGAGATATCGTTAGCAAGTAGTCAGAATAGGAAAAGCTATGCCTTAGAGATGGAACAAGAATTGAGCCTTAAACTAAAATAGAAATTCTAATATTCTGAAAAGAAAAAAAAAAACTATCCATAGACTGTGTCTCTACCAGTTGCTTTAGTAAAATGTAGTCTGGGTACCATTTGTAATCCATAAGCATCTTCGCCCTAGAGGCCCACAGGGATGACTAGATATCTGTCTTCTTAATGTTCATCCTGTGGCATTGTCTACTGCTATTATTTCTGGTTAGAAAATAATAGGGACCATGTATTGGGTACCTATTGTGTACAAGCCACTGTAGACATAACAAAAAAAAAAACTATCTCTGCTCTCAAAGAACTTATCTTATTTTTATTGTTTTTCAGTCCTGTCTAACTCTGTGTGACCCCATTTGGGGTTTTCTTGCCTGAGATACTGTGGTTTGCCATTCCTTGTCTAGCTCATTTTACAGATGAGAAAACTGAAGCAAACAGAATTAAGTGACTTGTCCAGGGTCACACAGAAAGGAAGTGTCTGGGGCTGGATTTGAACTCACAAAGATGAGTCTTCCTGACAAAGGCATCACTTCCCCAGACAGCCCGTTTTATTTTCAGATAGCCCTAATTGTTAGGTAATTCCCCTCCTCCCCCAAAACAAGTCTAAATATCTCTGCTACTTCCATTCATTGTCCAAGTTCAGCAATTGGAGACCAAGTAGAACATTCATATCACCTTGAGCAAGTCACTCACTCACAAAATGAGGGGTCTGAGCTATATGACCACTAAGATCCCTCCCTGTTCTCAATCTATGATTATAAGTATAATTCTTCTTCAAAATAACAGACTTTCACATATATGAAGATTTCTGTCACCCTACCTAGTCTTTATCAGGTTAAACTTTTGTAAGTTCTCCTCTCTGTGATGATGTCATGGTTCATAATTGACACTGTATAACTATGTCCCCAACTGCAATATCCTTCACAATGTCATAACTAACACTTGGGACTTTCTGTATCCTTGTGAAGGTATTGCACAAGGAGATATATCCACCAATCTGAAAAATGCCATAAAGATCCCTAATGTATATATGTGTGTGTGTGTGTATTTATATCTCACAGGACTGAACAGCTGTCCTATTCTCAAATGTGGATGATGATGGTGATGATGATGATGATGAATATGATAGCTATCACTTATTCAGGCTTACTATGTGCCAGACACTTTATAATTAATATCTTATTTTAGCCCCATGACAATCCTGAATGCAATCATTACCTCAAAAAAAAAAAAAGAATGACACTACCAGAGTCATACAACTAGTACTAGTAAACTTGTGAGATGAGATTTTAACTCAGGTCTTCCTGACTCCAGTCCAGTACTATATCCATTGTGCCACCTAGGGGCTGATGGGAAAGATGCTCTTAAATTCAACAACATAGACCTTAAATAGTCATGTTGACTGATTTGAAGAGGATGCTTTAGGGTCAGGGCTCCTCCTTCATAAATACGTGTTGTCAGAATTTCTGAAGTTTATAGAATTGTATCATCTCCAGAGAAAAAATCTTAGATCCTAGCAGAAGGCCACCTTAATGGAAGCAAGTAATATAGCTTGATCAGCAAAAATGGTAGTTCAATATTTCAGAGTGTATCTTCCTATCTCTGTCACTTTATGTCTCTATGTCTCTCTTTGTATTTTTGTGTCTGTCTCTGTTTATCTTTATTACTGTCTTTCTCTTTGTCTGTCTATGTCTCTGTATCTCTCTCTCTCTGTCTCTGTCTCTGTCATTCTCTGTCTCTGTCTTTGTCTCTGTCTGACTGTCCCTGTCTCTGTCTCTCTCTCCCCTTGGGATCAAAGGAGTCACATTGTGGTCCTTACTGGTACTATTTTCCCCTATCCTTCAAACTATCAAGAAAAGTCAGTCTCATTGTTCTTTGCTCTGGAATTAAATATTATCCTAGGGCTTACTTTGTTCTCTTGAACAGTCTCTTGTCTCTTCTGGCTGGAAACAAAAAAAAAATATCTCTAGACAATACTGATACTTCTTTCCCTTTAGGGTTTAATGGAAGAGAAAGGCCTCTTACATTTAACCCCTTTCCTTAGAGTAACCATAGAATCATAGGCTTGATCCTGCATCCCTTCTTTATCTCCCTTTTCTTTCTCTTTACCTCACTTTTTCTGCTAAGAAATGAAAATTCTGCTTGGCCTCATGTTCTGACATGCTTACCCGAGTAGGAGAGGTAATCTCCTTTATAAGAATAATTGTGTGCCTTTTATATTTAGGATTATTGTTTAAAAATTCCACTTTTATTTTACAGGACACACTTCAATAGATTAAGATGGTCTTTGTTCCAATAATAGCCTCCCTTAATGTTTCATATATGTGGAAGTTCAAGTTGTACTAGACTTCTGTGTTCAATGCTATGGTAAGAATCCCCCTATAATAGCAAAGTGGGCCATAAGCACACCATGAATAAAGCCTCAGAAGATGTGAAGAGGGTGCAGTTGACTCAACAGCTGGTAGAAATTGGAAATTTAGATCCCCGTCCCCCTCCAACATTCTATAATGAAAGATTCCCACATCTCAACTTACTCTCACTAGGATGTTTTCCTAGCCTCTCACCATTAATGTTGCCTTCTTCAGGACACTGTCCAACTTGTCACTATTTTTTTTTCTGAAGCCCTCATGTTGAAACTAAATGCATTACGATTAATGTGGTCTAACAGAATACAACAAATGATTCCTTCTATGACTTCTTCTCAAGGCAGCCATGGAATGCATTAGCTTTTCTGACTGCCACGTCAAATTGTTGACTCATTAAACTTGCAATCCATGAAAATGCTCAGATATTTACTGACCAGGAATTATTTAGACACATTCCCCCAATTCATACGTGCCCTCTGACTGACCTTTGAAACCAAGTTAGTTTTGTTTGTTTTGTTTTCACCATGTTCACCATTGCCTCTGTGTTTGGGGGGCAGGGGAAAAGGCTATTTGAAAATGCCGTTAAAAATAAGAAATTCTTTCCATATTTTTTTCTTTTTTAATCTAAATCATTTCTCCGATGCAAGGTTCCAAGGTCAAGTTATCTCAGTTCCTTTTAAATATGCTTCACAGATATCCAAATGAATAGAGAAACAGTGGAGTTGGTGGTTCAAATGGAGTAATTAAGAAGGTATCTTTGCAATTTAATAAACTTTTAAAATAAATACCTCCTGTGAAAATAGAGAAAAATACTATATAATAAAAGATACCATTCAAGTCAAGTCCTCCTTTTTTTATGGATATGGAAAATTGTATCGAAGGAAGAGAAGTAATGTACCTAAAATAACCCAAAGATTAAGTAGTAACTGCTGCCTCCCATCCATTTCCCTTTACATTTGTTTGTCATTTAAAAACTTGCCTAATTTTGCTTTAGTCTATTTTTCAATTTCTCCATTTGCAGGTGGATTTCTCTTTTACTCCCTCACACACTCCACATTCCAGTCTTCTGCATCCCACCTCCATGCATTTGCATAGGCTCCCTTATACTCTCTTCATTCTAATTGTGCCTCATAAACACCATGCTATTTCCCACATCCATGCCTTTGAATAGGGCACTACTTCCTTGATTGTAAATATTGCCATATTGCTTCAAGATAGCACTCAAATGATTACTTCCATGGGAGTTTTCCAGACTGTTAGGGTTATCAGTGTTATATATATGAATAAAAAATGTTATTTTGATTTCATATTTTTGGTATGTATTTTTATTGACTTACCTGTGAAACTAGTAGAAGAAAGCCTCCTGAAAGCAAGGACTATTTTGCATTTGTATTTTTATCCACAGTTCCTAACCCAACAGTGCCTGGAATATAGTAAATGCTTAATATACCTGTGTTGGTCAAGTCCCACTATTCCCTTGCTACCCTTTACATCAGTGATGGGTCCAGAGCCTTTTTAATGCCTGTCTTAGCAACACAGGTTTATTTGAAAGCATTGCCAAAATAATTTTGATTTTCTCTCCTTGAGTGCCTGAGCTTGCTGGGCTCCTAATGACACATAAATAACAGGTTACAGAAAGGAAGCAGGAGCTGTCCCTGGTACCTATTTCTAGATCCTGGTAAAGATCATTTTCAACAATGCAGATCCACAGTGACCTCTGTTGTTCTTTTCATATTGAAGATTAAAGGACAGAGGACTCAAGTAACTTTGGGAAGCCTCCTCTGAGGGGGGAAACCAATGTCTTCATCAGGGTGCTGCTTCGGAAAATTTCTGAGTGAACACAGTCATTTATTTTCATACAACTTGGAGCAAGGGGGATAAAAATGCTACATTTGAGAAGTGTCTTGACAAAGAAAGTGCAAACATGGAACTCTTGTTATCTTTGTTTTGGTTTTTCCTTTATTTATAAAAAGAACAATTCACATAGAAAGAAGGAGATGAAATAGAGGTCCCGTATTAGTGTAGTTTAACAGATCATTCACCCATTCTACTCCTTAAGAAAATACAACCTCATTCCTTAGGAATAATAGAGGGAAAAGGAAAAGCAATCCCAGGCTAAATTATGGGACCTTCTCTCCCAATCCTGAAACTTTTGGTAAGTTCAGTTTCTTGTACCAGCAGAAGGAAGTTAATTTAAATTCAGTACAGTTCAATTCTGAAAACATTTATAAAGCTCCTACTACATGTAAGGCATTCTAGTTCTTAAGACAAAATGGGTGGAAAATACCAGTCTACAAGAAACTTGGGTTTGGGGAATCATATATTTAGACATGAAAGGGACCTGGGAGTTCATTTAAAGCAATTTTCTCATTTATAAATGAAATTGATTTCTGTTGGAAGCAAACATGACAACTTGATCCAACAAGTACTTATTAAATATCTACTATGTGCCAAGCAGTAGGACAGAATAGAAAGAAACTCAGCCTTCAAACCAAGAAGACCTGTGTTTAAATCTTGCCCTCTGACACCTACAATCCAAGTGATTTTGGATAAGTTACTTAACCTCTCAATAGCACAGGGAACTCTCTAAACCTAATGTTCAATTAAAAATAATTCAGAGGTGCTGTGCTAGATTCTGGGGACACAAACAGAAATCAAAAGATGGTACCTGCTCTAGAGAGCTTACATATCTTCAAATAGGAGAATATCAAATGTATGTATACTGATAGATAAATATATGAAAAATTGAGGCGAGAGAAAGAGACAGGCAGATAGACAGAGACAGAGAGAGGGAAGAGGCTATCAGGAAAGATTTCTCATTGTAGAGGATTCATGAGTTAACCCTTGAGAGAAGATGGGTATCCCATGGAATGCATCCAAGTAAAGTAAAGCCTGTTAAGGTAGGGCCAGAGTGTAATGGGAATGTAAATTTGTAAGATCTTCCCTGCCCCTAGGCTAAAGTGCATCTGGAGCCTGGGGTAGGAGGCTTGTTTTTCAGTAGATACTTCTTGATTGGCCAGTGAGTCAATAAGGTTGTTACATTCTCTGAGCCAGGAGAAGGCTATATAAGCCCTGATGTGTAGCTTTGTTGTTTTGGGGCTCACTTTGAGAAGTGTTCTGTGATTTGATCAAATGAAAGTCTGGAAAGCCGTTGTCCAGTGACCCCCGGCTTTGAAACCCAGATGTTGTTTGGTATGGATGTAATGGTTGGACAGTTTGGAAAACTGTCTACTTGATCTGTTTCTCTGTCTTGATAATTGTCTGCATATTCTGAAGTTCAGGGTGCTGACCTTTTTCCCCTGAAGTAGGTGAACGATACATATCTGACTGATTAAAGTAAGCTTGTTAACCCATTTTGAGTTGCTTTCCTTTAACAAAGCAGATCTAAGAACCTGTGGTGCAGCCAGCCCTGGGGACACTGGGGTGCTTGCTGCTACACAGAGCTAGCTTATCAGGGGATTTAATTGCTACACTAGAGTGTGTATTTTGTCTTAGAGGTACAGTGAATTGATAAGGCTGCAAAGACCTGCTTTAAAAGTTAGGAATAATTAGAGGCAGTTAGGTGAGTAGTTAGGTAGAATAGGCAGCTATGGGGAATAATATTTAGAGCACTGGACTTGGAATCACAATAGACCTGAGTTCAAATCTTTCCTCGGGCACTTACTAGCTATGTGATCTTGGACATGTTATTGTATAAGTTATTTTCTGCCTCTCTCAGCATTCTCATCTGTAAAGTGGGAATAGTAATAGTACCTACATCTCAGGGTTATTGTGAGAATAAAATGAGCTATTTATAAAGTGATTGTGAAACCTTAAAGTACTATATAAATGCTAGTAGCTATTATTTAAATTAATTACTAGAGGGGTGGCCAGGTAGCACAGTGAATAGAGCACTGGCCCTGGAGTCTGGAGGACTTGAGTTCAAATCTGATCTCAGACACTTAACACAAAAAAATTAGCCATGTGACCTTGGGCAAGTCACTTAACCCCAATTGCCCTACTCCCCCTCCAAAAAGCTAAATAAATAAATAAGCAAATGAATAAACAGATGAATGCATGCATGCATGCATGCATGCATGCATGAATGAATGAATAAAAAGTAATTGCTAGAGAGGCATAGTGGGTAAAGTGTTAGACTCAGAACCAAGAAAGCCTCAGTTCAAATCCCAGTTTGAATTTATACTGACTGTGTAAGTCTACATAAGTCATTTACCTTGCTCTGCCCCTAAAAGTATAAGGAACATCTAGGTAGCTCAGTGGATAGAGTACTGGGCCTGAAGTCAGGAAGACATATCTTCCTGAGTTCAAATCTGGCTCTAGACACTTACTATGTGACCATGGACAAGTTACTTAACCTTTTTTGCCTCAGTTTCTTCATTTGTAAAATGAGCTGGAGAAGTAAACAACAAACCACTCCTGTATCTTTGCCAAGTAAATCCCAAATTGAGTCATGAAGAGTCAGACAGAACTGAAAAGGTTTAACAACAACAATAACAAGTTATAAGCTTCAGAGGCACTTTTAGTGGAATGAGTTACATCAGGAGCTCCCTTCACCATTGAAATCACAGGTTCACTTTTTAACTTACAAGAATTCACATGAATAATTAGTTTATTCAAACATACAGGAAGAGAGGATGAGTAGAATCATAGGATCACAAGGTTAAAAGGGATGTCATGCCCAAATCTTACCTGAACATGAAACACCTCTACATCACTGATAAGAAGGAAGCTGGCCCCTGCCTGAAGACCTACAGTGATGGAGAACTCACCACATTGAAAGGAAACCCATAATACTTTGGGATAGGAAAGGTTATGCTTTGGGTCCATCAAAGTGTTATAATCTATTTGAAGTTTTCCATTTAAGGCAACCAATGGAATGCAATGGAAGGTTTGGGGGTGCAGGTCCCCTATCTAACAGTTTTGCCTTAAAGCAATAGGAGTAATGACAAGGTGAAGTTCATAAAACTAATTTAGATCCAGACACAGAAAGACAGGCTTGATTTTTGAACATAGAAGACTTAATCACAATTCTCCTGAACCTCACTTAACTGATCTTACGCCAGAGATGAAAGTTAATAGTGGGACTTGACCCAACTATGTTGAATAAATGTCTGGAATTCTGATCCACTTCTAATATGAGAACCAATGCATGCTAATTTGGTAAAAGGCTTAAATAATATTACCTGCATCCCCCTCCCCCCACTGCCCAACACATTTCAGGCTTTTCTTAACTGACCAGTCATGTTTACTAAAAATAAAACAACACACAAATAAATATTATTTTAAAAATTAAAATTAAAAATTAAAAAGTATATGTGTGGGGAGACAAGCACCACTGGGGGTGGGGGAGATCTTATTGTTAGGAGATTTTTCTCATAAAGATCTAAACTTGCTTATCTCACATGTAAGAACTAGATACAAACAATTTGAGATTTCTTTGGGATAAGGAACTCCCAAATAAAGAAACTACCTCTACCAAGGCAGATAAGCCTATTCCCTGAAATTTATTTTCTTAGACAGTTGTTAGGACACTGAGAAATAAAATTACTGACCCAGAGTCACACAACCAGAATGTGTTCAATACAGGATGTAAATCTAGTTCTTCCTAGTTTCAAAGTTGGTCCCCAATCCTTTGCATCATGCTTCCTAGCAGTAAATATTCACACATCTTAAATATTTTTCATTTTTTTCTAAAGCCTAGATAACAAAAAGTCTTACCAGTGGAAAAATTAAACTTTTATAACCCTTTAATAAACATCTAGATTGTTTTGAACTATTTTTTCCAAAATCTGAAAAAAAATGACATCTCAAATTTTCCTTGATTAATGCCATTTGAAATCCCACAAAAGTCTGACTGGGGAGCCAATCACCTTCCTTCTAAACATTTTCTTTTCTCCTTGTTTTTAATTTAAATTTTTTTTATTTTTAGTTTTCAATGTTCATTTCTACAAGATTTTGAGTTACAAATTTTCTCCCTGTCTTTCCCCTAACCCCCACCCCAAAATAGTGAGGTGAGACTACTGAACACCCCTTCCCCCAATCTGCTCTTTCTTATATCTTCCCCCATTCTCCCTCTGACTTTCTAGTAGGGCAAGATGGATTTCTATACCCCAGTGCCTGCATATCTTGTTTCCCAGTTGCATGTAAAAAACAATTTTTTTCAACATTTCTTTTTAAAACTTTGATTTCCAGTTTCTTTCCCTGCTTCCCTGCTCACCCACCCCTGCTAGGAAGATAAGCTATTGTTGCTGTACATGTGTAGTTATGCAAAACATTTCCATAGTAGATATATTGTGAAAGATAACTATTTCCCTCCATACTATCCTGCCCCCCACTTATTGTATTTTCTACTTTGACCCTATCACTTTTCAAAAGTGTGTTTCTAACTACCCTCCCCCCCAAACTGCCCTCCCTTCTATCATTCCCCCTCTTATCCCCTATCCCACTACTTTCCTGTGGGGTAAGATACCCAATTGGGTGTGTATGTTATTCATTCCTTAAGCCAAATTCAGTGAGAGTAAGGTTCATCCATTCCCTTTTGCTTTCCTGTTCTTCCCCTCAATTGTAATAGTTTTCTCTTGACTCTTTTATATGAGATAGCTTACCCTATTCTATCCCTCCCTATCTTGTCTCATTATAGTCCTCTCTCACCTATTAATTTTATTTTTTAGATATCATCCCTTCCTATTGAACTGATCCTATGCCCTCTGTCTATGTATACATGTACACATATATATATATACACATTCAAATATGTATTTATACACACACCCTCCTATATAAAAATATATATGTATGTACACATGCATACATACATATAGATAGATGGATGGATGGATGGATGGATGGATAGATACATACATACATACATACATACATACATACATACATACATACATACATATTACCTTCAGCTATCCTCATACTGAGAAAAGTCTCATGAATTACAATGATCATTTTTCCATATAGGAATGTAAATTGTTCAACTTTTATAAGTTCCTTATGATTTCTTTTTCTTGTTTACCTTCTCATGCTTCTTTTATTTCTTGTATTTGAAAGTCAAATTTTCTGTTCAGCTTTGGTTTTTTCATCAAGAATGCTTGAAAGTCCTCTATTTCATTGAATGACCATATTTTTTCCTGAAATATTATACTCAGTTTTGTGGGGTAAATGATTCTTGGTTATAATCCCAGCTCCTTTGACCTCTGAATATCATATCCCAATCCCTTTGATCCCTTAATGTAGAAGCTGATAGATCTTGTGTTATCCTGATTGTGTTTCCATAATACTCAATTATTGTTTCTTCCTGGCTGCTTGTAATAGTTTTTCCTTGACCTGGGAACTCTGGAATTTGGCTATAATATTCGTAGGAGTTTTCTTTTTGGGATCTTTTTCGAGAGGCAATTGGTGAATTCTTTCCATTTCTATTTTGCCCTCTGGTTCTAGAATATTAGGGCAATTTTCCTTGAGAATTTCTTGAAGGATTATTTCTTGGTTCTTTTTTTTTTGATCATGGCTTTCAGGCAGTACAGTAATTTTTTAATGATCTCTCATGGATCTATTTTCCAGGTCAGTGGTTTTTCCAATGAGATATTTCACATTGCCTTCTATTTTTCATTTGTTTGGATTTGTTTTAGAGTATTTTTATTTCTCATAAAGTCCTTAGCTTCTATTTGCTCTAATCTAATTTTGAAGGAATTATTCTCTTCAGTGAGTTCTTGGAATTCCTTTTCTATCTGATAAATTCGGCTTTTTAAGGCATTCTTCTCCTCATTGGCTTTTTGGGCCTCTTTTGCCATTTGAGTTAGTCTATTTTTTAAGGTGTTATTTTCTTCAGTATTTTGGGGGCTCTCCTTTAGCGGCTGTTGACTTGCTTTTCATGATTTTCTTGCATCATTATCATGTCTCTTCCCAATTTTTGTTTCACTTCTCTTATTTAATTTTCAAAATCCTTCTTGAGCTCCTCCATGGCCTGTAACCAATTATTATTCTTTTGGAAGCTTTTGATGCAGGAGTTTTGACTTCATTGCTTCTTCTTGTTCCATGTTTTGATCCTTATTGTCCCCCCAAAAGGATTATATGGTCCGCTTGTGCTTCCTCTGCTTGCACATCTTCCCAGCCAGTTACTTGACTTTTGAGCTCTTTCCCACAGTAGAATTCTGCTCCCTGAGTGGAGAGCTGTGTCCCAAATTGCTGGGATTTTTGCAGATGTTCTCAGAGCTATGAGGTGGGCACCATCCCTGCAGACGCCCCAAGCTCTGGCACACTGGCCACACACCCCAGGACCACCACCCAAGACCTTGATTCATATACAAGCACGTCAAAGAAAGTGTAATTACCATCTGAATGGTAACTTTGTCATCCTGTGATCTTCAGTCAAGGAGCTCTGAAGCAGCCATGTAGCAGCAGCTCCACCTCTTACCCCAGGGGCAGGGGCCAGACCTTACTCTCCTGTCTCATCAGTTCCAACAGAGTTCCACACTGACCTCTTATTTTGTTTTTGGCATTTATGGATTGACAAGTCTGGAAACTGCCACATCTGCCAGTAATTCACTCTCCTGAAGCCTGCTGTGACCAGTCTGTGCCACTAGTTGAGGACACTGTGGGGCCAGAACCACATGGCTCACTTGGTACTGTGCTGGGCTCCCAGCCTGGTGTGATAGACCCTTCCTTCCAGCTTTCCAGGCTGCCTTCAGCAAAAGATTTGTTTCTCTCTGTCACTTTGTGGGTTCTGTAGCTCTAAAATTTCTTTAGTCATTTTTTACAGGTATTGGAGGTGGTTGTGGGGGTAGCTCACATAATTTCCTACTTCTACTCTTCTGTCTTTTCCTTCTTTCCTTGATTCTAAAATCTGGAGAAAAAAATGACACCTATAGTTTTCCTTGATTAACACCATTTGAAACCCCACAAAAGTCTGACAAGGGGTTTATGTTCTCCCTTCCAAACATTGTTTTCTCTCTCTTTTGCTCTTTTCCTTTCTTCCCTTCTTCCTTTCTTTTTTTCCTTCCTCCCTCCCTCCTCTCCTTTCTTTCTCTTTCTATATTTTTTCCTTTATTTCTATCTCTCTCTTTTTCTTTCTCTCTTTCATTCTTTTATATTTCTTTCGCTGTTTTTTTTTTAAGCAATTGGGGTAAAGTAACTTGCTTAAGGTTACACGGCCAGGTGTTTCTGGGTAGGTGCTAAGTGTCTGAGCCCAGACTCAATCCCCAGGTCATCCCGACACTGGGGCCGGTGCTCTTACTCACTGTGCTACCTGGCCGCCCCAGTCTTTGTTTCTTTCTGCTTCTCTGTTTTTTCTTTCTCATTTTCCCCTCCTTTCTCTCTCTGTATCTCTCTCTCTCTGTCTCTCCCTGTCTCTGTCTGTCTGTCTCTGTCTCTCTCTCTCTCCTTTCTGGATCTTCCTACAGACCAATTATAATACATCATCATTTAATATCATAAATATAAAGAAAAAAATTAAAAGTAATGGACCTAATTTTTTTCTTTTCCCTGCAAATATTCTTTGCCTAAGTCAGCCTTTTGTTGATCCCCTTTTCACAGCTCATTATATTTTCAGATTTCTAGTCATTTACATTTCAGAACTATTGACTCCTCCTATGCTCTTATCACATTTTTTGTTGGCTTGAGCTGGTTATCCTATACCAAGACCTTTTATCCACTGATCATGGAAATTGTATCACAAAAAGATGCAATCTCAAAGTTGAATTGGGCCTCAAGGGCGATCTGGCTCAAAAGTCCACTCCTACAATAAATCCTTCAGGTGACCAAAGCCTTCTAGTCAGAGTGAATCCATTCCTCTCAGGGCAGTCCATTCCACTTTGGTGAAGTTCTGAGAATTTTCAGTCAGTTATTGCTTGTTTAAAGCTAAAGGATCGAGCTTAGATGCTCCCCTGCCCCCTTGTTTTCTAGTTTACTTAGATTATTTTTGCTTGTGTGGTCTTATTCATGGTCATTTTTAAAAAATGAAGTCAACTTTCAAGTAAGTATAGAGTTAGGTAAATTAATAAATATTAACATTACTAAATAAGGTCACATAACATTCTGTACCTCAGTTTCCCCCATTTGTTAGGTTGACCCTATAATACTTGTTTCTTTTCAATATGCTACCTCTTTTTCTATGCTGAAGAATTCCAAGACATATGTGCAACTTAGCCCTTGAACAGACCCTCAGAAGTTTTTGAGGTATTACTTAGTTTCTGAGGAAATGTGCCTATAATTATAACTGACATCTATTTCCTCATAGAAAATATGTCCCTATGGATTATCAAAGTGACTGGAAAGCTGCTAAAGTGCAAAGTAGAATATGTTTAGATATATGTTGTGCTTTCTTTCCCCAAAATATTAAGATAATCCTGCTTGTCTGAAATGTCAAAACATAAGCCAGTATTCTTGCCTTCACGAAACTTACAATCTGTTTGGATTTCTGTGGCTGTACTAGTGAAATCTGATAAGTATTTCTTGAGTATTTGTTACTTGTATCAGTTATCCAGAGAAGTTATTTTTCATTTTCCTGAAATAACAAACTGATAAAAGAATTTTATGCCTCCTACATCATTGCATGAATAGGAAGGTTGCTCAGAATGGAACTCCCAAAGAAAGCCTGGTCCTAGGATTGGTTTTAATATCTCTATAAATGAAGAAGATCCTCATTGAACATTTTAAATTGAAATTAAAATGCTTCATTGCCTGGGGTATGCCTGACCTCAGTGCTGGCACACCAATCATGAATCCTCCTGCAAAGGCATCCTATCACTGGGTTTATGTCATGCACACCTGAATTCTGTAATTGATTAGGGCCCGGCAGGACTTGGACCAGAGTGAGTAATGTGGTGTCACAAAATATTTCTGGATTTATGGGCCACAAAGCACTTCCCCATCTATAAACCTTCCCTGACACATGGAATGATACTCCAGAGTATTGAGCAGAAATAGCCCTGAACAGTGCAGGGCAGGGCTTCCAGGAAAACTATCTTGTCAATTTCCCATGGTCAGAAAAAATTGGGAGTAACCCCTTGTCCTTAATGTTTTTATAAAGCAAGTCTGTGGCTTTGGGTGTGTCAATGACATCACACAGGAAGGAATGCCTAGACAACAGTGGCAGATGGAGCAATTAGCAGTAGAGCAGGCCTAGTATATTTATGCGTCCATTTCTGTTTTGTTTTTTTGGTTTTTTATTTCTTGATTGGAAGTAAAAAGGCCGTTCACAGACAACACGATGGAGAAGTTCATAAATATGAATAATTCTCTGAAAAGAGATAATTAAGCATATAGATTCCAGCACAAAAAGGTACAAAGGGTTTTCTGATGTCTTCCCTGCTTGATGAAAGTTGGTTATTTTATATAGACCATAATGTCTCCCTCAAATCCATCTCCATGACTCTTCTATTTAATAGGCTTTACTAACTGTAGGTTTGACACTTTTTATTCTTCTGTTAATCTTTCAACTAAACCCTGAGGATAAAAGGTGTTTTAGTTCAAACGATTTGGAAAATCTTTTTTTTTTTCCTTAAGGAAATACTAGATACAAAGAATAAGGACTCAGAAATATTGCATTGGGCCATCTTAAAAAAAGCATGTGTTAGAAGTCACACATTTTCTCAGTCACTATAAATCATCCTTTTCCATTGTACTGTTTCTCGTTTTAAATGAGCAGAGAAATATATGTGTATGTGTATATAGAGAGCTTAGCTATGTTTTTATATGAGGTACTGTCAGTAGTTATGCCCATAGGGCATGGTCTATAGTTCAATTTACTTCAATCCAGCAAACATATACTAAGGCCTTTATTATGCACATGTACAAAGGTAGTAAGGCTAGGAGAAGAGAGAGGTGACTTCTGATTAAGGATGACTAAAGGTCAAGTATCCCATGTGACTGATACAGTTAATTTGGCCACAGATAAATCACAACCTCTCAGCACCCCTAAGCAACTCTCTAAAAACTGTAAGTTGTGAAGCAGATGTTAATGTGAATTGGTAGTGGTGGCTTCTTTCAGGAGCTCTCAACACTTAGCAAATCCTATAAGACAACTCCAGAAGACTCATGATGGAAAATGCTATCCACATTCAGAGAAAGAATGCAGATTGAACCAAACTATTTGCTCTCTCTCTTTTTGTTTTGTTTTGTTCCTTCTTTCTTGTTCTTTCCATTCCTTATAATCCTTCTTACCATTTGACTAATGTTTAATGTGAAGATGTTTGTAGAACCTATATCGGATCATGATGCCATGGTGGGGGGAGGGGGGAGAGGAAGAAAAGGAGGGGGAGAAAATTTGGAACTCAAAAGCTTGTGAAACTGAATGTTGTCAATTAAAAGTAAATAAATAAATACATTTTTAAAAAGAAAAAAAACTTAGGAAATTACAGCTCTGAGCCATAAGATAATATGCAAAGAGCTGAGCTAGATTTTGAAGAAACAAAGGCCAGAACAAAGTAGTTTTTCTTTTCCTTCATGGAGCTTATATTTGCTGAAGAGATGTGATATGCAGCCAGATAACTAATTTATGGTACAAGATGTAGCGGCAAGCACCCCAAGCACTTCCGCAGGGTTTGCTGCCCATACAGGTTCTTGGATCTGCTTTGATAAAGGAAAGCAACTCAAAATGGGTTAACAAGCTTACTTTAATCAGTCAGACATATATCGTTTACCTTGTGCAGGGGAAAAAGGTCAGCACCCCGAACTTCAAAGTATACAGGCAGAATTATCAAGACAGAAACAGATCAAGTAGACAGCTTTTCAAACTGTCCAACCATTACATCCATACCCAGTCAACATCTGGGTTTCCACATCTGGGTTTTTCAAAGCCGGGGGGGCCCTGGACAACAGCTTCCCAGAATACAGATCAAATCACAGAACACTTCTCAAAGTGAGCCCCCAAAACAAAGCTACACATCAGGGCTTATATAGCCTTCTCCTGGCTCAGAGAATGTAACAACCTTATTGACTCACTGGCCAATCAAGAAGTATCTACTGAAAAACAGGCCTCCCACCCCAGGCTTCAGGTGCACTTTAGCCTAGGGGCAGGGAAGATCTTCCAAATTTGCATTCCCATTACATTCGGCCCCAAGATCTTTCATGCCCATAGCATAGACAATTTACTTTTGAATTAGCACTAAACATCTCTTAGGTCACATTTTCAAGGTACAGAACTAAAGTTACCAAAGTGGCCACTGGGCCTTAAACAAACACCAAGTACATATAGCATTATCACTTCAGTTCAAAACAAGAGTTCAAATAAAGTTCGGGGGGAGGGGAGGTGCGGTGTCCTTCCCCTCACACAGCTCCAGCCCCTGATTCCAAGTACAGAGAGGGGGCTGGGCAACAAAACCAACAAGGTGGGGTCCTTGAGGGTCCAAGGCACTTCATCCCACCCACCATAGTCACAAGTCCATCCTCCCCCAGGGTCCCAAACTATGGGATGCAGCCAGGAAACACATTCAGTGCCCCTGCTTTGCTGCTCAGTTCTTATCTTTTCCTGTGGCTGAATTCCGAACTCCTGGGTTCCTTCTCCTCCCGCAGGCAGCAGCCGCTCCTGGTTTCTGCCCAGGTCCCGATGCAGGCAGCTCACCATTCCTGCTCTCAGCTCAGTGAAGTCTGCATGCAGGCCACTCTTCTCTCCTGGTCCATGGCTCCACAGAGTCACAGCTACCACAACTGGGAAACAAACGATTATCCCAGCCCCCATACTTTCCTTTTACTCTGCAGATCCTGTTCCTGACGCCATTTTGTAGCGGCAAGCACCCCAAGCACGTCCTCAGGGTTTGCTGCCCATACAGGTTCTTGGATCTGCTTTGATAAAGGAAAGCAACTCAAAATGGGTTAACAAGCTTACTTTAATCAGTCAGACATATATCGTTTACCTTGTGCAGGGGAAAAAGGTCAGCACCCCGAACTTCAAAGTATACAGGCAGAATTATCAAGACAGAAACAGACCAAGTAGACAGCTTTCCAAACTGTCCAACCATTACATTCATACCCAGTCAACATCTGGGTTTCCACATCTGGGTTTTTCAAAGCCAGGGGGGGCCCTGGACAATGGCTTCCCAGAATACAGATCAAATCACAGAACACTTCTCAAAGTGAGCCCCCAAAACAAAGCTACACATCAGGGCTTATATAACCTTCTCCTGGCTCAGAGAATGTAACAACCTTATTGACCCACTGGCCAATCAAAAAGTATCTACTGAAAAACAAGCCTCCCACCCCAGGCTTCAGGTGCACTTTAGCCTAGGGGCAGGGAAGATCTTCCAAATTTGCATTCCCATTACACAAGATACCCTTAATTATGTGAATTAAGAATGGCCTCATTTAGAAGATGACATTTGAGCTGGACTGCCAAGGAAATTGAGAAACAGAGGAAAGAGAGTAAACATTTATATAGTACCTACTATGTGCCAGGCACTTGATCAAATGGTTTTTGAAATAAAAATGATTTCATTTGATCCTCAAAATAACCCTGAGAGGTAAGTGCTATTATTAACCTTTTCCCACTCTACCCCCACACCCATCTTTTAGAGTGGAGGAACCTGAGACAATCTAAGTGACTTGCCCAGGGTCATATAAATAGTAAGTGTCTGAGGCCATATTTTAATGAAGATTTTCCTATCTCCAAGGCCTGGTATTCTAAAATCCACTGAGCCATCTATATGCTAATGGCAGTGGCAAAGAAGGAGAGCATTCCAGTAATGGAAGATGGCTGTACAAGGGCATGGAAGGGAAGTGGAATGTCATGAGTATGCTTATCACACATGTGCTTATTATGCCTGTGCCATTTTCCCTAGAACTAAAATCTGTGAAGTCTACATAATACATGTAGACTTTTTAGGAAATAAGTCTAGATAGAGGGAAGCAAGACTGGATAAGAGTACAAATACCACACTGAATAGTTGGCATTTTAGACCAGACACCAAAGGGAGCCACTGAAGAATTTTTGGTAGAAGAATAACAAAGTCAAACCAAGGATTTAGGAACACCAATTTTGCATCTGCATGGATGGTGGGTTGAAAAAGAAGAAGGGAAGATGGGAGATGGGAGATCAATTATAAGGCTATTGTAATAGTCTAGACAAAATATACTGAGGGCCTGAAGGATAATACTGGATGTATGAGTAGAGAGAAAGTTGGTGAGAGAAGTAGTGGAGACAAAATTAGCAAGACTTGATAACTGACTAGACATAGGGATAGAAATCGCTGGTGGGAAAAGACAAGGATTGTTCCAAAGCAATACAGTTCAGTGGAAAGAGATTCTTACTAGAGTTATTAGACATGGTTTTAAATCCTGCCTCTGGCACTTCCTGTGTGACTTGGGGAAGTCTAACCTCCCTATGTTTCAGTTTTCTCCTCTGTTAAATGTGGGGGATGGCTTCTAAGGCCCCTTCTATCTAAATGATCCTAGTTGTTGAATAGTTTTGAAAGTTAGTGCGAGAAGTTTTGGACTTCAACCCACAGAGTATCTAGATGGTGCAGCGGAAAGGGGGCTAGTCCTGGGGCAAGAAAGACCTAAGTTCAAATTTGTCCTCAGATACCTACTAGCTGTATGATCCTGGGCAAGTCATTTAATATCTGTTTGCCTCAGTTTCATCTGTAAAACAGGGATAATAACAATCCCTACCTCCCAGGGTTATGGAAAGAATCAAGTAAGATAATAATCATAAAAAAAAACCACTTAAGACAGTGCCTGACATATAGTGTTGCTGTTTTTCAGTCAAGTCTGACCCTTTGTGATCCCTTTTTGGATTTTCTTGGCAAAGATACTGAAGTGATTTGATATTTTCTTCTCAAGTTCATTTTACAGATGAGGAAACTGAGAAAAACAGGGTTAAGTGACTTGCCCAGCGGCACAAAGCTAGTAAGCGTCTGAGTTCAGATTTGAACTTGAGAAGATGAGTCTTCCTGAGTTCAGGAACAATGCTCTATCTACTGCCCCACCTAGCTGCCCAAGTGCACATAGTTAACACTATAGAAATATTAGATATTATTATTTGAGAGCAGGAATCCATTATAGACTCTCATTCAGGGAAGTAACCAAACTGATCTCAGATCAATTCCTTAAAAGGCCCTATTCTTCCTTGAAAGCCCAATGCAATGACTGCTTCTTCTATGAAGTATTTCTTGGCACTCTCTCCTACTCCTCCTTTATCTCAAAATGACTTGGCTTTACTCTGAGCTCACACAAGTTCCCTGAAGGCAATAACTATTTCTTTCTTGTCTTTGTATCTCCAGCACATAGCACAAATTCTGGAAGAGAGTAGGCACTTTCAAACGTGTGCTGATGGAAGGATTGATTAATTAGAACTCTCCTTTCATCCTTTAACTCTTTTATTATTTATGTGTATCCCCCATTTCCCCTACAAGGCTGTAAACTCTGTGAGGATGGGGACAACATTTCCTTCTCTCTATTTACCCTGCCCCCACGGTGCCTAGAACTGGGACTTGCCCATCACAGGTGCCAAGTAAACACTTTTAAGGACACTTCATTGAATTCTTACAGAAGTGCTTCCTCCAGTGAATGCCTAATAGGAGATCATCATGCTGAGATCTCTTAACTGGAAGAGGTAAAAGAGTTGTCAAAAATGACAGGGACAGAAATAAACTTTAAAAACATATAGACATTTTGCTCTTCTGAAGAACTATCAGGAGGACTCTTTCTTGACATTCATACCAAAAAATTGTTTGATCTGCAACAACGTGCTGCAGTAGGGCACAAGACGCGAAGTGCTATTTTGATGTTTCCAAAAATACAAATGGGAAGTTAAATCACACGTGAAAGCAGAGAGTGAAGGAAAAAGAGACTCCCATGCTATGGGAGACTTCTGCTACTGGCCTTCTAAAAGATTAGTCCTTAGACCTGTTCATCAATCCCAATGGCTTCCCACCCTATACCAGAATGCATGGAGATTGTTGGGTTCTCTTCTGGGTGCTGGGTTTTAACAAGGGCACTGAATAAATAAAGAGTCACCAGAGGAAGGTAACCAGAATAACAAAGGGCATCGGGGCCATACCAAACAAGAAACAGTGGAAGGAGCTGGTGATATAAGCCTAGAGAAGAGGTGACGGGAGAGGACATAGAGACTTGTAGTATTTGAAAGACTCTCATGGGAAAGAGGATTGGGCTTGTTCTGTTTTTGTTTTTGTTTTTTTCTACAGAGGGAAGAGCTCAGAGAAAGGGGTGAAAGATGCAGAGGCAAACTTGGGCATCCTAGAACAGGAAGAAAAATGACCGGATTTGGATCAAGATCCTCTGTCATTTACCATCTGTGAAAAATTTGGTTAGTGTAGGGCCAATACAATATTTACAGTGCCCACAATCACTATAAATCTACCAACCATGCCATTACAGTTAGTTACTTAAGATCTCTGGAACTCAATTCTTCATCTCCAACATGAGGAAGCTTACATTGTCTCGAAGGTATTCCAGCACTAAGGCTAGGATTCTATAATCTTACGTAAGGAAATACTTTCTGGCAATTAAAGTTATCTAGAAGAGAAACAAATTGCCACAGGATGTGCTGTTTCCCCAAACTATACAGCTTCAAGGGAAGCATGGATGTCCACTTCTCGGGGACCTTGTAGTGTGGCATTCTTGTTAGGTACACCTAAGACTAAATGTTTCTTTGTGATTCCTTCTGACTCCTAGATGCAGTAATCCTGAGTCTATAAGGAATCATTTCCAATGGTTTGGAGAATCAGGACAATGTTTAAACTAGAACAGAAATTATAACACTCTCGTCCCCATATGATAGCATTGTTCTTATTTATTATTATTCATGTTTGGGAGATTACATAATGATGCAATGACAATGCCCAGTGTACGTACAACTCCACCAATCCCTTTGTAATAAGTCTGCAGCTCATAGACTGGGAATCATATTATTCATAGCCCTTATCTTCTCTTTATATATTTATATGTGTGTTGTAAATGTACATATACTTACATACGTGTATATATATGTATATGTATGTATATACATATGTTTCTGTGTGTATATATACACATAGATAGATAGATAGATAGATGGATGGATGGATGGATGGATGGATGGATGGATGGATAGATAGATAGATAGATAGATAGATAGATAGATAGATAGATAGATAGATAGATAGAT
>NW_027185575.1:2850553-2927485 GCF_028583685.1 Petaurus breviceps papuanus
GATAGATAGATAGATAGATAGATAGATAGATAGATAGATAGATAGATGATAGATATTGATAGATACATACACACACTCACTGACCCTTTAACACAAATGCAATCTGATCACTGTAGATATTTCCAACAGTCTTGGACACCAACCCGAGGCTCATGTCCACATAGTCCCACATGTTCACTGCAGGTGTTTCACATAACATAACAGGGATCATCTTCAAAGACTCTTGATATCAAAGGAATTCAAGTGGAGTAGGTACATAGATCATTGCTTCAAGGTCAAAGGCAACTGAATCCTTAGGATCAATCAACCAATACACTTTTATAAAGTACCTTCCATGTTCCAAGCACTGTACTAACTGCTGGAATTATGGAATCCCAGAATTGGAAATGAAATTGGTATTAGGGAGAATATAGTCCAAGTATCTCATTAGGCAGAGAAAGGAATAGCAACCCAGAGAGAAAGAGACTTTAGCACAGTCATGCCATGAATTTGTAGCAGAGCCAGGACTAGAATTTGTTTTCTAACTCCTAGCCTAGCCTAGATTTCCATCAGGCCATGGGTTCTTATAGTCACTGATATTAGTATGCAGCCAATTAGAACTTGGACCACTGTAGTTCCAGCTGCCATCTAACTCTAGCTGCCAATCTTAGAAGTGAAGAAGAAGGAGATGTAGATAGAAGGGGGGATCAGCAAAGTTTAGATGGAAAGGGGGTGCAGAAAACAAACATACACAAGTTGTATTTGGTTAGTTGTCACTTTCAGACTCCCAATCAAAGTGTGGCTGTTCTCTTTTCTGCAGCCTTTTCCTCTACAACAAGCTAGGTGAACAAAGGCAGGGCAGTATGGGTAGATCATGAAACAATGAAGGGAAAAAAATAAATCAGAAAACATTTACCAGAGTCATATTTTGAAGGGATTTCAACACCAATCTCAGGACTTAGCATTTTGCATTATACCCCATTGTCAATAAGGAGTTACTGAAGATTCTTAATTAGAGCTGTGACAAAGTCAGAGCTATACTTGAAGAAGATTATTTTGGCAGCTGTGTGAAAGGCAAAAGTGATGATAAACTTAGCTAGGACAGTGGTTGACTAAGGGAAAACAAGGGAATAGAGCTAAGGGATGTCATTAAAGTAGAATTTACAAATATGGTCATTTGGTTGAAACAGGACTTCCGCATAGCTCCCACTTCCACCTCCTCCAATTCATGTAAAAAATTACTCTAAAGAAACTTTGGAGCTATAGAACCACAAAATGACAGAGAGAAGCTAACTTCCTACTGAAGACAGTCTGGCAGGCCAGCAGGAAGGGGCCAGCTCAGTGCTCTGGGAGCTGAGCCCAGCCCCATGTGAGCCAGAGCTGTTAGCCTTAGGGTGGCCACACCCAGCCGCTGACTGGAAGGACTTCAGATCACCAGCAGATGTGGCAGTTTCCAGAATTATCAAACCATAGATACTAAGGACAAAGTGAGAGGGTGGAGGTCCTGGGGTGTGTGAACAGTTTGCCAGAGCATGTGGAGACTTGAGAGAGGGCACCCAACTAATTACTCCAGCAGGTGCAAAAACCCCAGCAATTTGGGACAAAGCTCCCCTCTCTGGTAGCAGAGTTCTACTGTGGCAAAAAGCTCAAAAGTCAAGTAATTGAGTGGCAACATGAGCAAGCAAAGGAAGCAAAGCAAGCACAGCAATCTGACTTTACACTCCTATTTTGGGACAAAAAAGGATCAAAGCATGGAACAGGAGGAAGACAGTGAAGTCAGAACTTCTGCACTAAAAGCTTCCAAGAAAATATGAGCTGGTTATAGGCCAAAGAGGAGCTTAAGAAGGATTTTGAAAAACCAAATAAGAGAAGCAGAGGAAAAGTTGGAAAGAGAAATGAGAATGATGCAAGAAAATAATGAAAAGAGAGTCAACAACCTGACTGAAGAAAATAACACCTTAAAAATAGACTAACTCAAATGGCAAAAGAGGTTCAAAAAGCAAATGAGAAGAATGCCTTAAAAAGCCGAATTTGCTGGATAGAAAAAGAATCTCAAAAGCTCACTGAAGAGAATCATTCCTTCAGAATTAGATTGGAGCAAATGGAAGCTAGTGACTTTATGAGAAATCAAGATCCTATTAAACAGATCCAGAGAAATGAAAAAATGGAAGGCAATGTGAAATATTTCACTGGGAAAACCACTGGCCTCGAAAATAGATCCAGGAGAGATAATTTAAAAATTATTGGACTACCTGATAGCCATGATTAAAAAAAAGAACCTAGAAATCATCCTTCAAGAAATTCTTGAGGAAAATTGCCCTGATGTTTTAGAAACCGAGGGCAAAATAGAGGTTGAAAGAATACACCAATCACCTCCTGGAAAAGATCCCCAAAAGAAAACTCCTAGGAATATTATAGCCAGGTTCCGGATCTCCCAGATCAAGAAGAAAATATTATAAGAAGCTAGGAAGAAACAATTAGAATATTGTAGAAACACAGTCAGGATAACACAGGATCTGGCAGCTTCAACACTGAGGGATTACAGGGCTTGGAATATGACATTCTGGAGGTCAAAGGAGCTGGGATTAAAACCAAGAGTCACTTACCCAGCAAAACTGAGTATCATGTTTCAGGGGAAAATATGGTAATTCAATGGAATAGTGGACTTTCAAGCACTCTTGATGAAAAAACCAGAGTTGAATAGAAAATTTGACATTCATATACAAGAAGCAAGAGAAGCATGGGAGGGTAAACAGGGCAAAAAATCACAAGGAACTTATCAAAGTTGAACTATTTACATTCCTACATGGCAAAAATGATCATTGTAACTTATGAACTTTTCTCAGTATGAGAATAGTTGAAGGAAATAGAAATGTGTGAATGTCTATACACACATATACATACATATATTTGTCTATGTAGGAGGGTATATGGACATATGAACACATATGTAAGTGTGTATATATATATGTGTGTGTGTACAGGTATAAATAGACAGAGGTCACAGGACCAATTGCATAGGAAGGGATGATACTTAAAAGGTGAAATTAAGAGGTAAGAGAGGAGATGGGGAGAGACAGAATGGGGTAAATTATCTCATGTAGAAGAGGAAAGGGAAAACTGTTACAATGGAGGGGAAGAACAAGAAGGCAAAAGGGAATGAGTCAACCTTATTCTCATTGAATTTGGCTTAGGGAGGGAATGACATACACACTAAATAGGGTATCTCACCCTACAGGAGAGAAGAGGGGAAGGGGATGAGAAGGGGGATGATGGATGGGAGTGTAGGCTTGGGGGGAGGGAATTTGGAATTACCCACTTTTGAAAAGGGATAAGACCAAAGTAGAGAATAGAACAAGTTTCACAATATATCCACTACAGAAATGTTTTGCATAGCTACACATGTACAACATATATTGAATTGCTTATATTGCCAGTAAGTGTGGATGACAAGGGAGGAAGGGAAAGAATCTTGTATTCAAAGTCTTAAAATCAAATGTTTAAATATATATATATATATATACATATATATATAATTATTTTACATGTAACTGGGAAATAAGATATACAGGCACTGCGGCATAGAGATCCCCTGTGCCCTACTGGGATGTTCGAGAGGGGATGGGGGAAGATATGGGAGAGAGCAGATAGGGGGAGGGGATATGCAGTGGGATTGCTGTTTGGGGGTGGTGGGTAGGGGAAAAAATAGGTAGAAAATTTGTAACTCAAAATCTTGTGGAAATGAATGATGTAAACTGAAAAATAAAAAAGAGAGAAAAAAACAAATGTGGTCGTTTGTTTGCATGTGGGGTATAAGAACAAGGAGGAGGATGCTGAGGTCTTGAACTTAGAGCCACTTGAAGAACAGCAGAGCCCTTAGGAAAACAAGAGGGGGAGGAATTTGGTAGCTGAGTAGTTAGAGGAGGGGAAGTAGGTGGTTGACCCTATTGAACATATTAAGTTTGAATTGCCTATGGGACATGCAGGTGGTGCTGTCCAGAAGCTAGGTACTAATATGAATTTGACACTCAGGAGAGAGAGAGAATGGTTGGACATACAGATTTGGGAGTTAACTGCATAGAGATAATAGTTGAATGTGTGAAAGAAATTGCTAAGAGAGAAATGTAGAGAAAGAGGAAGGGGGCTTTGATCAGAGCTCCGAGGGTATGCCTACAGATAGGGAGTGGACCACCTATTGTTAATTCATCAAAGGAGACTAAAAGAGATAATATTATAGACCCTGTATTGAAGCCACAGTGTTGCCAAATCAAGTTTGTTTTAGATTTGTTCACGGCATGGTAAGCCTCCCCAACAGACATGAGTTCCTTTACCTTAATACCATTTGGCACTGTGTGCAGTTTTTTACAATGGTTTATAAGGCACCCACCTGCCTCATCACATAATCAAGCTTTAAAATTCTGAGTGGTTTAGTCAGTGAAATACTCAAAATTAAGGATGCTCATGACCCCAAAATGCACATTTTCTTTTAAAGGAGAATTCTAGGGAATTAATTTATGAGTCATAAAGAACACATCAATGATCTCTTTTGAAAACACAGACAGCAATGTTCTCAGTTTACTCTGAAAGAGGAGAAAATGCTGTATTGGGGGGAAAGGAGCTTTCATATCACCCTATTGGGATGATGGAAGATAAAAATAAATTTAATTAAATTCAGAAACCATTTAAGTGTTTTCTATTTACTAGATACTATGCTAGCTGCTGGGGATACAAAGACATAAGTCAGGTGGTCCCTGCTCTCAAAGTACTTATATTCTATTGGGGGAATACAACTTCTACATAAGTAAATAAAGCATATATGTAAACCATTGCTCAAGGTCTCTCAAAACTCTGCACTCATGTGGATCAGGTCTGATTCTAACGGGCCTGACCTTAAGAGAGGAAGGCTCTCTCTTTGACTCATTGTCATGTTCCAGAAACAATCCAGGAAAAATTCCTAGTTGTCTGAAAGTGCAAGTGATATCTAGGTCTTCCCAAATATGAGTAATAGATATCCCAGTTCTCATACAAGCACTAAAGTCACTGAAGTTATATAACATAAACAACAGCCATTTAATCCTCAGAAAATGTTTAAGAACCAAATTCAAAAATACATAAAATAGTCATATAGCCTATTCAATACTCCTTGGGGGAAACTGATCCATGGAAACCCTTTGACATTATAGATAATCTATTTTTTTCCAACTGAATCTCTCAGTCTCTTAGAATCATTCCTCCTGCCACATCAAGCAATATGCATAGTATCAGCTTGTAGTTAAAACACCCTGTGGAAGGTAAATATATTTTGGGTTTGGGGCAAACCGAACAAGGACTTCCCTTTCCAGTGCACCTGCCATATCCAAGTAACTCACACTCTTTGATGTCCAAGTAAGTGATATTTTCTTTCTCAAGAGAGCAAGCTTCACTAGGATATGCCATTCTTTACCTTGAACACAGATTCTTAACTTTTTTTGTGGTGTCATAGAACTATTTTTCAGTCTGGCAAAACCACACACACACACACACACACACACACACACACGTGAGAAAGAAGGATGGCCTGGGAGAAGGGGGAAGGGAGAGTAAGAATGGGGAAAACTATCTCACATAAAGGAGACACGAAAGGAAAAGCTTTTATGGTAGAGTAGAATATGGTGTATATGATGTGGGAGGGGGGTATTGTCAATGCTTGAACCTCACTAACATCTAGATTGGTTCAAAGAGGATATATGTATATGTATTCATATGTATACACCTATGCACGTGTATATGTATATATACCAATACATGTATATGTCTATGTGTGTTTTTTTCTCAGGTGAAGGATTAGCCTTTATGGAAGACTGGCAAAAATCTTGCCAGCAATGTCTAAGAGAGAGACCTACCTGTGATTCTCTTTTTCCACCCATTTACATGCCAGTAAAACTGACAAGCCATGAAATATATAAATATCTCCAAAAAGAAAAAGATTACCCAATTAACAGAAGAGAAAATAGAATACTCAAATAACCTTATCCTAGAAAAAGAAATTGAGCAAGGTATCAATGATCTGCCTCAAATAAAATTCCTAGAACAAGATGGATTTACAAGAATCTCTACCAAAAATTTAAGGAATAATTAATCACAATACCATATAAATTATTTGAAAAATAGTTAAAGGAATCCTACAAAATTCATTTTTCTGACATAGATATGATGCTCATACTTAAACCAGGGCTAGTGAAAACAGAGAAAGAAAAATATAGCCAATTTTCTTAATGGATATTGATGCAAATAAAGTTATATAAAATAAAACACTAACAAGGAGATTGTAACAGTATCACAAAGATCATACACTAGAACCAGTTGGGATTTATACTAGGAATGCCGGGCTGGTTCAATACCAGGAGAAGTATGAACATAATTGACTATGTCAATAACAAAAACAACAAAAATCATTTGACTATCAAAAGATGCAGAAAAAGATCTGGACAAAATGCAACATCCATTCTTATTAAAAAAAAACAATAGAAAGAATAAGAATCAATGGACTCTTTCTCAAAATGATTAGTATCTATCTAAACCCAAGGACAAGCACTATTGGTAATGGGGATAAACTTGATGACTTCCCAATAAGATGAGGGGTGAAGCAAGGATGTCCATTATCACCACTATTATTCAACAGTGTACTAGAACTGCTATCTATAGGAGTAAGACAAGAAAAAGAAATGGAAGGAATAAAAATAATCAGCAAAGGAACAAAGCTATCATTCTTGGCAAATAATATCAGGGCATATTTAAAGAATCCTAGAGAATCAACTGAAAAATACTTGAAACAATTAACAACTTCAGCAAAGTTACAGGATATAAAATAAATAAAATAAAAATATAAAATAAGGTCATATAAATCATCAGCATTTCTATATAATACCAACAAATCCCAGCAGGAAGAGATAGAAGGAGAAACTTGATCTAAAATAACTACTAGGGCCAGTTAGGTGGTGCAGTAAATAGAGCCCCAGCCCTGGAGTCAGGAGGACCTGAGTTCGAATCTGGCCTCAGACACTTAACACATACTAGCCATGTGACCTTGGGCAAGTCACTTCACACCAATTGCCCTTCCCTCCACCCTCCAAAAGAAATAGAGAAAAAAAGAATTTAAATTCTTTGTGTTTAATAAATGCTTTAAAAGAAAAAAATAACTACTAAGAATATAAAATATTTGGGAGTCTACCTCATAAAATAATCTGAGGGATTATATGAACACAATCACAAAACATATTTCACTTAAATAAAGACATTTCTAAACAATTGGAGAAATATTAATGGCTCATGCATAGTCAAGTCAATATAATTAAATGAAAATTCTAACTAAGTTAATTTACTTATACAATGTCATATCAATCAAACTACGAAGGAATTATTTTATAGAGCCAGAAGAAATAGTAAGTAAATTCATCTAAAAGAACCAAAGGTCAATAATATCAATGGAATCGATGAAATAGAAGAGTGAAGGTAGCCTAGCAGTTCCAAATTTCACACTACATTACAAAATGGTCATCATCAAAAGAATCCATTAACTTCCGAAGAAATAGAGTGGTAGATCAATGAATAGGCTAGATACATGATGTGCAGTAATAAATGACTAGCAAACCTAGTGTTCTATAAACCCAAAGATCTAAGCTTGGGGATAAGAATTCAAATTTTGACAAAAATGTCTGGGAAAACAGGACAGTGGTTTGGCAGAAATTCAACTTAAATGAACATCTCAAACTATATACTGACATAAGGTCAGAACAGATAAATGATTTGGACATAAAGGGTGATATCATAAGTAAATTAGGGGAGCATGGAAAAATGTACCTGCAAGACCTATGGATAAAGGAAGCATTTAGGACCAAACAAAAGATGGAGAGGAATATAGAAAGTAAAATAAAGAAAAAAAGTTTAAAAAAATGTAATTTTGATTACATGAAATTGAAAAGGTTTTGCACAAACAAAACTAATGTGTTCAAAATTAGAAGGAAATCAAGAAACTGGGGAGGAAGGGATTAAAAGCAAATTCCTTTGATAAATGTCTCATTTCACAAATATATAGGGAACTGAACCAAAGTTATAAAAATAAGAGTCATTCTCCAATTGGTAAATTGTCAAAGGATATGAGTAAGCAATTCACAGAATAAATTAAAGCTGTCAATAGTCACATGGAAAAAATGTTTCTAAATCACTCTGATTAGAAAAATAAAATTAATACAATTTTGAGATACTACCTCATACCTATCAGATTGACAAAGCATGACACAAAAGGAAATGATAGTTTTTGAAGGGGATGTGGATTATATATATATATATATGTATATATATGCTAATATATATGACATATATAATGTATATATTTTATACATAAAAATAATATATACACCAATACATAATATATACCAATATATACGTTATATATGTATTTATATATACCTACATAGATACCAAAGAGATCAAAGAAAAAGGGAAAGGATATATTTGTACAAAAAATATTCATAACAGCAATTTTTAGGTTGGTAAAGAATTGGAAATTGAGGTGATGCCCATCAATTGAGGAATGGCTGAATAAGTCATGGTATATGATTATGATGGGAAATTATTGTGCTATACAAAATGATGCGCAGGGTGGTTTCAGAAAAACCTTGGAAAATTTATGTGAACCCATGCAAATTAAGGAGAACCAGGAGAATGCTATATACAGTAATAGCATTATTTTAACAATGTTCAGCTTTCAAAGATTTAGTTACTCTGATGAAGACAGTAATCTAGGACATTTCAAAAAGACAATGATAAAAGACACTATCCACTTCCAGGAGACAACTGATGAACTCTGAAAGCAGAGTAAAGCATACCTTCTTTTAACCTTATTTCTATTGCTTTATTTTGCTTTACTTTCTTTTGCAAAATGGCTAATATTAAAATGGAGTATATGACTATTTAGGGTTTCCAAGCCCTTTTCAAGGCTACTTTCTGCCTTTGGTGTCTGCTTGCACCTGGGGCTGCAAGAAGCTATCATGTGTGCTGTGATCACACCCCAGTAAACTGTTTCAGTGTTATAGGAATGTAAATTTTTAAGATCTTCCCTGCCCCTAGGTTAAGTGCACTTGGAGCCTGTGGTGGTAGGCTTGTTTTCCAGGAACACACACACATTGGTGCTTTGTGATTGGGCAGTGGGTCAAGAGGGTTGTTACATTCTCTGAGCCAGGAGAAGGCTATATAAGCCCTGATGGGAGGCTTTGCTTTGGGGCTCACTTTGAGAACAGTTGTGTGATTTGACCAGATGAAACTCTGGGTAGCCATTGTCGAGAGACCCCCGGGTTTGAAAAACCCAGATGTTGATGCTTCCCTCTCTGGCAACTGTGATTTGGTACGGATGTAATGGTTGGACAGTTTGGAGGCCTGTCTACTTGATATGTTTTTCTGTTCTCTTGTAACTTCTGTCTGTATACTCTGAAGTTCAGGGTGCTGACTTTCCCCTGAACAAGGTAAATATGTTTGATTGATTGATTAAAGTAAGCTTGTTAACCCATTTTGAATTGCTTTCCTTTAGAAAAGGAGATCTAAGAACCTGTGTTGGCAGCCACCCTGAGGACGCTGGGGTGCTTGCTGATACATTCAGCAAATGGGCCAAACCTGGTTGAGCATAACAGAGAAGGGTCAGACGTGTTAGTGAGATGGAGGTGGTGTGCTCCAAGCATGGGAAGACTTCTCTGGCAGAATAAGCAGATATGAACAATTTGTTCCAATGAGTCCTGTAGTCAGTAGAAGCAGGTACTATGAAATGTTTAGAATTTGGTTGGTCATTGAAAATTCCAAGGTCACCCACTGCTATCTCAAGCCATTGCCAGTCATCTTAACTTTAGTTTTGCCACTGGACTCCAATGACTGTGGAGGAGAGACTAAGGCCAATTGTGTACAACTATACCTCCCTTAAATCCAATTTATGCATGAATCAAAAAACCATACCATATCCATACCATTTTACCATTCTTACTTACTTCAAAGTCCTGCGGTCACTGGCAAGTGACAAAGTAGCAAGGATGGTTTTACTGGGAGCTATAGTCACAGCTGTACACTCAGGTGGTCCAGACATAGAGTTATCTTCTCATTGGGCTGAAACAGAATTGTTATTTGACAGCCCCCTGCAGATCTGAAGAGTCCTTTTAAAGCTTCATATTGCTTATCTCCTGTTGTGAGTAAAGAACTAGGAAAGGTGCCCTAATAATTGTCCTCTTCATCCAAACCTGGCATGCTTACCTTGGCAAGTGGGGATCCCACCCTTCAGTGAAAACACACACACACACACACACACATAAATGTACAATCAAAAGAAATGTAGGATGCAGAAGTTTGGAGACATCTCCACTCAAAATGTTCACATGGACTATTTGTACTCAAGCTGTGGTAGAGTCTTCCAAGCTCATATTGGTCTGCTCAGCCAGAGTCAGACATACTTACTGTACCTTGACCCCAACGTAGTGACGTCACTTTGGTCCTCTTCAAGCATGAAGGACAACCAACCGATATGGAAATATATTTTCCATCACTTTACATGTCTAATTGATAACAAATTGCTTACCTTCCTAAGGAGGAGGGAGGTGCAGGAAGGAGAAAGGATTCAGAACTCAAAAATTTTGAAATGATTGTTTAAAATGTTTTCATGTAATTGGAAAATGTTTCATTAAATAAATAATTTTAAAATAAAATAATACATCTCCTCTTCTAAGTGAATAGAGGTAAGGGATGAACCACTCTTTCCCCACTCTCAGGTTCCCCTGGTCTTTAACTAGACCCTGGGGTAACTTATGTGGCAAGATTAATTGCGGTCTCAACCACTGAGCTGTTTGAAGGATGTCATTTATCTTGCGCTAATATCTGTCTGTCTGTCTATCTATCTATCTATCTATCTATCTATCTATCTATCTATCTATCATCTATCTATATCTATCATCTATCTATCTATGTATCTATCTCTCTATTTATCTATCTATCCATCCATACACACACACACACATCTTTTTTTTGCATTACAAGACAATCTTTTTATCCCTAGTGTACTAAAAAATGTTCATTTATTTATTAGGGAAGAAAAAGAAATTATTTATGGAAAAAATAATCAAGCATCAGGATAAGGTTTTTTGCAGTATTTCTTTTTTTGGAAAATGTTTTTTTTTTCTCTCTATTTCCATTAGCAATAAGGAGAGTATATATAGATCAGATTAACTGTAGGAAATTCATAATCAGTGGCTAAAATCAACTTCTGCTGAGAAAAAAAATGATATGGTGAATAGCAAGTATGATGTATGCTAATCATTTTACATTATAAATATAGATTGATATTCTCATTCTATAAAGTATTGGTATCATAATAAACAGGATAAAGTGTAGCATGAAGAGAAAAGGGCAAGGAAGAAGCAGGGAGGAAAGGGCACTGATGTTTGACTCCATCAAATTATGCATCTTTTTATCTCCTGAGTTAATGCTATTGTACTTAGGAGCCTTATATATTCTAATTTATTTTCTTAGACTGCAAACAACCCCCTTGTGTTAGCATAGTCTTAATAAAGCCCTGTGGAGTTTCCCTGCTGCTTAGTTTCATCCTCCTTAGCTTGACTAGTGAGTCCCTAGTCTGAGACCACAGAAAATCCTTGGCACTCTTTAAGGAGCAGTTTAAATTTTGCATCATTACCATCATTAGTTCATCCCCTGCAGTAATTAAGCTATTGCAATAACTCCCTAACTGGTCTTCCTGTTCCAGGCTCACTCGACTTTGGTGTCTTTACCTAATTCGTGACCACAGAGTCTGGAATGTACTTGCTCCTCACCTCTGCCTCATAGAATGCTTCAGAACAAAGATCAGGTGGCTTTTCCTGACATCTCAAACTATCCATGCTTTCTCTAACATTTCAGAGAAAGTGTCTCTTTGCTTTGTGTATGTTTAGTATATAAATGCAACAGGTCATACTGAGTAAACACCTTTCAGCACTTCCAGGCAATTCTGTAAAACTGTAAATTACAGAGTAGGAGTTTCTCTCATTTGTGAGAGAGAAAGAAGTCTCCACATTAATGACATTGTTGTACCCTTCCCACAAAAAAACAAAGTTGTATTGGCTTACCTGGTTAAATGTTACCCCGCCCTCCAGTGTGAACTCCTTGCAAGTAGGAATTTTTCCAATTTTGTCTTTTTAAGCTTCAGTGACCTTTATGTTGCCAGGTATACAACAGGATCTGCATAAGTTTTATCAACGGTTGAATTGAGATTTAAATGATGTGACCATTGTCACAAGACCAGAATCAAGGCAAATTTAAACCCTTTGTTCCTTTATCTTAGTCCATCATTTAATGTACTACACTCAAGGCACACATCAGGGTATACTCTTATGCCTCTCAATAAGAATAAGCCTTTTCAAAAGAAGCTTCAAGAAAAGCCTTTTCTCTCGCTTTGGGGATTCAAATCCCTAGCAGCATACAAAATATCAGTTTTGAATTGATATTCATGCCAACTTGCAGATGTGGTTGTTTGGGACTACCACAGTGTGAACTCATGTGTTTATCATTCCTTGGTAATCACATTAGGGAAACAAAACACCTTTGCTTTTTTATTTCGGCTTTCCCTGGGTGCCATAAGTCTTTAATGTTCCAAAGATGAAACCCAAAACTACCTCACACCAATACTAATTCAAGTCACATGACTTTAAATGGTATGTATGGAATACAGATGGAAGGCATTTTGGGCCCGGAAAAAGACTGTTGAATTTTTCCATCAAACTGGGAGTCAGGGGACTTAGATTCAAGCCACAACTCTACTACTTATTACATTTGTAACCCTGTACATGTCACTTTAATTTATTAAGTTTTAGTTTCTTCATCTGAAAAATAAGGGTGCTAGACTAGTTGACCTTGGGGTTCCTTTCACCTTTAAATCTATGGTCCAATGGTCCTAACTTGGAGCTGCTAGATGGTGCAATGGATAAAGGGCTGGTCCTAGATTCAGGAAAATGATTCTTCCTGAGTTTAAATCCAATCTCAGACTTTCACTAATTTGTGACCCTGGACAAGTCACTTAACCCTGTTTGACTCTGTTTCTTCATCTGTAAAATGAACTGGAGAAGAAAATGGCATAACCATTCTAGCATCTTTGCCAAGAAAACCCCAAATGGGGTCAGACCTGACTAAATAATACAATTTTAATTTATTTGATTGTTCTGGGTCTCAGTTTCCAGTTTCGTATGTAAAATGAGAGGAGTGTACTAGGGTGACCTCAGAGATCCTTCCCAGCTGTAACACTATTCTATGGTCTTGTCATCCTGAGTCATTTAACTCTTTAGGTCTCAGTTTCCCCATCAGCAAAATGGGGGCATTAGACTAAGTGGTCTCTGATGCTTCTTTCAAGTGTAACCTTATAATTCTATGATCCTAAGTCACTTACCTTTCTGGGCTTTGGTTTCATCAGCAGAAAAATCAGAGAATTCACGTAGATGGTTTCTGATGTTTCTTTCAGCTCTAACTCAATGATCCTAGGAATATGTTTTTCCTGTTGTTGTTTATAAACATTACATTTTAAGGAAGATTTCACTCAATTCAACAAATATGTATGAAGCACCAACTGTGTCTTCATTCTGCTGAGAACTGGGGATATGATGATGATGTAGGGCACAGTTCCTGCTGTCATGGAGATCATAATCTAGTGGGGAGGATAAAACAGCTACACAAATTATTATGTCACAAGACAGAATATGATACGTGCAAAGGGAAGCCCCACAGGGCATAAGAAATAGGAGCAGGGAAAGATTACTTTCATTTCATAGAAATCAGTTCATAGATCAAGAGCTGAAAGGGACCTCAGAGGTCATGTAGTCTAAAATCTACATTTTTTGTTTAGGGAAACTGAGGCCAAGTGATGTGACAGTATCATAGGATCCAAAATATAGGGCTGGAAGAGATCTCATAGCCAATCTAATCCAATACCATTACTTTTCCTATGAGGAAACGGAAGCCCAGTGAGGGAGGTGATTTGTACAAGGTCACACAGAGAGTAAACATCAAAGGCAAGATTTGAATCACCAACAACTCCTAAGTCAGTGCTTTAGGGGGATTGGGTGGGGAAGAAAAGTTAAGGAATTTGGTGCTGCATAGGTTTATTCCTGGAAAGAAAAGGGAAATATTCCTTATTATCACTATATTATATGGAGTTTGGCAGCTAAATGGTATAGGGGATAGAGGGCCAGGCTTGGATTCAGGAAGACTTATCTTCTTAAGTTCAAATCTAGTCTCAGATGCTTACTTTCCATGTGACTCTGAGCAAGTCACTTATTCTCGTTTGCCTCAATTTCCTCATCTATAAAATAATCGGCAGAAGGAAATGGCAAATCACTCCAGTATCCTTGCCAAGAAAACACTGAAAGGGGGTCATCAAGAGTTGGGCGTGACTGAAAACAACTGAACAACAAAATGTTGCTGCCCCTATTCGGTATGGTGGGGCAGGAGGGTGAAGGAGGGCACAGATTACTGTGTGTACAAAATATGAATATAATTTATCTTATTATTTGCATCTTATATCTCTCTTTACTTCACTCCTGCCCTGTCTATCTTCTCTCTCTTTGTCTCTGTATGTCTGTCTATCTGTCTTTCACTCTGGTAAAATGCCTCTTTATGATAAATAGAGTTCAGAAATGAAAGGGACAGATATTGACTGTCAAATGATGTGAGATATTGTCACTAGTAAATTTGAACCTCTTAATACCTAATAGGAGTAGGGGGAAAGGATTTTGTTTTGATATGCACTAATAATACACGTGCATGAAGAGATCAGTTTTAGAACAAAAAATAATCTTTGGTAAAAAATGCAAAGACTCAAATATCTTTGTGAATTATACAGAGTAATGTCTCATGTATGAGAACAGTTTGATGTAATAAAGAGGTATAGAGACATCCTTTATTTGTTAAAAAAAAAATTGAGAAATGAATATAAAGAAACATAGCTTTTGGGTGGCTAGGTGGCACAGTGAGTAAGAGCGCCAGCCCCAGAGTCAGGAGGACCTGGGATTGGTTCTGGCCTCAGATACTTAACACCCACCCACCCCACCCACACACACACACACAAAAACTGTCCGTGTAATCTTGAGCAAGTTACTTAAACCCAATTGCTTTATTTAAAAAAAAAGAAAGAAACATAGCTTCAAGGGTACCACAGAGATGAAGGACTTTAGAGCTACAAGGCATGATAGGTATCTCTTCTAATTTGCATATTCTGTTTTATGACTAAAAAAAATGAGAAGGGGAGGTAATGAACATTTATATGGCACCTATTGCATGTAAGGCACTGCCAAATGTTTTAGAAATACTATTTGCTTCTCACAACAATCCTGAGAGGTAGTTGCTATTACTATCTCCATTTGACAGATGAGGAAACTGAGGCAGAGGTTCAGTTACTTGTTCAGGATCACACAGCCCATCATTGTCTGAGGCTGGATTTGTACTCAGGTTTCCCTGAATCCAGGAACAGGGCTTTATCCATCGAGTCCCCTAACTTCCTCAAGGATATAAAAAAGATAAAGGCTGAAAAAACATGAATTGTGTAAACATCTGAAGATGAAACAATAACGAAAAAAGAACTATTCAATTGATAGAAGAAATTTGGTGACTTTAAGTGAAAGTCGAATCACTAAGACAGTCTCCCATAGAACCACCAAAAAGATAGGAACCCCAGTAGTAAAGTTGCTTATTATGCCTGTGGCAGTTAACATTCAGTTGATAGAAGACTTTTCCTGATTCGGCAATAAGATATGGAAAGCCTACGCAGGGAACTTATTAAGAGCTTACTATGTATCAGACTCTGTGCTACACCCTTGGGATTCAAATACAGCTATCTCTTACACATAGTGGGGGTTAGGGGCTCGGCACCCCTGCCATCTGGAAAATCTGCATAAAATTTTTTGGTCCTCCCTTTGTACCAGAGATGGAGTCTGATTTTTTTTCTTTTTTCTTTTATGGAGTATTTATGGTATCTTATTATAAAATTTGGATTAAGTATTTGGTGGTAGACTCTGTGTTATCTGCTGTCCTCCAATGAGTCATCTATGGCTTCCACAAAACTCCCCCCAAATTCCCATTTAATGTCTTATATTGATCTGTGATATATTGAAACTGTGAAGGAGAAAGTGGCAATGTGGAAAGGATAACTGTACAATAAAAAAAGATAGTCTTACCCTTAAGCAGCTTTCATTCCCATGGGGGAAGACAATACACTAATAGAAGCTGAAATGTAAGGATGGGGGTTTGGAGAGGAGAAAGTGCTCACTTAGGTAAATGATGTCACAAATTCAAGAAGAATTACTTCATTGGCCAAATGTTCCAATGGTAGGTATATTTCCCTTTAATACCACCTAGAGTTGGAGAGAGACATGACAGCACCTAGGATATCTAAGGAAGCTAGATTACAAGCTCCTTGAGTACAGGGACTGTGTTTTGCCTTTCTTTTGAATCACCCCTTTTTATAGAAGTGTAGATACCTTAATGCTTATTGACTGTCTGGCTGACTAAAGGCCAGTTACCAGTTGGTGGTCTATAATTCGGGTAGCTACACATTCGTCCCTTACGGTGGTTTGGGTTGCTCTCAGAAAGGGAGTAAGACCTAACTAATTAAGCTTTTTTGGATTTGGGAAGAACTGTAATGCATTACTTAAGCCTCAATAATGTGTCGATATGTCCTTGACCTAAGTGTGGCTTTGAATATTTTCCAGATATGCAATCATCAGGGCAATAGTTTAAAAAAAGTAGAAGTAATGTCTTTCTGTGCTGCCCTTCCCCAGATATCTTGTGTCCTTTGGCAGTTCATGGTACCTCCCAGGAGTTTACATGAGGGGGTTAAATTTGTCTTGATGACTGAATCGGTGATGACAAGGTCATCCTGCAATGTCCTAGGATATTAGTTCAAATTGAATTGGAAGCAGTATAAAGTCTTATATGAATTCAAAAATTAGCTTTACAAGAAAAAGAAAGTAGACAGTAGGGCAAGATGGCAGTTCACTAGACAAAGGTCTAGGTGGGCATTTGTGGACTCCATATGAATCAACATTGTGATCTCCAGTCAAGAAAGCAAATGGGATCTTCGGCTTCACTGAGAGAATCTTGGCTCTTAGGCACAAGGAGTTAACCTTGTTAACTTGTTAACTTGTACTGCCTTGTTAAGATGATATCAGGAGCATCGCATTCAGTGCCTGATAAACATTTTTGGAAGGACATTAATCAGCAGGAGAGTATTTGGGGAGAGAAACTAAGATAGAGAAAGATTTTAAGTTTATGCTACATAAGGATTGCTTGAAGGAATAAGGGGAGAAGGGAAATGTTAGTGAAGACATAATAGCTGCTTTCAAATATTTGAAAGCTTGTTCCATGGAGAGAGATTATACTTGCTCTGTTACTCCTCAGAAGGCAAAACCAGGAGTAATGGTTGGTACCTACTGGGGCAAATTCAGATTTGATATAAGGAAGAGAAAAATCCCAATAATGGGAACTAATCGAAAGGGAAATGGGCTGGCATGGAAGGGAATAGGCTTCCTCTCACTAGAGAACTTTCAGAAAAGTCTAGGGAACCCTTCATCTGGTACATTGTAGGTGGAATTCTTGGTGAAGTGGGGTTTGGATTGGACATCTACTGAGATCACTTATACCACTGGTTATTTGGAGTCCAGGGCATTTTACATGATGCTAATCTCTATGTCACCTCCAGGATATGTTGAAGAAGCTTGGACAATGCCCAAAGCTGGGAAGGGAAATCTTTTTTTCTTCCTTTCCTTGATTAAGGGTCACTGACCCAGCAGAAGAATCAAGCTAGCATCATGTATAAGGAAAATGAAACTTGATTTTTTATTTTTACTTAGAGAAATGTAAAACTTCACTCACCTGTTTTTTTTAATTAAGGCCAGGCACATACTCCCTTATTTAATAGAATAGTGGTGCCTGAAAAAAAAGTTATTCTTTGGCCTGTAGTATCATTGGTCAAAGCCATCTTTTCGCAATACTGAATCCAGCCCTAGACATAAAGTCCCTCCCTCATCATCCTTCAGGTTGGAAACTAATGCTAACTCATTTGGTACGAATGCAGAAAACTCAGCATTAAAGTACTTAGGAGAGGAGCAGCTAGGGGGCACAGTGAATAGAGCACAGGCCCTGGAGTCAGAAGGACCTGAGTTCAAGTCTGAATTCAGACCCTCAACACTTACTGGCTGTGTGACCTTGGGCAAGTCACTTAACCCCAGTTGCCCCTCCAAAAAGCCAAAAGAAAATTAAGTACTTAGGAGACATATAATACATAGTGATGGTTTTTCTGGTTATTTGAATATAAATTTGATCCCATAATAAAATAAGCATTTTCTTTAACCATGTGTCTAACAATCTTCCTATTCAATAAATTAGACTGGCTTCCTAGAGGTAAAGATAGATCTCTAGGATCAAATATAAAATGTTGTGTTTCTCACTTAAAGCCCTGCACCACCTGACCCCTTCTTACCTTTCAGTCTTCCTATACCTTTACTGCCCTCCACATACTCCATGACCCACCCTCACTGAGCCTCTTGATCTTCCTCACATATAGCATTTTATCTCCCATTGCTTTCCAGGATGTTAGTGCTAATTCATAGATCCAATGTATTTGTGTGTCTGTCTTTCCTCCAACATTCTCCAACATTGTCTATTCCCATATTTTGTCATCTTTCCCAATTTCCCTGGTATGAGGTCCAACCACAAGTGTGCTTTCATGTTCATTTCTCTTATCATCAGACATTTAGAACTTTCTTTTATAGAGTTAATAGTCTGCATCTTCTGAGAACTGTTTATATTCTTTGACTGCTCCTGTATTTGGGAAATGAGTTTTGCTCTGAAAATTTAGGGTTAGAATATTTTGTATTTCAAAACTTAGATTTCCAACCAAAGTGATATATTAGCAAAATCCTAAAGGGTATGCAAGAGAAAACATTATATAATGGATAGACAGATTGGTTCCAACTCAGGGAGATGTGGGTTCAAGATCTATCTCCAACACATGCTGTTAAATAATAAGCAAGAACCTCAGCCTCTTGGTGAGTGCCCAGTCTCTATGATTACAAAGTATATGATAAGTTATGTTGGAAGATGGAGTTACCTCAGTTGAAGTTCCCCATAACAACCAATGGAAAGGTAGGGGAAGGAGACAGGGAGATATAAGACTGTAAAAGCCAAAAGACTCTACCAATCACTGGCAGAACTTAGTCCAGGCATGGCCTTGAGGCCATATGTGGCCCTCTTAAGTCCTCAAGTGCAGCCTTTGATTGAATCAAAACTTCACAGAACAGATGCCCTTAACAAAAAAGTCTAGTCAAGCATATCTATATTACTTGCTGAAGTATCGTGCTCCAAATCACCTTGTAACAATTTTTATATAGATTTTGTATATTCTCACATAAGGATTTGCTGTCCAAATAACACACAACCCTCCCAGCTTCCTGGTGGCAGGAACTGTTTTCATTATTGTCTTTGTATCTATCTATCTGTCCCCAGTTCCTAGGATAGTATCTGGCATGTAGCTGACGTGTAAAAATATATATAAATGTGTATTAATGGATGAATTGATGAAAGACAACATGAAGGAAAGACCAGGGAATATGCAAAGAAAGGTAAAAACAACCTCTCCAAGGAACTGACTTTCTAATGGGGAGGCAACATGCAGATACTTAGATATATGCAAGATACATACAGTATAAAGAGAAAGTTATCTTAGAAGGAAAATACCGGTGATGGAGGGGGGGGGCGGTGGGGAAATGCTTTTTGCAAAAGGTAGAAATAGAATTGAATCTTGAAGGAATCAAGGAGAAGTAGGAAACAGAAGATGAGAGAAAGCATTATATGCTAGGATAGCCAAAGAAAAGGCACAGAGAGGGGAATGAAAAGGATGAGAAAGCCAGTGTTGCTTCATATTAGAATACACTGGTGGAGAGGAAAAAAGTCTAAGAGTGAAAAGGTAGGAAGGGGCCAGAGAGTGAGGGGCTTAATGCCAAAGAGAGGATTTTTATAATTGATTCTGGACGTAATAAGGAAATAATGGAGTTTATTTAGTAGGTGGAGGTCACATAATCAGACCTGGCTTTTTGAAAATTCACTTTGACAGCTGAGTGGAAGATGGACTAGGAGTCATAAGACCTGGATCAGATTGGTGATGAGCCAATGGCCTCAAGGCCTCATGTGGCCCTCTAGGTCCTCAAGTGTGGCCCTTTGTTTGGATTCTGTCAAGGAGCCACACTTGAAGACCTAGAGGGCCACATGTGGCCTCAAGGCCACAGATTCTCCATCCCTGAGTCCTAGGTTCTTAACTTGGCTCTGGTACAGACTCACTATTTGACCTTGATCGCATTCCTTGTCTCCTCTGGGCTTTGGTTTTCTCCTCTGGGGAATGAGCAGGTAGATGATCTCTAGTGTTCCTTCCAGGCTGGATAACCTGGGCTTCTTTTCTATTCCTCCCTAGCTTTGGGGATGTTTGGAAGTTCGAAAGCTTCCACTGTGAACGTTGCGGTTTTTTGTCAGCTGGTTCTCCTCCAGTTTCCCATGCTCAGTTGCTTGCTTCCATTTCATTAGTGGCCATATGGCTTTACAAGGAAGTCAATAAGAAATTTACATAAGCACAACACTAATACCTTCTGACAAGTGCGTTGTTGCCAGAAGGCACATGAGCCACCTCCAGTAAGGAAACAGGCCTGGGGGTGATTTCAGTTTCCTTGGGACTGGTGGAGTTCACATGTCCTTTCAAGTTTTCCCTGGAAGGCTTAGATGCCTAAAGCATATGTCTAGGCCTCAAGAATTAGAGAAAAGGAACAGACTGTACTCCAGTTGGATCCAATTTGGATTCTGTCCACTTGTTCTTTTTCCTCTCCCTCCCCGCTCAGAACCTGGGAACTAGTACACCTAGGGCATTTTCTTTCTCACTTTTAAATTATTCAACTCCATTAAAATCCTCCTTCAATTCAGCATCCTATTCCATTTTATTCCATGCAAAAACTTTTATTAACTATCTACTGTATGCTAGATACTATGCTACATGCTGGTGATTCAAAGGAAAAAAAGGGGAAAAAAATCATTTATTGCCTCAAAAAGCTCATATTGGGGAGAGGGGGAGGTAGGAGTGGGAACATATGTATGTATGTATGTATGTATGTGTGTGTGCATGTGTATGCATGTATGTATAATGGGAATCAGGCACATGTGTAGAAAACATCAACTTGCTAACATGATTTCTTCATGTGAAGGACACTTGGGATCTGCTTCTGAGAATTGGAATTATGTTTATAGGAAGTGCATTGGAATGACTAGTGTATTTGTAAACAATCTGTAACTGGTTCCTGTCAGCCTACCATATATTGAGAGTCTTTTTCTGTTTGGTGTGTAGCCAGAACCAATAGTGTCTTCAAAAGGACCCAAGTTTGCTCTGGTCCACTCTGCTGAATTTGAAAGTAGGGAATGTATTCCTTCACTTAAAGCATCTGGTGACATCATGTGGTAAGGAAGGGGGCCTTAGTGTCTCTTTCTCACTCTGAGGCCAGATGATCCTGGAAAAAGGAAGCCTCCTTGGCTTTTGTGTTTGTACTTTTTTCTCCTCTAGGAGAAAAGAGTTGTTAAAAATATGCTCAGTCTAGGAATAAACAATACTTGTTGGAAAGCCCGGAAGGTTTTCATTATTTTACATTTATCCTCTCCTGAATAAATGGGTAGCCTAGCCTTTTATAGCCTGCTGCCATTCGAATTTCCTGCTTTGTTCCTCCCTTCAGAACTGGAATTGGTCCCAGCTCTTCTGGGTTAAATCTTTCTGACCTGCCTATTACATATATGTTCCTTTCTCCCACCAACATGAGCTACATGCATCCCATGGTCAGATAATGAGGTTCTAATTCTGTGCAGGTTGTGTCAGCTGATATATATGAAGCTAGATAAGCATGTGCTTATGAAAAGTTGTCTGTTAATAGAAAGACCATCCCTTGACCCCCAGCCCATCTGACCCAGCTTAACTCAGGCCCCTTCCAAGAGGAAACTTAGAGATTTCCTCCAGTTATATGATTAGATAGGGTGCTCTACCCTTCCTCCCTTATCCTGATTTATACCTTCCTGCACTTCCTGTGTAATGTCTGTTTTGGAAACACCCATTGTTCCTACCAAACTACTAGCATTTCTCACAGAGTGATGCCTCCAACCAGGAAAGTTTCAAATGCCAAAGAAAAGAGCCATAGCAATTTCAGAATAAGAACTGAGGGCTTTTGGAGCTAAGGTAATATCAATGACACAAAGAATAAGGAAGGAGTAGGGAGTGACCACTGTTGGACCCCCAACCCATCATTAAGATTATCTAGCAGTGACATCACTTTTGAACCTGAACTTCGTGGGACTAATGCTAGATTAGAATTTAGCAAAGTCACTGAGATGGTGGAGGTAAGGGGGAGAATAGGATGAAGCTCCCAAGACATTGAGGAAAATATCTGTACATTTGTTTTTACTATATCTTTGAAGTAAATATCCTTTTGTAAAAAAAAAAAAGTCTTGGTTGTCAAATGGTAGTACCCTGACCTTGGTCACTCGTTATATAACAAAAAAAGGAAGCATAGCTGTTGGGACTTTGAATTGATGGCAGAAGGAACCTTCTCAAACTCTCAGAGTACTCTAGAATCAGGGAGATAGCAGTCTTCCCCTAACCATGTTAAATGTGTATAGGTAAAGAAAAGATATGTGTACAAAATAAATCTGAAGGGAGAGCAGTACCTGCAGTATCAGGAAAGGGTTTGAGAAGGAGTTTTTACTAGTGTTTGGGTCCAGAATACCTAACACAGTGCCTGGTATACAGTAGGTGCTTAATATGGGTTTCTTGACTTATTGATGCATTGATTTATTGAACTGAACTTTGTAGGGAGCTAACTGGGTCTAAGACACAAAGTGGAGGAGGAATAAAGATAAACATCCAGTGTGAAGGCAACGGGGAAGATGATAGAGAAATCCCATACTGGAGACCAGTAGCGTCATTTGGCTAGAACGTTTAATAACCTCTCAGAGAGTAGTGGGAAATCAGTCTGGAAAAGTGGCTGGAGTCAGATTATGACTCCAAATTCCAAATAAAGTAGTTTGTTTTGTATCCTAGAGGATACAGGGGGCCAATGATATTTCTTGATAAAGAGAATAATAAGATTATATCTATATTTCAAATCTATGCATCATGTCACTAAAAATTCTGTATTTTCAAAACTAAGAGGAACAAGCCAAGCTGGTAGGTTCTACCAAGCCCCAGAGTTTTCGTGTGAGGACCCAGTGATAGACTGTATGTTTGTTCCCCTAGGACCAGCCTAAGTAAATTTAGAGAGGCCCATAAGCAAATTAGGCACAGCATCCATCCAGGGTTGTCTTTCAAATCATAGACTGTTTTGAAATTCATTGATTATAGAGTTGTGTCAAAATTCAAATGGAAATGGGGGCGATCATACCATACATAATGATCCCTGAATATTGACTTAAAAAACCACATATTAACATTATTTATGTTCTATTGTACTTAATTTATTTTGTCAAATATTTCCCAATTACACTTTAATCTGATTTGGCTAAATGCTACCCTCCCATGGGTATGTTTGATAACTCCATTTAAGAGATTGAGAGTATGAACAAAATGTCTGAAGAACAGAAGCAGGCTACACTTAACAGTGCTGATATCTGCTAAATATTAAAAAATCCCAAAGATATTCATCTTTGAGGAGAGATAGATTGTTTAAGGAGGTCTTAGAGAGGAAATGATAAGAATAACAAAAGAAGGCATGGAAATAATATATTGTGCACTAATAGATAGTACCCATACCAATAAGATCATCAGCATGACTAGGTAACACAGTGCTTAGAGTTCAGGGCCTAGAGTCAGAAAGACCTGAGTTCAAATCCAGCCTCAGATACTTACTAGCTGTTTGACCCAGGGTAGGTCACTTAACCATTGTCTGCCTCAGTTTCCCCAAGCACAAAATGGAGATAATAGTAGCACCTACCTCAAAGGGTTTTGTGAGGATCAAATGTGATAATATTGGTAAGAACTTAGTACAGTTCCTGACACATAATAGGTACTTTATAAATACTTATTCTCATCTCACCTCTTAGCCACAGTCTTCACAGCATTCCTAAATTGCATAGTGACAGAAAAGAAAAGAAATAAGTTCATTTATTTATTTTAAATCTATTTTTATTTCATTAAGTATCTTTCAATTACATCAAAAAATAACATTCATTTTTAACATTTTGAATCCCAAATTCTCTTCCTCCCTCCTACCCCTTGAGAAGGCAATCATACATGTGAAGTCACGCAGTACATATTTTCATATGATCCATGTTGCCAAAGAAAACACACAAATACCCAAGAGGAAAAAAAATAAAGGGAAGAAAAGTATGCTTTGGTCTACAAGCAGTGTTCATCAATTATCTCTCTGGGGGTTGGGAGCGTTTTTCATCTTGTATCCTTTGGAATTGTATTGGATCATTGTATTGCTGAGAATAGCCAATCAATTCACAGTTGATCATCATCGAATATTGTTGCTTCCATGTGCAATGCTCTCCTGGTTCTGTTCATTTCATTTTGTATCAATTCATACAAGACTTCCTGTTTTTGAAACCATCCTGCTCATCATTTCTTATAGCACAAGAGTATTCCATCACAACAATATACCACAATTGGTTGAGCCATTCCTCAATTGACAGTCATATTTTCAATTTCCAATTCTTTGCCACCACAAAAAGATCTGTTATAAATATTTTTGTACAAATAGGTTCCCTTTTTTAAAAATATTTTTGTAATATAGACCTAGTAATAGTATTTCTGGGTCAAAGGGTATGTACAGTTTTATAGACCTTTGGGCAGAGTTCCAAATTGTTCTCCAGAATGGTTGGATTAGTTCACAGTTCAACCAAAAGTGAATCAGTGTCCCAATTATCCCACAACCCCTCCAACATTTGTCATTTTCCTTTTGTGTCATGTTAGATAATCCACTAATAGTGAGGAGGTACCTCAGGGTTGTTTTAATTTGCATTTCTCTGATCAATAATGATTTAGCACATTTTTCATATGATCATCAATTGCTTTAGATTTCTTCTTCTGAAAACTACTTCTTCAGCTTTTGAATGCTTAGGTTCATTTAGAAAGAAATGCCTATGAGGTCTATTGGTATTGGGTGTTAAAAAGAGAATTGACTAGAATTGTACTTATTTCTCTTCCTGGGCCTATTTGGTAGCCCATGTACCTGGCAACCCTCTCCTGCCAAAGTGCTCTCTCCAAAGTCACCAATGAGCTCATCATTGGCAAATCTAATGGCCTTTTCTCAATATTTATTCTTCTTGATCTCCCAACATCTGCCACAGTTAATCGCCTTCTTCTCCTGGATAGTCTTTCCTCTATGAACTTTGTGCTACTGCTCTCTCTAGGCTATTATTTTGTAAGTTTAACTGCTCCTTCTCACTTTGCTGTTTTTCTTGTAGGATCCTCAGCCGTGTCACATCCAGTAACCACAGATATACCTCACCTGTTGATAATTGGGATGGATACATATATACAGGACTAGGCATTATTTTATATAAGGAGCAGAACTTGAATGAATATGTGTGTATAGGAAATGGCAATTGAATTGTTACATATGTTTACATATGTGTTTGTATGTATGCATGTATATATGTGTGTGTGGATATACCCCTTAACTCACTTCAAGGTTCGATTTAAGCACCTCTTCCTATATAAGATATTTCATAATCTCCACCAATGGTTACTAGGTCAATCAATCTACAAGGATTTAGTAAATGCTTATTATGTGCTAGGCCCTGTTTGGTATTGAAAGTTCTTCACAAATTGAAGCACACACACGCAAATATATGTGTATAGTTATAGGTATGTATACATATTTGCATGTATATATACATATGTGCACATATGTTCAAACAAGAAATATAAATGTACATGTGTTTGTGTCTCTGCTTTTAATAAGTAATGATGCGCACGTGTACATACATGTGTGTATATGAACATGCACATGCATGCATATACACATATATCCACATGCCTGCTTTCCCACTGAGCATTGTTCATTTCAAAATGGAGGTCCTAGAAGTATCTCAAATTCAAAATATCTAAAATACAACTTGCCTTTCCCTCAAAATCTACCCCTCTTGCAGACTTTTTTTTAAAAATTACCACCAAGGGAGTGACTATCCTTCCAATCACTAAGTTTTACAAACTCAGTGTCTTCGTACCCTTCTCATTCTCTCTCCTTTATCCAATTGGTTGCCAAACCTTGTATCTTCTTTCTCTCTCCTCATGGACCTACCGCCTGATTTCAGCCTCAGATATCTCGCCACTATAATTCATCATCTACATCACCACCAAACATATTTTCCTAAAGCAAAAGTCTTTCCATGACCTCACCCCCTCCTTCACTGAATAAACTCCAATGACTGACTCAAGGGTCAAATATAAACTCATCTGTTTGGCATTGGAAGCTCTACTAATTTGTCCCCTACCTATATTTCCAGTTTTTGATGTGATATTCCCTTTCATGAATTCTAGGGTCCACCCATACAGACTAATTCACCAATCCTCACACACATTTTCCCTTATCTGTATTTTGTCCTGGCTATCTCCCATGCCTAGGGTATTCTCTTACTCCCCTCTGCCTTCTAAAATCCTTGGCTTCCATCTAGATAACTCAAATGCCGGCTTCCATAGGAGATCTTTCCCAGTATTTCCTGATGCTAGTGCCTTCCCCTTCAAGGCTACCTTCCATCTACTCTGTGTCTATTTTAAATGTATCTATGTACCTACTCTTTGCCAAGAAACTGGCAATTAGAATGTAAGCTCCTTGAGAGCAGAGGCTATTATTGTTTGCCTTTGTCACCTCTGTTCATATCTCTGTACCAGACATGTGGTGAGTGCTTCTAAAATGCTTCTGAATTGTGCCTTTTCTAAGGCTGGATCTGCCATTCCTGAAATACTTGCCCTCTACACTTCCAGAGGGCACCTCCTGGCATCCTTAGCTTACTTTGAAGTTCCACTTAAGTGCCATTTCCTGCAGGGGATATTCTGTAATCTCTACCCATGGTGACTGGCCCAACCAATCAATAATATGCATAAAATGCTTGCTATGTGCCAAGCTCTGTGCCAAGTGCTGGGGATAAAAGTATTTATTTTATATGAGCCTAATTATCTATCTAAATATAAAGGAGAATTTTAAGTCCCTGGATACATCATTATTTTCATTGTTGTCTTTGTATTTTCAGTGCATAGTACAGTGAGAATAGAAGCATAGATGACAATTGAAAGGGATCAGTTGGAAAGTTGTCTAGTCCCGCATTTTCATTTTAGGAACATGGAAATTGAGGCACAGATAAAGGGACTTGTGAAATGTCACAAGTGCAGAGCCAGTACCTGAACACAGATCCTCTGTTTCCAAGCATAGCCATCTTCCCATGTGCCATGCATTTAGCCGACGTTTAATCAGTGCTCAGAAGACTTGTCTTCTTTCCTTCATCTCCAACTTCTCGCTATTTCAAAATGGAATTTAAAAGGCATAAAACAGAAATTTCATTATTGCTTGTTGACTTCATTATTGTCATTATTACTTCATTATTACTACTTGACTTCAGAGAGACTCCTAGGGCAGGATGACACCTGAGCTCCTCTGAGATGGACCCAAACAGATGGTTGCCATGTGTTAATCCAGTAGGTGATGCCTCTCAGAGGGAGAGTTAACCAATCTTAGCCCTGAAGCAATCCTCACATCCAGTAAGAAAAGCTGTACAAGGCAGAGTTCAAGGACAATGATGACAGTAGTTTTCTCTCATGTCAGACCAAAGCAATGTCTCCTTAATAATATTAATAGAGAATGAAGGCATAAATGATTGCCTCCTCTGGACATCACATTGAAATGTGTATAAAGACCGAAATGGACTTCACCTGCATTAACTTCATGGGTCAAAGCCAAAACCACCATTAGCTATTAAGGACCTTTGCAAGGACACAGAGCACCTAGATCCAAATGTTTGATCAAATTGAGCCTGTAGCTTGTGTGTATAATCCTAATGGAAGTCCTGAGACACAGGGTGGAACTTTTTTTTTTCCCGCTGACAAGCAGTAAAAAGGTACTATCCAAAAATGGCGCATCTGAGGTTGGAAATGGGAGCAGTGCAGGAACATAGCATCAGAGGCATTTTGGGAGTTCTCATTGATTTGCAGTATATGGACATTGTCTGGCAGCTGTTCTCTTGGCATTGATCTCAGGTCTGATTCATGCCATCTAGATCTAGAATACAATAGGGCTTCATTTTCTCTGCCTGCTGGAGGGAGATCATTTACTAAGATAACCTATTCATTTGCAGCCACAGACAATACTTAAGCCAATTTTAAAACACATTTTACAATCGATCACTGGACAACCCTTTACAAAGTTGTGGGGACAAAAAATTACTGCAAAATGTATGGGAAACAAGGTCTAGGAAAGTGTGATTTAATTTAATTTAATTTAATAGTTCACACTCCATTAATGGGGGCCACTCTAAAAAAAAGACATTACAGAATCTCACAATTGTGCTCATATATCAGAGCTGCATTGTGTCCTTTGAAAAGAATCCCACCTTTTAGAATTTTAGAGATATATTATAAGCCAGGGAACTGTAGCGGGCATTAATGTTTTTTTTTCTTTAAATAGCTTGAAATGAAACATCTCTTTTAAAAGAAATATCTTTCAAGGCATGTCAGTCATTTGGCTCCAAAGCAAAGTAATAAAAAAGTTAAAAAAAAAGAAATAGATAAACTTCTGATTGATTCTAATCACCTTCCTTTTAGCCATCTGATGTATTCCATTTTAAACCTAGCTGTTCTGAAAGTGAAGAACAAGTCTAAATAAGGATTTGAAGTAAGGCTCAAGTGGGAGCTTGGTGCTCAAAGAAAAATCAATTGATTTCATGATATTTATGAAATTGGATGGAAAGTCAATGAGATTAAGGCCACAAATGAAGAAGCAGTATGGTCTTATTGGGAAGAGTACTGGACCAGAAGTCAAAATACTTTTGTTTATGACATAGATTTTAAGCCGGAAGGAACCTTAGGTTTCATGCAGCCTAATTTCTTCATTTCACACACAATGGGGAGATGGGGGCGGGGACCAGAATCAGAGTTCCCTTCACCTCCCCTATCTGTTATAGTTCTATGGGATATACCTTAGCTTGAGAGGATTCAAGTTAGGGGGTTGGGTTATACTCACTGCATGTTCCCCCCCTCCCCCAGATAAATATTTGCTGCTCTCTCTCTTCACAAACAGAGAGGTCCATATGGCACAAAGTTCTCTCAGGACCTGGGAAGATTCAAATATTGTCCTTTCAAGTGACTCCTCCAGGGTGTTATACTAAAGTCTCCAAAAATATACTTGGCACAGCTTCTAATGGCTTCCTGAATGTGGTGTAAAATCCCAGTCAAAGTCCATTCAGCACAGCTCTCAAACAATCCGACAATTAACAGTCTTTTGAGAGGTCCCACCGCTAATCATAGCTAGCAGGTCTGGAGATGAAAACTACCCCCAAATGCAAAATTATGCAAATTAGACAAGCAAATTATGTTTTACAAAGTGTATCACAGGTTATTCACTTCCTAGGACGTATAAGGCCCTGTCCTAATCCAATCTACAGGAAATGAAAATGGAATTAAAAGAAACTAGCAAATACAGAAAAAAGAAAAGTGAAGGGAGTGTTTTCTTCTCAGAAAGAAAGACAAGTCCTAAATAAGCTCTAAGAACATATGAAGATTTCTCACCAATGGTCCTTGTGAGAACAGCAGAAGGAAGACGTACATCAGAGAAGATTTGCTACTGAGCCGGGACCACAGACTGCTCAGTAAATTTTTAAATGAATGCTGCTGCCTTTCCTCTCTTTCCTTCTCCTCTCCTTCCCTCTCTACCCATCTCCCCTTCTATCTTCTCTGTCTCTCTGTTTCTCTGTCTCTTTCTCTCTCTTTCTGTCTCTGTCTCTGTCTGTTACTGTCTATCTTTCACTGTCAGTCAATAAACATTTACTAAGTGAGGTTATAGGTGTTATACTCTTTCTTTTCTTAATTTTAAAATGAATACCTTAAACTAAATTATCCCTGAAGTTTTTTTTTCTCCAAACTCCAGATTCTATGAGGCTGTAGCTATATTCAGATGCAATCAAATAGACTAATGGAATGAACTGGTAATATTTATTTATTTTTCATTTAAAAATTTTTACTTTAACAAATGCCAAATGAAATTAATATTTCCATATGTGTCCTATACAATTTCTAACCATACTTATCTTACATTTACAGATGAGTCTCAGATTCTTAAGTAAAATTACATCAGGAACTGATTCTTTAATGCCATCATCTTGAGCCCTTATCAGGCCTCTGGTTATCCCACTGTTATCATTTGAGAACAATTGAGAACAAAAAAATACAAGATTTAAGGTGATTTTAGAAAGGTGTGTTTACTAAGATGGTACAGTAGGAACAACTGGGAGAAAAGTCCATAGCACATTCTCCCTCACGATTATCTAAGAGAAAGTGGGTTCAAACTTAGAAATCATATGTGGCAAAGAAGCACTCTCTTGGAAGTCTTTTTATCCCATTTGTGGGGTGCTCAAGAAGTTCTCCTTAGGCATGGCATAAGGCATGGGCTCCTTCTAGAGCTGGGAGTCATCAGTTCTTAAAACACAGTGCAGACTATGCCAATCAGCTGATCTGAGATAACTGGTAGTGTACCAATGAACCAATGAGGAGTAAAATTTTGAAGCTCTCAATATCTTCCTCTGACCCAAGAGAGTGGGTAGGGAAAGACAGAGGGCCAAAGATAAGGCATTTATTTTCACCTTGATAGATTCCTTCTCAGAGATGTGCTGTAATGCTTTCTCCCGGATGATCCCTCAATCATCAGAACACACCTCCCCCAGTTTCAGTAAATTCCATGCTTTTATACAGGACCCAAGAAATATGATGAAATCTCTCAGCCAATTGAAACACATTTGCTACCTAGAATCATTTCACTTAATCAAATAGCTTTTAATGACTTTTCATACTTAATATGATTCATGGAGATGTATTTTCATCTACTAAATACATCAGGTCTAAAATGCAAAGGTGTGGTTTTTACCCTATCCTTACATATAAACAAAATAAAAGAGAAATAAATAAGACATTTGATGAAACTCAGAATCTCTATTACAGCCTGCTTTTCCTTTTAAGTATTAAAGAAATAAACATGAATAAATAAATTTAACTCTAAATTATAAATTTTACCTAGAACTATCAAAGTGGCTTTACTTGTCTGTTTCTTCTTTTTGCTTTCCTTCTATTTACATCTGTGCATATTAAATGGCTCAATTATCTTTTTTTTTTATTTCTGTCTACCCTATCACTTGCTCCCTTCTCTCACCCTCCCATGATTGAGAAAATAGAAGGGCAAAAAACAAAGCCCTTGTAAAAAAATGCATCCAACAAAACAAATTCTTGCATTGACCAGTTTCAAAAAACACCATCTCACCCTGTGGCTTGAGTCCATCATCTCTCTTCCAGGATGTGGGTAGCATGTATCATTATCAGTCCTTTCAAATTATGGTTGGTTGCTGTACTGAATGTTTAGCTTGTTAGCTTCTTGGAAGCAGAGACCTTTTGAAAAAATTGTTCTATTTTATTGTCTTTCTTTCTTCTTAACCCTTAGAATAGTGTCAGGTACAATATAACTTAATAAATACTTGAATGATTAGTTGATCAAAGTTCTTAAGTCTTTAGAATTTGTTATTACACTAAAGATATTTAGCCCAGGGAGAATATAATTTTGGGGTTCATGCCTTTGAATGGCTTTTCACACAGAAAAGGAAATGGATTTGTTCTGATATTTCCCAGAAGGGAGAGCTAGGGTGGACAAATCTTAGAAAGAGACAAGTTTAGGTATAACATAAAGACAAGAGTACATGAAAATTAGGATTGGTCTAAGGTTGAATAAGGTACTGAAGAATGACCCTTGGTTTTATCTTCTCATTCAGTTTTAGGCAGGAGTAGATACACTTTGAGCTCTCTGCCAATTTTACTATTCTATGGTATCACATTCCTTGGGGTGTGATTCCAAAGGTAGAATTTGGTAAATCTGTTTTTACTTCTTAATCTTGATAACTAGATCAGAAAACCCTTTCTCTGGTCCCTTCAATTTCCATGATGTCTTTGGATCCAGGATGGGGAGTTCCCTCAGAAATTTCTAAGTCAGATGATTGCCCAGATAATGTTTTCAGTCCTCACCTAGGAGCCTTCTGAGATAGGGGCATGCAGCAATTCAAAAGTCTAAAGCTCCCTTTATGCATAGCAAAAAAAATCCTTTTGTCAAGCCTCTTCCTATTTATGCCTTCAGTGGATCACTCTACTACTGACTGGGGTCTTTGGTTCAGAAATAGCATTATTGCATTATTCTCTCTCCGAAAGTCTGGAGTTGAAAGTGCTTCACAGACTGTCTCTCTGTTTCTCTCTTTCTCTCTCTGTGTCTCTCTCTCTCTATCTTTGTCTCTGTCTCTGTCTTTCTCTGTCTCTGTCTCTCTCTCTGTCTCTCTCTGTCTGTCTCGCTCTTTAATTCTTGAAATGCTATCCTGAGCAAAGACAGCTGGTACTATTGTACAGAAGGAAAGAAATGAGAGGCACAGTAAAGATATGTACTAATATTTCCTTACTTGAATTACTCCCCAAGAATAATGTGAATTCCCTATAATGCATTTGTTCCTTTTCTAATAAATAGATTGCCAGCATATCTTGGAAATCATTCTGATAGAAGTAGTAATCATTCAACAAATATTAACTGCACATTAAATTGAACACATCTAAATCTGAACTCATCCTTCTCTTCTCTAAACTTGTTCTCCTCTTCCCTAAAGCTAATATCTCTGTCTCCAAGAATAGCACTACTCTTTTTCCAGTACCTTTGGCTCATAACCTTGGTTTCTTCATTGACCCTTCCATTTCAATCACTTGCTAAATACAATAAGTTCCCATATCTGGTTGTTTTGATTTCTATATCTCAGGTACTCAGTCCCTCCCTTCCAAAAATATGGCACAGGTCGTTTGATCTTTTTATTTTTTTTCCAGAATTGGAAAGCTTTAAGAGAGGTTAGAACATTTGTGGTAGCATGAGCGCTTGTTCAGAAGATGGTGAGGGAGTAAGGAAAGAAGTAAATCATGGTTAGGGTCTGCCCAAATTAGTAGGCCAGGTGTCACAGTCATCAACTATAATAATCAGATCTCTGGGCATATATTCTGGAGATGGAAGGTTTAAGCCTGCGGAATGTGTTCTCCACTCTGGACAGCAGGTCTGTTAGAGATATGAAGAAAAAATGGTTGAGGAGTAGTGTAATGGGAATGTAAATTTAAAGATCTTCCCTGCCCCTAGGCTAAAGTGCACCTGGAGCCTGGGGTAGGAGGCTTGTTTTTCAGTAGATACTTTTTGATTGGCCAGTGGGTCCAGAAGCTTGTTACATTCTCTGAGCCAGGAGAAGGCTATATAAGCCCTGTTGTGAGGCTTTGTTTTGGGGCTCACTTTGAGAAGTGTTCTGTGATTTGATCTGGATTTTGGAAAGCCATTGTCCAGAGCATCCCGGCTTTGAAAAACCCAGATATTGAAACCCAGATGTTGATTTGGTATGGATGTAATGGTTGGACAGTTTGGAAAGCTGTCTACTTGATCTGTTTCTGTCTTGATAATTCTGCCTGTATACTTTGAAGCTCGGAGTGCTGACCTCTTTCCCCTGAACTAGGTAAACGATACATGTTTGACTGATTAAAGTAAGCTTGTTAACCCATTTTGAGTTGCTTTCCTTTATCAAAGCAGATCTAAGAACCTGTGCTGGCAGCAAACCCTGAGGACGCTTAGGGTGCTTGCTGCTACAATTAGGGAGTAAAATCAAATGTTGCTGAGGTCTACAGGAAATATCAACAAAATATATATCAAATAAGTACCACATTTTTGAGGGGCAGGTTCCCAAGTCAGCCCAAAAGTGATAAATTTATTGGTCACAAAACTCTCAAAGACATTGTCAAAGTATGAGATTGAGAGTCAGAAGACCTAGATTTCGATCCCATCTCTACTTAACTCCCCTTCCCTCTACATTTCAACCAAATTGATCTGCTAAAAATTTCCCTCAAACAACCCTGTGGCTCTGCACAAATAACTTCTCCCTGGGCCTCATCAGTCCATAATCTATGAAATGAGGGGTTTGGGTCTGACTGTAAATCTATGATACTATGACCTGGTAGTTTATAGAGAGCTGCAATCTGCATCATTGGAGGAAATGCCCACAATGATGAAAATATGGATCATTAAAACAGTAAAGACATATATATGTCAAAGCTGTAGGTTAGAAATTTTGAACTGGAGGAGTCTTACAGACTATTACAACTAACCCTTTTATTTTACAAATAATGAAACTTGAGGGAGGCGGAGCCAAGATGGCAGTGTAGAAGCAGGAAAATTCCCTGAGCTGCCCCTATAACCACCTCAAATACCTACAAAATTACTCTAAACAAATTTTAGAGCTACAGAACCCTCAAAGTGACAGAGAGTAACAAACCTACTGCTAAAGGCACCCCAGCAGGCAGACAGGAAGGGTTCATTGCAGCACTCTGGAAGCAGAGCCCTGCCCCATGTGAGCTGCAGTTTTAGCTTTAGGGTGGCCCTGACCAGCCATGGCTGGAGGAACTTCTGGAGAATGCATGACCAGCAGCTGTGGCATTTTCCAGAATTATCAGCCCATAAATGCCAAAGGCAAAGTAAAAGGTTAGCATGCACTTTGGAAACAGAGGGGAAAGTGTGCAGTCAAGCCTCTGCCCCTGGAGGGAGAAGCGGCTGAGGCATGGAGAGATAGAGGCTGCCACCACGTGGCTGCTTCAGAGATCCTGGCCTGCAGATTGTAGGGGGACCAAGTGACCAGTCTGAGGGGTAATCTCTCTTGCTTTAACCTGCTTGGATCTGGATTGCAGTCTAGGGTGGAGGTCCTGGGGTGTGTGGCTAGGTTCCAGAGCCTGTGGAGGCTTCTGAGAGGGCACCCAAGTAATAGCTTCAAGATCTGCAAAAACCCCAGCAATCGGGACAAAGCTCTCCTATCTGGAAGAAGAGTTCTTCTGTGGCAAAAGGCTCAAAAGTCAAGTAATTGAGTGGCAACATGAGCAAGCAAAGGAAGCAAAGAAGGCTCCGCAATCCAACTTTGGATTGCTTTTTGGGGTATAAAAAGGTTCAAAGCATGGAGTGGGAAGAAGACAATGAAGTCAGAACTCCTGAACCAAAAGCTTCCAAGAAAAATGTGAGTTGGTTACAGGCTATATAGAGGAGCTTAAGAAGGATTTTGAAAACCAAATAAGAGAAGTGGAGGAAAAATTGGGAAAAGAAATGAGAATGATGCAAGAAAATCATGAAAAGAGAGTCAACAACCTGACTGATGAAAATAACACCTTTAAAAAATAGACTAACTCAAATGGCAAAAGAGACTCAAAAAGGCAATGAGGAGAAGAATGCCTTAAAAAGCCAAATTTACCAGATGGACAAAAAAAATCTCAAAATCTCACTGAAGAGAATCATTCTTTCAGAATTAGATTGGAGCAAATGGAAGCTAATGACTTTATGAGAAATCAAGATACTATTAAACAGATCCAAATAAATGAAAAAAATAGAAGGCAATGTGAAATATCTCATTGGAAAAAACCACTGACCTGGACAATAGATCCAGGAGAAATAATTTAAAAATTATTGGACTACCTGAAAGCCATGACCAACAAAAAAGAACCTAGATATCATCCTTCAAGAAATTCTCAAGGAAAATTACCCTGATGTTTTAAAACCAGAGGGAAAAATAGACATTAAAAGAATTAACCAATCACCTCTTTAAAAAGATCCCCCCCCAAAAAAAAACTCCTGGGAATGTTATAGCCAGGTTCCAGAGTTTCCAGATGAAGGAGAAAATATTACAAGCAGCCAAGAAGAAAAAAATTCAATATTGTGGAAGCACAATGTGGATAACACAGGATCTGGCAGCTTCTACAATGAGGGACCAAAGGGATTGGAATATGAAATTCTGGAGATCAAAGGACCTGGGATTAAAACCAAGAATCACCTACCCAGCAAAACTGAGTATGATGTTTAAGGGGAAAATATGGTCATTCAGTGAAATAGAGGACTTTAAAACTTTCTTGATAAAAAAAACAGAGTTGAATAGAAAATTTGACATTCAGATACAAGAAGCAAGAGATGCATGAGAAGGTAAACAGGGAAAAGAAATCATAAGGAACTTATCAAAGTTGAACCATTTACATTCCTACATGAAAAAATAATAATTGCAACCTATGAAACTTTTCTCAGCATGAGGATAGGTGAAGGGAATATAAATGTATATATATATATATATATGTTAATATAGGAGGATATATAGGTGTATGAATACATATGTGAGTGTGTGTGTGTGTGTGTACAGGTATACATAGACAGAGGGCACAGGACCAATTGAATAGGAAGGGATGATACTTAAAAGGTGAAATTGAGAGGTGAGAGAGGAATATAATGAGAGGACATGGGAAAAGACAGAATGGGGTAACTTATTTCATATAGAAGAGGCCAGAGAGGGGGTGGCCAGGTAGCACAGCGAGTAAGAGCACCAGCTCCAGTGTTGGGATGACCTGGGGATCAAATCTGGGCTGAAATACTTAGCACCACACCCAGAAATAACTGGCTGTGTAATCTTGAGCAAGCTACTTAACCATGGTTGCTTTAAAAAAAAAAAAGAGGCAAGGGAAAACTGTTAAAATGGAGGGGAAGAACAGTATGGCAAAAGGGAACGGGTCAACCTTACTCTCAATGAATTTGGCTTAGGGAGGGAATGACATAAACACTAAATAGGGTATCTTGCCCTACAGGAGAGTAGGGGGAAAGGGGTTGAGAGGGGGGATAATGGAGGGGAGGGCAGGTTGGGGGGAGGGTAGTTAGAAGCACACACTTTTGAAAAGAGTCAGGGTCAAATTAGAGAATAGAGCGAGTGGGGGTCAGGATAGGATGGAGGGAAATATAGTCAGTCTTTCACTATATATCCACTATGGAAATGTTTTGCATAGCTACACACACACAACCTATACTGAATTGCTTACCTTCATAATAAGGGTGGGTGACAAGGGAGGAAAGGAAAGAATCTGGAATTCAAAGTTTTAAAATGAAATGATTTTTTAAAAACATTATTATTATTTACTTTCAACTGGGAAATAAGATATATAGGCACTGGGGAATGGAGATCCATCTTGTTCTACCAGAAATTCAGAGGGAGAATGGGGGAGGATATAGGAGAATGCAGACTGGGGGAGGGGGTATTCAGTGGGAATGCTGTTTTGGGGTGGTGGGTAGGGGAAAGACAGGGAGAAAACTTGTAACTCAAAATCTTGTGGAAATGAATGTTGTAAACTAAAATTAAACATAAAATTTAATTTAAAAAATACAAATAATGAAACTCAAGGGAGTTTAAGTGACTTGGCCAAGATTACACAGGTAGTGTCAGATGAAGGATTTGAACATGCAATCTCTGATTCCAAGTCCATTGTTTCTCTCTCTACTGTACCACACTGCTTATACATGGCTCGCCCAAGCAGGGCATCCCCTCTCTCCTCTTGCTCCTGAGCTTGAGGGCATGAAAAGACTTTGCCATGTGCCTATATCCTCATCCTTATGGGAGTGTCTGCTTCGTCCCCGTCTGAACAGTCTTGATTCTGGACCCTATATTCATCCCCTCCTTCTGCCCCCATCACCCACACCCACACCCTCTTCAGGGCCCTGCTGGGGCAACAGGTGCAGCCTGCTGCAGAATCTAGCATTAAATAGAACTAGGAAGAACCAACCAGGAGAAAATTTAAAGTTCAGCACAGGGAGCTTCTTAGTCCCTAACACATGTTCATCCTTCTCCCCAATCATCTCAGAGTAAAAAGCGTCTCAATTATTTGCTGCAAACTTAATTGGAAAATGCTTTATAATTGCTGCTATTAAAAAATAATGTTCTGATAATGGGTGCCAATTAAACAAGGTGAGGAGTCATTAGAGAAAATATCATCGATCCCCAAGGTAGTGAACAGCGCCCTTCTTGTGCTGACAGAGGCAAAGAAAAGTAGAGCCCTGTGTTTATAATCAGTGAATTCTTACAGTGTAGCCCTCTAGAGGAGATAATTCAGGTGCGTACTGAGTTGAATCTCAAGAGTTCTTGTAAGCCAAAATCTCTTCCTCATCATCCTAGAAAGGTGCTTCAAATGACTCTTGGGTATTCTGCCATGGTGAAGTCTCCAAGTCCCTGCCATTCCATAAAATTATATAATAATAGAAGGCATGTCTTCCCTTTTGCATGCATCATCTCATCCAGTGTTCATCACAACCCTGTGTAGTAAGTACAATAGGCCTGCCTACTTCTCTGGCCTTTTTTTCATGACTCCCTTTGACTTTATGCTTCAACCAAACAGACACCCCATATCAACCTTTCATCCATGCTTCCTTACCTTTTCCTGCACTCTGAGGGTCCTTAACTTTTTATGTTCTGAAACACCCTTGTGGTGAAATTTTTGAACCCATTCTCAGAATAATGTTTTTAAATGCATAAAAAAAATTATGGGAAAAAATATATTAGTTATGCAGAAATAAGGATGTGTGCTTTTCTCTCATTTGTGGAAGTGTCCTCTTCTAAAGTGCTCCTCAAAATGTACTGATTTTCCTTTGTGGATCAGTCCTGGAGCTCACTCCTACAAGAAGCCTTCCTTGATTGCACAACTCAGTGCTTTTTCACTCACCAAGTGCTTTGAAAAGCTTAAAGTTCAATGGAAATTGAAGCTACTACTATCATCCTCCTTAGTGATCACATTGTGTTTTCCCACTATACACTATGCTCCCCAATGGCAGAGAATGTTTCACTTGACTTTACATATATATATGTATGTATATATACCTAGACACATTAGACACAGAAATAGACACATAAGACATATTCACTCATATGCTGATATCTATCTATCATCTATCGATCTATCTATCTATCTATCTATCTATCTATCTATCTATCTATCTATCTATCTATCATCTATCTATCTATCATCTATTCATCTATCTACCTCTATCCAGTCATTCCTTGGTTCTTCATATAGATACACCAACCAATTGGTGGATATAGCTAGGACACCAAAGAGGATATGGAAACTCTGATGCTTTGAATCCCACAAGCTCCTCCTGCAGTCAAGGCAGAGACCTAGCCAAGGCTAATGGCAAGATATGTATCTAGGTATGTGTATGTAAAAACATAAATATACACAGACCTTCAGTTTGATAGGCAGCCTCTCAGTCCCTCTTCTCTACCACATTTTCCTTTGGAGCCCTCCAAACACTGAGCCAGCCCTGGAAATGTGTGTCAACCTCCTTACCAATGTGTACATCCCTGGAAAGTATGCTGCCACGGTAACTGAACTTATCTATAGCCTTCAAAATTTCTCCATTTGCTGTAATTGATGGTTCCATGTATGAATGGTATGTTACTGACTGGAAAATGGCCTCTATTTTATTGCTGTTAATTTTCAGGCCAAATTTAGCAAAAGCAGCAGAGAATTGATCCATATTCTCTTGCATCACAGCCTCAGAGGCTGCACTAAGTGCAAAATCATCTGCAAACAAAAAGTTGAGCACCAAATCTGTCTCCACTTAAGTCTTGACTTGAAGCCTTTCCATGCTCAATAATTTACCATCAATACAATAGCTGTCCTTAATTCTGTTTTAATCCTCATTGAAGGCTTCCAACAAAAGCATTGAAAATATCATGCTAAAAAGCAAGGGAGAAAGCACACAGTCCTGTTTCACTCCCTTAGTGACTGGGAGAGTGTGAGAGCATTGTCCATTTTCTAGAGCAATGATGGGCATTATAATATAATATAATAGATGGGCAATATAATATATAATATAATAGATGGGCAAGCATGCCATCATGAAAGTGGCATAAAATACTGATGAACTTCAAAAAACCAATTTTGCTGTGATCTTCCACCAGCCCCCACAACTGACAGTATCAAAGGTCTTGGTCAGATAAACAGATGTTGTATACAGACTTCTATTCTTCTCTTGGTATTTCTCCTGGAGTTGCTGGGCAACAAACATCATATCAACTATTCCTTGGCCCTTTCTGAAGTCACATTGGCTCTCAGGCAGAAGGCCATCTTCCAGGCAAAGGATCAGTCTATGAAGGAAGATTCTGGCAAGAATCTTGCTGGTACTGACCATAAAAGATTTTAAAAATGACTAAAAGGGAGACCTCCCCCAGCCCTGCGATTTTCACAAAACTACCTATTTCCTTTTCCTTTATAGAGATGGATGATGGAGGCATCCTTGAACTCCTGGGGGGTTAACCTCCTTAACTCTGAACAGTGAACCCCCTGCCTTGCACATTTCAGCTAAAATAGAATCAGTACAAAGCTCTTTGCCACATGAGAGGAGCCTAAGGGCATTCAAAATCTTTTCTTCTGTTGGAAGTTTGGCTAGAAAGGGATTGACTTCAACTTGAGGCAAATGGTTTTAACCTGAAAAGTTTGGTTAAAGGAGACAAACAGTCTAGATGATATATATTTTAGTATTTATTCCTTTGAAGCTAGATGGAGCTAGCATACTTGTATGTACAAGGAGCCCAAAGCTAAGTTCTGGCTGCCTGAACAAAAGAATGAGAAATTAAATACATTGTAGAATCATCCCAATTCAGGGTGGCTGTGCCACACAAACTTATGATCTATACATGTTATGAGAAAGGAAGTTTCTTGGTTGTAAGTACAAATCGACAAGACAATGGGCAGGGTCTGTTCAGAATTTTTGATCTCAGGATATTGTTTTTCTCCTGTATAGAATAAGATAAGGGGAAATCCCACTTTCAGCCTTATCTGGTCTCTGGAGTTGCTAACACAGAAAAAAGGCATTTTAAAGCAAAGCAGTCTGATTAGTTCAGGTTTGGGGTAAATTAATATTAAAATTATTATCAGTGGCCTATGGCTTCAGCATTGGTTGATGATGGTCTGTTGAGAATGCTATGAAAGTGTTCAGCCCCTCTCTCCAGAATGATGTCCACATCACTAAACAATGTGGTTCCACCAGCACTGAGTAAATGAGATGCATCATAGGTCTTTGGCCCAGAAATCACCTTTAGGGCACCATAAAAGTGCTTTGGATTGCTACTATCAGCATAAAGCTAGATTTCTTCTTCCTTCTTACTGGGCCAAGAATCCTGCATTTTCCTAAGCTTTGTTTGCACCTTACAGAGTTAAATGTTGCCTTCTTAGAGATGGACAAACTATCCTGATAAACCCTGTGGAGTTTTCTTTCCTTTTTTTGTTCAATAGCTTCTGAATTTCCCCATCACTTTTGTCAAACCAGTCTTAATGTTTGTGAGTGATCTGACCCAAATGTGTGAATGGCTGTATACCAAATTTCTGAAAGCTGCTCACTCCTTTTCTGCTCCACTCTTGTAAATAATGTATGTGCTCAGTCTCCCTCCAGGTTAGCAACAAACTGTTCATGCAGGAAGAAATACTCTGATGTTAAGTCTTCTGGTAATTGTCTTGATTTGGGAATGCAGCTTGGGGTAGACACCCCTGCACACATAAAACTCAATCATAGGTTTGAAGTCCTTCAATTACCCTCAACCTGGTAAAAGCACATATGCTGAAATGGTTTGCTGGTGTGTGGCTGCTATGAACCCTTATTTTCTTCTCGTAGCCACAAGTGAGGGTTGGGTGAATCAAGTGGAAACCAAAGGTGGAAAGCAACACTGAAAAAGTGCTCAACAGTCCTCACACCAGAGGTATCAATCTTCCCTGAACACCCACACACTACTACTAACTTGATATGAAGGCTGTAATTCATCTCTATTCACTGAAAAAATTACAGATTTGTGAAATATTGACACATTAAGGCATATATTCTCTCTTCTTAAATATTTTTAATACCATTATTCCACACTTGGCAAATGCCAGTCAAAAAACAGCATTTGCAAATATAAGGAAGAGAAAATGTTTTACATGATTTCATAAGAACGATTGATATCAAAAAGTTAAAATAAATAATTTTAAATAGGACAAGAACATTGGACACGAACTCACCAATCACCATTATGTATAGCTTTTTAAAGTGTATATTACCTTCAGCTCACTATTACCAAGTTTTCTTACCTGTTTCCTGCTGAGCCTCCCAGAGAAGTTCTTTCTGATGAGATTAACAGTATTAACATCCCAGTGTTACACACAAGAAATCTGAGGCTTGTCAAAATGGAATGGTATTTCTAGGGAAAGAGTGAAAGAAGAGTCCTTGGTATCGTAAATATTGTAAACAATTTTTGTTGCTTTGTCACCAGTTTTCAAAATAGAATATCCTAAAATCTCAGAAGAAATCTTTGCAGACCATCCTTAGCACTCTCAGTGCACCTAAGAAAACATAACATTGCAAGAAAAGCCTCCCAATTCATCTCAGCCTAAATATTAATGAGATTTTCTTTATTATCCATCAATCAACAAACGTTTATTAAATACCCACTTTGATCCAGGCAACAATTCAAATGCACAACATACATGTGCTGACCATGCTCACAGCCAAAATATATGCACCAGAGAGGTAAGAACTTCCTATAATGGTGGAATCACCACCCCACTGCAAGAAATCTTTTTGGCCATTGCACATGTGACCACCTGACAATGGCCATTGAGTACTTCATATGTGGGTAGTGACTTATTGCCAAGTCACTATTCTCAGTGATTTTCACTGGCTATAGAAGGTGGTTGAGGATGGTAGGGAGACTTGTTGAGCCTCACTTTAGCATGTCCTCTTTTTTTTGTATGCACTGAAAGTGGAAAAGACTGTGCCTGCCAAGTTATTTCTGTGATGCTGCAACATACTGCTTTGTAAGGCAGCAGCAAAGTGCTTTCTTCCCTTACCATACCTCAGATGCTCCTTGAAGTATATAGTTCCCTGGAAGCCATTTATTTCATTGTAATGTGCTCAGTATGGGAAATTAGTGTTTAATTATTGGGAGATACTCTTTCTGGAGCTGCTCAGGCTTTTGTGCAGATGGGGAAAATGTCCATCATTCAAGTTCCCCATTCCCAGTGTCTGTTACTGCGACTGTGACTGTGTGCATACTGGTTGAAGAACCAAGGAGAGCTCCACAGGGACAAAGGCTTGTTTTCACTCTTCCATGTCAGACTGTATTACACTGGAATGCTACTTGGCAAAGATGAACATTCAATTTGATACTTGCTGCCACCATCATTATCATAGATTCACAAAGTCAAAAGGAATTTGGCACCAATTAATCCAGCTAATAACATTTGCCATTTGTATAGGGCTGTACATTTTGTAAAGTGCTTGGCATTTTGTTATTGTTCAGTTATTTTAGTCATTTCCAACTCTTTGTAACCCCATTTGGTGTTTCTTGGAAGAGATATTGAAGTAATTTGCCATTTCCTTCTCTAGCTCATTTTACAGATGAGGAAGATGAGAAAAATAGGGTTAAGTAACTTGCCCAGGAGAACACAGTATGTAAGTGTCTGAGACCAGATTTGAACTCAGGAAAATGAGTCTTCCTGACTTCAGTTCTGGCACAGTATCCACTGTGTCACGTACTTGTCCCATACATTATATCATTTGATAATGTTTCTGGTTTTTTTTCTTATGTGTGTAGTAACTTAACTTACATGGGGCCATGTTTTTTTAATTTAATAAAATTCAATCCAGATAATATGTAACAGACTCCTGGTTCTCCTCTTACCAACCTGATGCTTTCTCTCAGTATCCTTTGCTGGACTTTAATTCAGGTCTTGTCTGTTAATTTTAAGCATTGCCAGAGGCTCTGTCCTGAACCTTCTTCTTTTCTTCCTCTATGCTACTTCACTTGGTGACCTAAAAAGAAAACACGGATTCAATGACCATTTCCATGTAGATAATTTTCAGATCAGTTTATCCAGACCTAACCTCTTGACCTCCAGACTAGTGTCTCCAACTGCCTACTGGTCATCTCAAACTAAATGTCTTGTCCTCATCTTAAAATTAACACATCCACAACTAAATTCATTATCTTTCCTCAAAAAAAATCCTTCTTCCAAATTTTCCTGACTCTTGAAGGTACCACTGAGTGATCTTCCTAGTCACTCAGTGCAAAGCCAAGCACGAGCATCTTTCCAGAGGACTACTGTTATGAACAGATACAAGGTTCTGATTACATAGTATAGTGAACTCTCTATTCAGTAATAAATTAAGACAAAACATTGACAGAAACCAAAGTACAGCATTCACAATGTTATAGCATAACAAGTTATCACTAAAGTGACCACATAGATTTCATCAAAGTGGCCACATAGTTTTAAACAAAGTACATTCATTTAGTAACTCCATCAATTAGCAAATCCTTAATTCAATCACAAAATTAAAAAGTCAAAGTTCTCTACTTTTTGCTAGGTCACATTATCTTAATCTCTTCAATCAAAAAGTCTTCTTTCTTTTTAATTGGAGATCAGTTTCCAATCATCCTTAATTAGTAAATTCTTATATCAGTCACCTAAATATAAAGGTCAAAGTTGTCTACCCCAGGCCAAAGTAAATCATGATCTTCTCAGTTTGCATTAAATACCCAAGTAGAGGTCTTTTCATCTTGACTCAAGGCTGGCTCTCAGCTTCCATGGTTCTTCTTCCATGGTCCCAGGTCCTGCCCAAATCTACACAACTGTCTCCTGGGTTCAAAGGCAAGCAGCTCCCAGTTCCTTGTCCAGCTCCTTGTCTAGTTCTTTGTCCAGTTCCTTGTCCAGCTGCTGTTCCATATTGAAGCTCATAGTGTCCAGTCCAACTCAAGTCCTTCACAGTTCCTGTTTCTGGGAAGACAAAGCTTATCAGAGCCAACACAACATTCCACACATTGCCAGCACCATGATCAATTCACTATCTGCCTGTGAAATCAACTCAGACCCACCAACAAGGTCTGAAAACTCAGCACATATCAGAATTCAAAACAAATCAATACAGACACACAAAAAATGGTCCAAGAGGTCAATAAAAATCATCAGTAAATCCTAGTACCTCCAAAGCCTTCCTCCAGGACTTCTATAAACATACAACCAGAAAATCCTTTCAGGGCTTCCAGAAAGGTCTCAGGGATTCTGTACAAAGTATCACAAACATCAACACAGACAGAACAAACAAACATAGAGTGCTGGGATCCCAGAAGTTTTCTCCTTCTCCACCACAAAAGCTCCCTTCTCAGTTCTGCTCTCTCCAGCATGGGCTTCTCCTTATATATGGCTCCTCCCCTTCTTATTGCAGGAGTTCACAAGTCCTAGGGTTCACAAGTTGTAGGATTCACAAGTTCTGGATCTTAATACAATCATGAACTAAAACAAGGGGTTAACGACTTCTGTGTTAAAGCAATAGCTGAAATGAGGTGTTAACTACTGCTTTGCTTGCCATTATACTCAGGAAAATAATCTAAGTGTCATATTGGACTCCTCCCTTTCTGTATACAATCAGTTGCCAGGTCCTATTATTTCTAGTTTTAATAATATCTCTTATATATGCTCTCTTCTCTCCTTTGGTAGAGGTGCCCACTGCCTCATACTTCTACTATTGCATCTGGCCACTGGTTGGACTGTGTTATTCATCTCTCCACATTCCAGTATGTCCACAACTCTGATGTCAAACTGACCTTCCTAAAATTACACGATGTCTCTGTTTCTTACTCAATAAACTCTGACAGCTTCCGATTATCTCAAAGATCAAATATAAAATCCTCTGCTTGGCTTATAAATCCTTTCATACCTGACCCTCTCCTACCTTTCCATAAGTCTTACACTTTACTCTCTTCCATTTACTCTGTTATCCAGTGACACAAGTCTCTTTTTTGTTCCTCGTCTGAGACACTCTATCTTCCAACTCTGGGTGTTTTCATTGGCTATTCCCCATGCCAGGGATTCTTTATCTCCTTATCTCTGTATTTTGGCTTTCTTGGTTTCTTCAAGTCTCAGCTAAAATTCAACAGAAAATCTGTAATGATCTCTGTTCATACTAGACCCTTTCCTCTGAAATAACCTCCCTTTAGTTATGTGCATTTCTTGCTTGTCCATAGTTCATCGATCATGATATTGGTTTGTTTTTGTCTTTATTTGTATCCCTAGCACTTAACATAATGTCTAAGACATAGTAGGATTTTAATAAATGCTTGCTTACTGATATAAAAAGGGCTAATGAGAGGATTACATATGAAACCATGAAATTATATTTTTCATAATTTTTATAGAAGATGCTAAATTCATCATATCCTATTACTATGCCTATTTCAGAGGTAAGGAAACTAAACCCAATAGAAAGTAAGTGTTATGTCCATCATCACACAGCTAGAAGTTTCTGAGACTTGGTTTGAATTTAGGTTGTCCTGATTCTAAGCACAGCATTCTAGTTATGGAGTCCCTAATAGCCCATTTATTAACTATTTCATCTCTCTAGGCCTTTGTTTTTGTTTAAATTAATTTACTTTACATACAAGAACATTTTAACATATGTAGGACAAAGAATAGGATTGCATATGATGCTATGACTTCTATTCTGCATGATTTATTTATGTATATGTTAAATTCATTGAAACAAAATAGCCCGGTTTATTTACCTTTGTGAAGTCCTTTTTTGTGTTCTTCCATCTTTTGTTAAGTTTTCTTAATGCTCTTTCCTTTCTGTCTTTCTTTAAAATATTTATCACTATTCATTGCATCTCCCTGTCTCTAATGGACATCCTAGTTTATTTAATAGGGGAATTGGTCAATGGGGTTTCAGTCCTTCCAGCCAGTGAAATATACACATGGAATACTGGTGGATCACTGGTGGTATATATCTGGAACCTGCTTCACATTGTGAAGTGTGGTAAAAGTGTTCTTTCAATTCCCAATTCAGAGTAGGCATGGGCATTCTCTATCTGTTTTCTGTTGCCTTATTGTATGGTGTTGAATAATTGGCTGCTGAGCCTGAATGTATAACAAAAGGTAGAAGAGGCAGACTCTCCTTTTCATCCCTAAAGTCTTCCAGGGAAGAAGAGGTATGAGTTGACAAATGGAGAGGACCCCCCCACACACACATACACACATACCTGTCTGCCTATGGCTGTACATTATATAACACCTTGGGTTTTTTTCTATCCCCAATGTGTTTTTTAATGATCTCAGATGAATGAGAATCAGAGATGAACAGACAAGAATATGGACTTGTGAGATTCAAAAGTTGGGAAAGCCATCAAAGCAACCAGTAGTCACAAGTATAAGTAATGTGATCCAGTAAGAAGCTAGTAGTGAGGACCAAATTCCTTGACTCAGTCCAGTAGTGAAGAAATCAGGTAGCTAAGACACTATATTGTGCATGCAAGGAATTGTTCCATGCTACAGCTATACTTCATACAGAAGTAAGATTAAAGAAAAGCCTGGAAAGGGAGAAATGAACTCCCATTGCCAGCATATACCCTGTTCCTCCTTCATAAGTATGTGAGACAAGGATTTGGGAGAAATCACTTTAACTTTGAGCTCAGTTTCCCCAAAGATAGAGGTATGTAGAGGGGAGAATGTAGTAATCATCTGTGATATTGTCACTCTTCTAGACTTTCTCAGTAACTATCCCTTTAAAAAAGCTAATTGTTACTTGGTTAATTACTCTTGGAAATATTATGACTGGTTAAATGATACTGGGGAAACACATTGGATGGGGGCTCATGAGTGATAATTTTTTTAAATCAGGGTTACTCCTAGAATCCTAAGTATAGCAATAGCCAGCTGCCCTCTGAGGGCAACATGAGACTTGGAAGAATAAGCCCTAGGGCCTATGCTCACCTGGTAACAAGTAAGTATAATTAAAACATCAAAACATGAGACATGTCTAAAAAATGTATTCTTAAACCAATACCTCCAAAACACAATCTCTTTGCAAAAAGTTGAACAGCATTCCTTACTATCAGCACCTAGGTGGAACAGTGGATGGAACACTAGACCTGGAGTCCAAAAGGCTTAATTTCATTTTCAAGTATTTAGCAGCTGTGTGATCCTGGACAAGTCACTGAACATCTGACTGACTCAGTTCCCTCATCTGTAAAGAGGTGATAATAGCACATATCCCTCAGTGTTATTGTATGGATAAAATGAGATAATATTTATAGAGTATTTTATAAACCTGGAAAGGCTATGTGCCAGGCACTGTGCTAAGCATTTTATAATTATTCTCACACTTGATCTTCACAACAACCCTGGGATGAAGATGCTGTTTTCCCCATTTTATAGATGAGAAAACTGAGGCAAAAAAGTTAAGTGACTGGTTCAGGGACACAGCTAGTAAGTGTCTGAGGTTGGATTTGAAATCATAACTTTCTGAATCTAGTCCCAGTGCTCTATCACTGCACCACCTAATTGCTGCTGGTCATCATGATCTTAATCATCATTGGTCTTTTGAAGTCAATTCATTGGCCAAAATTATGAGGTCTGTTAAAGTTGTTTAATTTAATAAAGTTGTATGATGGTCATCATGTAAATTGCTCTCCTGATTCATTTCACCCTATGGCAATTCATACAAGTTTCCCCAAGTTTCTCTGAATCTTTCGTCATTTTGGATGGTGCAATAACATTCCATTAAATTTAAATGCCATAGTTTATTTAGTCAGTCAATAATTGGCATCTACTTTGTTTCCAGTTCTTTCCTACAGCAAAACATGACCAATAAGGACATTTCTAGGTCAAAAGTTGTGCACAGGTTAGTGACTTTGTCAGTATTGAACCAAATTGAGTCAATTGAGTGCTCCACTATATATGAATTGGTGTGTGTTTTTTTTTTTATTTTTAGTTGTATTTGCCAATCTGAAAGTTTTGAGGTTGACCAGATTTGTTTTAATTTTCATTAGTGATTTGGAACATTTTTCCCCCATTTTTCCTATATTTACAATTTGCATGTCTTCATTTGAAAACTGCTGGGGGATGGGGTGGAGCCAATATTGATAGCAGAATACAAGCAGCAACCCAGCTGAACACTATTAACATTTCCCTATAAACAACGTTAAATAATGCCTAAGGCAGATTTTGAAGCAGCACAGCCAAGAAATGGTCAAAATGAGATTTTTTTTTCCAGTTTAAGACAACTTAGGAAGCTGGAAAGGGATATCTGTGACATCAGGGTGGAAGCCAGCTCAAACCATGCAGCACCAGCTGTGGGTCTTAGAGACACTTGTATCAGTTACAATAGTAGCAGAAGCTTCCAGAGTTTTCAGTCTAGAAATGGCTGGGGTGGGGGGAGTCAGACAACTGGTAATAAAGAGATTACAGAACCCTTTGCCAACAATACAGTTGGTACTGAGTGGCAATTCCATTACCCATGAGCAGTTTCACATTGCAATTTCAGGGTGGAGAGGAGTGCTAGCACTTGTGGCTATAAGAGGGCAGGGACCCTTCCTGAATAAAGACCAGAGAGCAGACCAAGACAGTAGTGAACACACTTCTCCCTGGATCACACTTTTGAAGAACTAAAAACTTTCAGGCCCCAAAACTAGCTTTGAAAACAGCATCACAAAAAAAGCATCAAATTGGGGTAGTATATCCCTACCACCAAGTGAGAAGAGCCCAACTTTTACATAATGTTCAAAGTCAAGAAGTAGATTGGGAAAAATAGCAAGCAGTAACAACAAAATATAACCTGACTATAAAAATTTAGTATGGTCTCAGGGAAAACCAAGAAATAGTCAGAATAGGATGACAATAAGAAAATAGATATGAGAAAAGCATTAAAGAAAAATGCCAATTGGATCCAAACCCTATGAGAATTCCTAAAAGATTTAAAGAGAGAAATAAGAATGGTAGAGGAAAATCATGAGAAAAGAAATGAAAGTGAAGCAATAAATATCATGGCGGGGGGGAAGGATGGGGAAGAATTATCAGTTTGGTTAAAAAATAAAATAAAGACCCAACATCTCAAAAGCAGAATTGACCTAATGGTAAAACAGGCACACAAATTCACTGAACAAAAGAATTCCTTAAAAAGAAAAATTGGTCCAATGGAAAAAGAGATACAAAATCTCACTGAAGGAAATAATTCCTTACAAATTAGAAATGAATTAGTAGAAGTTAATGAGATATCAAGAAACCATAAAACAAAGTCCAAAAAAATAAAAAAATAGAAGAAAATATGTTACATGTCATAGTAAAGCAAATGACTTATAAAATAGTTCCTAGAGAGATAATTTAAGAATGATTAGATTACCTGAAAGTCATTATAAGAAAGAATCTAGATATGAAGTTTCAAGAAATTATCAAGAAGTGCCTCAATATCTTATATCCAGAGGGTAAAACATAAAGTAAAATAATCCACTAATCATCTCCAGAAAGAGATACCAAAATGAATATTCATAGGAATATTATAGTCCAATTCCAGAGCTCACACATCAAGGAGAGAATATCTCAAGCAACCAGAAAGAAACAAAACAAATATTGTGGAGCCACAGAGGGATGACCAAAATTTCGCAGCTTCCACATTATAGGAACAGAGGGAGTGGAACATGATATCCCCAAAAGCAAAAGAACTAGGATTACAAGCAAGAATAAACTACTCAGGAAAATTGAGTATAATCCTTCAGGGGGGAAATAGACATTTAATGAAACCAAGGACTTTCAAGCATTGCTGATGAAAGACCAGAGCTGAATAAAAAATCTGACTTTCAAATACAAAACTCAAGAGAAGCATCAAAAGATAAACACAAAAGGGAAATCATAAAGTCTTGATAAAGTTAAACTGTTTATATTCTTGTAAGGGACAATTACACATTTAGCTCCTAAGAACTTTGTCATTACTCAGACATTTAGAAGTCATCTACAGATATATAGAGGTCATAGGCATAAGTCAATTATATTGGGATAATCTCAAAAAAGTGAAGGGATGAAGAGAGATACACTGGGAGAAGGTAGAGGTAGAATGTAAAAACTTATCCCACATAAAAGAGGCATGCAAGGAAGAGTTCTCCAAATGGAGAGGGAAATGGGTGTGTGTGGAGAGCAATCATTGAACCTCACTCTCAGTGAAATTGATTCAGAGAGTGAAGAATACATACACACTCAATTGGGTATAGAGATCTATCTTACCAATAGGGAAATAGGAAAGGAAGGGGATAAGAAATGAGGTGGAGGGGTGTATCAGCAATGCCTATGGAGATTACAAATATGCTGATATAATTATCCATCACAAAATACATCATGCTTGCCATATGGGTAAATAAACTAGAAAATTTATTAAGATACCAAAAGACTGAGTCCCAAAACCAGAAAGTGAAAGCCATCAGAGTAGTTATGACATTGACACAGGTAGATAAAGTAGAAAGCACCCACATTTTCAAGCCTTTAAAACAGAACAGGCTACCTCAGGCAAAGGTCCTCCTCTCCCCACTCACAGCAACCACCCAGCGTCCGGGGAACGCGCTCCCAGCAGCTCCGGCCCCTGGCAGTCCTCAGCAGGAGTCCTTAGCAGAAATTCTGGCTAACTGAAAAAAAGGGCTTTGCACTGCTGCTGCCTCTGCTGCTGCTGCCGCTGTCGCCACCACAGCCAGCCACCACAGGAACGCTAGCTTGGCTTCCGCTTCCTCTTGCTCCGCCCCTTCCTGCTACATCAGCAAGTCCAATGGGGCATGGAAGATTTTTAAATCCCATAACCCTTACAAGGGGGAATAGGAGGAGGGGATGATAAAAGGGAGAGAAGATTAAGGGAGGAATTTTTCAGAAGCAAAACAGTCTTTTGAGGAGGGAGGGACAAAATAGAAAGAGAAGTGTGAAAAGGAAAAAAAAGATAGAGGGAAAGAAAGGTAGTAATCATAACTGCAAATGTCAATGGTATGTCAATGGATAGCACAGTGGATTAAAAACCCACATCCAACAATGTGCTGCTTACAAGAGACACACGAAACAGAAAGACGCAGAGTAAAAATAAAAGTTGGAGCAGAATCTATTATGCTTCATTCAGCTGATTTTTTAAAGCATTAATAGCAATCATGATCTCCAACAATGCAACAATAAAAGTAGACCCAATTTTAAAAGATAATCCATTAAATTACATTATACTGAAAGTTACAAAGACAATGAAGTCACATAAAAATACAGTGTTTCTCTGATAAATTCCTCATTTGTCAAATATATAAGGAACTGAGTCAAATTTATTTTTTAAAAAGCCATTCTTTCATTGATAAATTGTCAAAGCATATGAACAGGCATTTTTCAAAAGAAGTAATCAAAGCTTTGTATAGTCATATGAAAAAATGCTTTAATTAGAGAAAGGCAAATTAATGCAAACAACAAAGTTTAGAGGAGATGATGGAAAATATGGAAAATAGGTATACTAATACATTTTTGGTGGAGATGTGAACTAGACCAACCACTCTGGAGAGCAATTTGGAACTATGCCCAAAGGTCTATAAAACTGTGCATAACCTTTGATACAGCAATACTACTATATCTATATCCCAAAGAGATCAAAGAAAAAGGGGAAAGAATCTATATGTAAAATATATATGTATATAAGTATATATCTAAAGGACCTATATCATATGAATAAGTATATATGTATGTATATACACATTTATACATATGTGTGTACATATGTACACCTAAGGGACACACATATATCAATATGAATGTATATGTGTGTATATATGCGTTTGTATGTGTATGGATATGTGTGTATGTGTATATCAGCTCTTTTTATATTATAAAGACCTGGAAATTGATGAGTTAATCATCAATCAGGAAATGATTGAACAGGTTGTGGCATATGATTTTGATGGACTCCTAGTGTGGTATAAGAAATGATGAGGGGTGTGTCTTCAGGAAAAAAATTGTCAAGACCTATATGAACTGATGCAAAATGAAGTGAGAAGAAATAAATCACTGTACACAGTAACACCAATATTGTATAATAATAATTATAACAAATAAATAATAAACTGTACTGAGAGATCATTGTACACAGTAACACCAATATTGTAATAATGATCAATGTGAAAGACATGACTTCTCTGATCAATACAATGATCTCAGATAGTTCTTAAGCAATTGTAATAAAATCATACTATCTACATCCAGAGAGAGAGAACTAATCAACTAAATACAAATTGAAGTATAATTTTCTTGTTTTCTTTATCTTTTTGACCTTTTTGTAATATAACTAATAAGGAAATATAATTTGCATGATTTCACATTTATGAATGGTATTATGTTACCTTTTCAGTGAGTTGGGAGAGGTGAGGGGGGATGGAGAGAATCAGGAACTCAAAATTCAAAAAGACCCTAAAAATAAATAATATTTTTAAAAATTTATTCACTTATTTATTTTTAGTTTTCAACATTCACTTGCATAAGTTTTAGATTTTCCCCCCCTCCCTTTGCCCTCTCCAAGACAGCATGCAAAATGATATGGCTCTATGCATACATTCCTATTAAGCACATTTTCACATTAGTCATGTTGATAGAAGAACTGTAACAAATGGGTGAGACCATGAGAAAGAAGAAACAAAACAAAACAAAACAAATAATCTGCTTCATACTCCATTCTGACTCCATAGTTCTTTCTCTGGATGTGGATGGCATTTTTCATCATGAGTTCTTTGGAATTGTTTTAGTTTCTTGAATTTCTGAGAAGGGCTAAATCTATCAAAATTAGTCATAACATACTATGGCTGTTTCTGTGAACAGATGTTCTCCTGGCTCTGCCCACTTCACTCAGCATCAGTTCAAGTAAGTCTTTCCAGGATTTTCTGAAGTCCACCTGTTCATCATTTGTTATAGCACAATAGTATTCCTTTACATTCATATACTACAACTTGTTCAGCCATCCCCCAATTGATGGGCATTTCCTCAATTTCTAGTACTTGGCCACCACGGAATAGAACTGCTATAAATATTTTTGTACACATGGGTTCTTTTTCCTATTTTTATGATCTCTTTGGGATACAACCCTAGCAGTGGTATTGCTGGGCAACTAATTTTTTTACAGAAAAGTGTCAAGAGGCAGGGACACCAAGCCCGCTGCACACAGAGAGAGGCAAGCCTGGAAACAGACACCATGGTGGCGCACAGAGGCAGGCTGGACCACTGAGGTGCAGAAGCAGGCAAAGACGAGGCCTGATCAATGTGGTGGCAAGTCATCCCACCAACAAGAAGGGTCATTACCAGGCCTATCAACAAAGGCCTGGGACTGGACAGAGCAAGGTGAGAATCAAATGCAGGGCTCTTGACAGGGACAGCAAATACTCCTGGGGCTACTAATCTATAGCCCAGAAATTGAAAAATCCCCTATCTGGACCTCCAGGGACCAGGATGTCAGAGTGAACCCTAGCTGCTCCAAACCCCTCCCCCTCTGACCCTGAAAACATAGTAATTATTGCCCCAGGGCAAAACCCTAAACACTTGGGAACCCTAGACAAAGGGCATGGCTAGGGCCCTGCTTCAAAATGGGTAGAAAGCAGACTGCAAAGAGAAAGAAAAGACTCTGGAGTCCTACTATCATCAGAGGGAGGAACCAAATTCAGAGGGAGACAGTGTTGACTCCACACCAATAGCTGAAGCATCAATAGGGAATTGGTCTCAAGCACAGAAAGCTTTCCTATATGAGCTCAAAAGGAACTTTGAAAAGCAAATGAGAAAGAGAGAAGTCAAAATGAATAATTCTTTTAAAATAAAAATTGCAAAATTAGAAAAACATCACAATGAAGAAAACAGCTCCTTAAAAAAAATGTGTGATATGGAAAAGTAGCTCCAAAAACTAACTGTGGAAAATAATTCGCTAAAAACTAGAACCAACCAAATTGAAGCAAATAAGTCTATGAGGAACCAAGAATTTGTCAAACAAAATATCAAAAATGAAAAACAAGAAAAAGAGATAAAATATCTCAATGGAAAAATAACTGACATGGAAAACAGATCTAGGAGAGATAATCTGAGAATCATAGGCCTACCAGAAAATCATAATGGAAAAATGACCCTGGACAACATTCTCCAAGAACTCATCAAGGAAAACTTCCCTGAGATACTAGAACCTGAGGGTAAAATAGAAATCCAGAGACTCCACCAGACACCTCCTGAAAGAGATTCCAAACTGAAAAGTCCTTGAAATGTTGTGGCCAAACTCCAGACTACCAGGTAAAAGATAAAATGCTTCAAGTGGACAGAAAGAAACAATTCGAATATTGAGGAACCACAGTGAGGATCGCACAAGATTTGGCAGCCTCCACACTGAAAAATCAGAGGAAGTGGAATACAATTTTTCATAAGGCAAAAGAGCTCGGGTTACAACCAAGGATCACTTAACCAGTGAAACTGAACATATTCTTTGAGGCAAAGAGATGGTCATTCAATGATATAACAGATTTCCAGACCTTCCTGATGAAAAAGGGAGAGCCCAATGGAAAATTCAACCTCCAATTATGAGATGCAAGAAAGACATAGAAAGGTAAACAAGGAAAACACACACATACACACACAGTTATTTAATAAGAGCAAACTGTTTATAGACAAGTAGGGGTATAAGTATAAATTACACAAAAATGTTGATTAAAAAAACCTTATTAAGGGCTACAAAGGGACTGCAATGGAAGAAGAGAAATGAATGAAGTGGAAAAGGGTAAATTGTGCCACAGAAAGTGGCATAAAAGCAATATAGAAGAGGGAAAGAAGGGAGGGAGATTAGTATTATATGAGCTTTTCCCTCATTGGTTCTGGTGCAAGGAGGGAATAACACAACCAGTTAAGCATAGGACTCTATTGAGAAGAGACTCAAAATTTATCATATTAGAGGGAAAAAGGGGAGGGACAGGAGCTTTGCATGAAAGTTGTTCCTGTCACTCTTAGTGTGAAGAAGAAATAACATACTACATTAAGTATAAAAATATCCTACAGGCAGTAGTAGGGGGAAAGGGCTATGAAAAGGGGGGGGGTGGTTAGAAGGGAGAGAAGAAGTAAGGGGAAGAAAAGGGAGGGGGGCTGATAAGAAGGAAATACTTAGGGAGGTGGTGGTCAAAAGGGGGGAAAAAGTAGTAATCATAACTGTGAACATGAATGGAATGAACTCTTCCATAAAACAGAGGTGGATAACAGAATGGATTAAAAACCATAATCCTACAATATGCTGTTTACAAGAAACACATCTGAAACAGAGGGATACACGCAGGGTAAAGGTAAAAGTCTGGAGTAAAATATACCATGCCTCAGCTAAAGTAAAAAAAAAAAAGCAGGGGTAGCAATCCTTATCTCAGATAAAGCAAAAGCAAAAACTGATCTAATTAAAAGAGACAAGGAATGAAAATATATACTCTTGAAAGGCACCATCAAGAATGAAGCAATATCATTACTTAACATATATGTAGCAAGAAGTATAGCATCCAAATTACTAGAGGAGAAGTTAAGGGAATTAGAGGAAGAAATGGATAGCAAAACTGTGCTAGTGGGGGACCTTAATCTCCCCCTATCTGAACTTGATAAATCTAACCTCAAAATAAACAAGAAAGAAGGAGTTGAATAGAATTTATAGAGAGTAATTATGATGTATCTCTGGAGAAAACTGAATAGGGATAAAAATGAATATACCTTCCTCTCAGTGGTACATGGCACATACACAAAAACTGACCATGTACTAGGACATAAAAATCTCACAATTCATTGCAGAAAGGCAGAAATATTAAATGCATAATTCTCAGATAATGATGCAATAAAAATCATATGCAATAAAGAGCCTTGGAAAGACAGACTAAAAACTAATTGGGAAATAAACAATTTAATCCTAATGAATGCATGGATCAAACAAGAAATCATATAAAGAATTAGTAACTTCATTCAAGAGAATGACAACAATGAGACAACACACCAAAATTTGTGGGATTCAGCAAAGGCACTTCTTATGGGAAGTTTTATAGCCCTGAGTGCATACATGAATAAATTAGAGAAAAGGGAGTTCAATGAATTTGGCATGCAATTGAAAATGCTAAAAAAAATAATAAATTGAAAATCCCCAAGTAAATACTAAACTAGAAATACTGAAAACCAAAGGAGAGATTAGCGAAATTGAAATTAATAAAACTATTGAATTAATAAATAAAACTAAGAGCTGGTTTTATGAAAAAACCCTTGATATACCTTGTCAATAAAATTGATAGACCCTTAGTCAGTATGATAAAAAAAATGAAAGAAGAAAACCAAATTATGAGTATACAAAATGAAAAGGGTGAATCTACCACCAATTAAGAGGAAATGTAAACCACAATTAGGAATTATTTTGCCCAATTGTATGCATATAAATTTGACAATCAGTGAATGGATGAATATTTACAAAAATATAAGTTGCCCATATTAACTAAAGAGGAAGTAAATTACTTAAATAATCCCATCTCAGAAAAAGAAATCGAACAAGTCATCAGGGAACTCTGTAGGAAAAAATCTCCAAGGCCAGATGGATTTACTAGTGAATTCTATCACACATTTGAAGAACAATTGATGCCAATACTCTACAAACTATTTTGGAAAATTAGTGAAGAAGGAGACCTACCAAATTATTTTTATGACACAAATATGATAGTGATACCTAAATCAGGAAGAGATAAAACAGAGAAAGAAAATTATGGACCAATCTCCCTCATGAATATAGATGCAAAAATTTTAAATGAAATATTAGCTAAAAGACTACAGCAACTTATCACAAAATAATACATTTTTATCAGGTAGGATTTATTCCAAGAATGTAAGGATGGTTTAATATTAGGAAAACCATCAGTATAATTGATCATATCAACAATAAAACTAGCAAAAACCACATGATTATCTCAATAGTTTCAGAAAAAGCTTTTGACAAAATAAAACATGCATTCCTATTTAAAAACACTAGAAAGTATAGGAATAAATGGATCCTTCATTTAAATAATAGGTAGCATCTATTTAAAGCCATCAGCAAGTATTATTTGTAATGGGAATAACCTAGAAACATTTCCAATAAGATCAGGAGTGAAACAGGGATGTCCACTATCACACCTCTTATTCAATCTGGTACTAAAAATGTTAGCAGTAGCAATTAGAGAAGAAAAAGAAATCAAAGGAATCAAATTAGGCAAAGAAGAGACTGAGCTATCACTCTTTGCAGATGATATGATGATATACTTAGAGAATCTAGTAAAAAACAACTTGAGACAATAAATAAATTTGTCAAAGTTGCAGGACATAAAATAAACCCACATAAATCCTCAGCATTCCTGTATATTTCTAATGCAATTCAACAGCAAGGGATAGAAAGAGAAATCCCATTTAAAGTTACTGTAGACCTTATAAAATATTTGGGGATCTACCTGCCAAAACAAACCCAGAACTTATGTGAACACAATGACAAAACACTTTTCAGGCAAATAAAGTCAGATCTAACTAATTGGAAAAACATCAATTGCTCATGGCTGGGTAGAGCTAATATAATAAAAATGACAATTTAACCTAAATTACATTATATATTTAGTGCCATACCAATCAATTTGCCAAAAAAAAAACTACTTTATAGAGGTAGAAAAAATAGTAACAAACTTCATTTGGAAGAACAAAAGGTCCAGAATATCAAGGGAATTAATGAAAAGAAATGCTAGGAATGGCAGACTAGCTATTCCAGATTTTAATCAGTACTATAAATCAGCAGTCCTCAAAACTACTTGGTACTGGCTGAGGAATAGAGTAGTGGATCAATGGAATAGACTGGGTACATGAGATTCAGCAGTCAATGACTATAGTAATCTAATGTTTGTTAAACCCAAAGAACCCAGCTTTTGGGATAAGAACTCACTATTTGACCAAAACTGCTGGGAAAACTGGAATATAGTATGGCAGCAACTGGGCATAGACTATTATCTAACACCATATGCCAAAATCAAGTCTAAATGGGTGCATGATCTAGGTATAAAGGCTGATACTGTAAGCAATCTGGGAAACCAAGGAATAGTTTACCTGCCAGATTTGTGGAGAGGGGATGACTTTATGACCAAACAAGAAATAGAGAGCATTATAAAATGCAAAATGGATCATTTTGATTACATTAAATTGAAAAGCTTCTATACAAACAAAGCCAATGTAACCAGGATTAGGAGGGAAGTGGAAAATTGGGAAAGAATTTTTACAACCTATGTCTCTGATAAAGGACTCATTTCTAAAATATACAGAGCATTGTGTCAAATCTATAAGAATACAAGTCGTTCCCCTATTGATAAATGGTCAAAGGATATGAACAGGCTGTTCTCACAGGAAGAAATTAAAGATATCTATAAGCATATGAAAAAAATGCTCTAAATCACTATTGATTAGTGAAATGCAAATCAAAACAACTCTGAGGTACCGCATCTCACCAGTCAGATTGGCTAAGATGACAAAACAGGAAAATGACAAATGCTGAAGAGGATGTGGACAAATTGAAACACTAATGCATTGTTGGTGGAGTTGTGAACTGATCCAACCATTTTGGAGAGCAATCTGGAATTATGCCCAAAGGGCTATAAATAATTTCATACCCTTTGACCCAGCAATAACACTTCTAGGTTTTTATCCCTAAGAGATCATAGAAGTGGGAGGAAGACCCATATCTACAAAAATATTTATAGCAACGCTTTTTGTGGTGCCAAAGAATTGTAAATTAATGGGGTGCCCATCAATTGGGGAATGGCTGAACAAGTTGTGGTATATGCATGGAGCAGATGGACTTCATATTTACCTGGAGAGGTGTATGTGAACTGATGCTGAGAGAGAAGAGTAGAGCCAGGAGAAATTTGTATACAATTACAGACTCAACATATGTGTGACAACCAACTTTGATAGCCTGGACTCTTCTCAGCAATTCAGGGTTATAAGTCAACTCCAAAAGACTCATGATGGAGAGAGATGTCTACATCCAGAGAAAGAATTGAGTTTGAATCCAGATTGAATCAAACTACCTGCTCTCTTTCTTTTTCTTGTTTGGTTTTGTTTTCTCTTTCCCATTCTTCATTCCATCTGATACAATCTGTCTTTATAACCTGACTAATGCCTAATGTGAAAGTATTTTCAGATACTATACTTGATTGTATGCCGTCATGGGGAGGGGGGGGTGGAGGAGTGGGGATAGAAAATTTGAAACTCAAGGAAGTGTGGAAAGGAATCTTGTAAACTAAAAGTAAACAAATTAATAATGACCAAATTTTTTTTAAGTGTCTTATATCCTTTGGGCACTTATCTATTGGGAAATCTCTTTCATTCTTATATATTTGTATCAATTTCCTGTATGGCTTAATACCAAGATTTGCCTCTTCTAATTCTAACTGTATTGATTTGGCTTGTGCAGAAGCTTTTCAATTTATTTAATTGAAATTACACCTTTTATTTCCTATGATCACTTCTAGCTGTTATTTACTTGGGCATTTTCCCCAACTATAGAGGCAAAAGCATCTCTTTTCCTTCTCTAATTAATGTTGTGATCCTTTATATTTTGGTTGTGTATCCATTTGCAGTGGGCCTTAGTTTTCTCCTCTGTAAAATTTACCAAATGATGACTAAGGGCATCACTAAGAGCCCTTCCAGCTCTAACATGGTTATCCTGAATTATTTATAATGACATAACAATTATTTAATTTGTGCAGTTTCCATGCCAGATGATTCTTTTTTATGAAATGGTAGAAATTCCTGGCTCCTTCAAAATAAATCAAAGTACCTATGTGGGCATGTATATGCATGTATGTACACATACATACATACATATACACCTTATATATTAACTTTATATATGCTAACTCATTTTATCCTCAAAACAGTCCTTTGACGTGTTATTGTTGTTTCCATTTTACAGATGAGGAAACTGAGCCACATGTAGATTAAAGGTCTGAGGCTGGAGGTGAATTTGGAAACTCTAATTACTTCACTCTATCTACCATTTCAGTTAGCTGTCTCAATTGTAGTAGAATGGGAAAAGGTTATGTAGTCAGAAGAATTACCTTTGACTACTGACTCTGTTCTTAATTATGCAATCATGGGTAAGTCACTTAACCTTAATAGGACTTAGATTCTGCATCTATAAAATGGCGTACGATGATAGAGGCAGAGGGAAGTGACTGGGAGGATGGAGATGAGTAATAAGCATTTATTAAGTGCCTGCTATGTTTCAGACATTATGATAAGAACTTTACTGATATCTCACTGGATTTTCACAATAACCATGGAATGTGGGGCAATTTTTTTATCCTCATTTTACAGTTGAGAAAAATGATGTTAAGAGATTAACTGACTTGCTCAGAGTTCCACAGCTAATAAGTATCTGAGATCAGATTTGAATCTAGATTTTCCTGATTTGAGGTCCTACCTTTTAACACATATTGTATCGACTGTCAAAAAAGCCATCCCACTCTACAACCAACCGAGGTCATTTTCATGCATACTGTGGCTTAGTCATGTGTCTCCCAATTTGTACTTATAACATCATTTTTTTCTGTTTCCCCCTTGATATCTCTTCCTCCATTCCCTGACCTCAAGTCATCCTGATTTCATATGGAGTAGCTGCATAGTAACAGCAAAATGACTATTTACATACATTACTTAGATAAGCTAGACGTCACCGCCACCACTAATAATAACAATCAACCTTTATATAATGTCAATCCCATGTCAGGTACTGTAGTAAGCACTTTATACATATTATCTCCTTTTATATTTACAGCAACCCTGGAAGGTACATGCTATTATTATCATCTCTTATTTTACCGATGAGGAAACTGAATTAAACAGAGATTAAGTGACTGGCTCAGGGTCACACAGCTAATTAAGTGTCTAAGGCAATATTTGAACTCAGGCCTTCACTACTCTATGCCCAGTAAACAATCTATTGTATCATTGCTGCCAATGCTTCTAGTAGACTTTTTTATCTTCCCTGTAATAAGCTCTCCAGGCTTTTGTGAACTGCTATCTGAGTCTAAGGAGCCCTGGACCTTGTCAACTGTACTGCTGCTTGACCCTCACTGTTACAACAAGTACTATCTTGATTTTTGGATCGTAGTACAATGTTTGGCACATACTGAGTGATTAATTCTTTTTTCATTTATCATTTTTTAATTTCCCTATAGAATTTCCATTTACTGGGTCCTACAATTCTTGCTTTTAACACTTTAAAATCTGTTGGCTTCCAGTCTAAAATACATATCAAGCGATATCTGATTGTCCTTTTTTTCCCCTCTCTATAACAATTCTGAGATAGAGTGGTCACATGTATCCCAGATTTCCATAATTTCTATGCTATAACTAATTCTTCCTCATTCGTGATAATTAGATCCAGAATACAAGTTCTCCTCTTGGTTTCTTCCACCTTTTGAAATAGATAAATAATTCCATCTTTTAAAAGGTGTAGTTATTATGAAAGCAATTTAAGAAAGTGTTAGTTCTGCTTTAAACAGAAAGATCCATCACTTTTGTAGATAACAGAGGTTTCTCATCTCTAATATAATGTGTATGCCTCCCTGGGTATCTTGTGATCTATTGTCTATATGCTTCATCTATTTCCTTTTTCTGCTTTGGTGGTCTATAGTACAGACCACCGCTAATGTAGCTTTTATTTCTTCCTCTGTTAATCTTCCTAATTCTTGGATTTCTTCCCATGAATAAATATTCTTAATTTATATGATACTCTTACTTCTTCCCTCAAACCCATTTACCTCTCAGGTTTTCTGATTCTATATTCTATTCATGGGTCTAATTCCATCAGGTTTCAATGATATCTATGATGACAAATTATCTTCCTTGAATTGGGATCCCTAACTCACCTGTCTGTAATCGATATACTGTGTTGCTATAAATCAACATGTAAAATTACTATGTTTATTGATAACTTTTTTCTTGGATTTTGTCTCCTGTGAATTTCTGGTTATCTCTGTTTTATTATTTTTATATTATTACTGTTCTCTAGGATATCTAGCTTGCTTTGTTTCCTTACTAGTTGTATAGACTATACACAAGCTTGTTTTCTTTATCTCTCATCCTTTATACTTTAAAGTTCATATGATTAGATATGCAATACTGCAGGTAAATATATCCCTACCAGTTTTAGTTAGATGCATTTTACCTCTGGCCAAGTTCAGCATTCTGATGTTTTAATCAATGGTCGAGAAATCCAAATCCCTTTTCCAGTCACTATCTTCTTAGCTTATGGTTTATTTCTTAAAACTGTCTCTATTCTGACATTGAAATCTTTGTTTTCAAGAGTAATTCAATTATTTCTTGTGTTCCCAAGGTCTTTAATATCCCTTCCCCCAAGCTTTATTACTTTTAGCAATTTATAAAATTGTATATATAATATAAATATATTTCTTTGTATCCAATAGCAATTCCATTGATATTATTTGTAACCATAAGTGGGTGAATATGATCCAATGGGAAACGTCTCAAGAGGTCCTACATCTTAATGGATTCCAACAAGTCCTGGGAACGAAGAATTTATCCATCTTCTCGCTCTTTCATTGACAAATCCCATTGATTTTCTTCAATAGGAAGCAAGCAATCATTTATCATTCATCTCTTTTACTGGATGATCTCTCAAGTTGCAGTACCTGTAAGTTCAGCCCATCTTCCCTTGGAAGATGAACAATTGTTTCTGTAAGGATCCATTTTAGATGCAGGTGAACCAGTAGAGCTCATGCTTGACCTAGAATCAGGTAGCATAGTGGATAGAGCACTGGACTCTAGAAAGATCCAAGCTGAAATCCAGCCTCAGATACTTATTACCTCTCTGACCCTAATCAAGTTACTTAAGCACTATCTGCCTCAGTATCCTCTTCTGTAAAATGAGGATAATAACAGCCCCTAAAATCCCAGGGTTGAAGATCAAAAAATGAGATATTTACCACACCTTAAAAATATATAGATACATGTATATCCATAATCACACATACACATGCACGTTAGTTAGTTGATTAGTGCCTTTTGTTCTCAAAGAGGACCAAAATGACATCACTCTGTTGGAGGCAAGGTACAGTGTGTCCAACTGTGCCCGATAAGACCAGTACAATTTTGGAAGGTTCTACTATAGGTCAGGCACAAATAGTCCACATGAGCATTTAGAGTGGAGATGTCTGTAAATTTTACCATCTCATCATCTTTCTTTTGAGCTACTGCAATTCGACTTCATTCATAGAGCACAGAGCCTTCATTGGTGTGAGGATACCATATTGGGTGGTCCTTTGCCAGCATCTTCTATGTCACACAATCAATTCCAAAGTTCTTTAGAGAGTCTGAAAGTCCTTGTATTGCTTCTTCTGACCTCCATGTGAATGCTTGCTTATATGAGTTCGCCATAAAATTATCTTTTACACAAAAATACATTTGGCATTCAAACAACATGGCCAGCTTATCAGAGTCATGCTCTCTGCAGGAAAGTTTGAATGCTTGGCAGTTTTGCTCAAGAAAGGCTCTCCATATCTGGTACCTTCTCTCTCTCTCTCTCTCTCTCTCTCTCTCTCTTTCTCTCTCTCTCTTTCTCTTTCTCTCTCTTTCTCTCTCTCTCTGTATGTATGTATACATATATATATATATATTATATATTATATATATATACACATATATATGATATCCATCCCCAATCTCCTGGGATAGATCAGCACTCCCTTCAATCTCTTTAGATTAATTTTCTTCCTTGTCTTCAAGGAAAGTTTCCATTTCACCCATCAACCCCACCTCCACTTCATCTTCCAACCCCCATTTTTTTTTTAAGAAACTACAACACTTTGAACTGACCTAACTTTCTCCCTTTGAGGAAATAATTCTTCAGAGAGATTTGTACAGAGGACAAAAAAATAGAGAGTTTTTTACAACTGGAGTAACTTAAATGTGAGAGGGGTTCTGACACAGGAGAATAAGCTTGTTAGGATTAAGAGCTATCAACCCATCTATCCTCCAAGTGTCCCCTGTCTTCCGGTATTACATTGTTTGTTTCATGCCAGTGGTATGAGGCTCTTGGGTGTACAATCTTTTGGAAGGAGCTTTTAAACCAGAAAATTCCTTCCTGGCCCTCAAGAGAGAATAACATGGCACTGGGCACTGTCATAGCTAAACAAAACAAAACAACAAACAAAGACAACAGACAGCAGCTGCCATAATCAACCATAATAAAAATTAGAATTCCTTTTCAGTGTTTAGGAAAGCAGCCTTGTACTTGTTTTGGATTACAAGTATCTGGAATATACACATATATAGATATATAGACATACATACATGTATGCACGTATGCATGCATGCATGTATGTACGTGTGTGTATATATTTTTGAAAGTGCATCAGCTTTCTGCTCATTTGGGGCACTGTGGCTACATGATGCTTCTCATGGTTTTCTGGAGGACAGTCTGATAGTGCTGTTTTAAAGATGATACTTGCTGTTTAGGCTTGTTCCCAGCGGATTTTGACATTGAAAAATGGGGGCCAAAGGGCAAAGAAGAGAGAGAAGAAAATCAAAGTGATTAATTGTTGTATTGGCATTCAAACCCTGTGCAAAGCAGGCCACCTGGGCCTTGACAGAGATTGTGACTGAGGCCTTTGATTAAATTTGGGAACAAGCCTTTTAGCCACTCCGATTCAGTTTAATATGGATTTAAGCAGAGCAGATTTAGGGAGAGTGTAAAAGGGAATCTAGTGGATAAATTCCAAGCCACATCCACCCACTCCCCAATCTAGTCCCTATAAATTTAAGGCTCAATACCCTGTGATCAAGAGTCCCTAGAAGCACAAACTAATTCAGTTTTCACCTGCTTGTAGAAATGTCATTCCTGCTAACCAGTCTTTTCTTTGGATGTTCTCACCCATTTTATACTTGGTTCTTTTCCATCACCCAGGATTTTGCATTATCTGTGCCTGTGCTCTGAAATAGTCTGTCCCTTATTCCTAGAATGCACTCCCTCCTTTAATCTTCTTCTTTGAAACTCCTAGACTCCTTCAAAGAAGAGATTAGGTATCATCTCCTACCTGAGGCCTTTCTGAATCCTCCCAGATGCCAGTGTCCACTTCTCATAGATTACCTGGTGGTCCTGTAAAGCAAGGTTTTTCTGGACACTTAATACTTACTTACTCCCTTCTCTTATAAGAATTTGAGGGTAGGGAAGGTTCCTTCCAGATCACAATGATCTCTCCCCTCTAGGAAGCATCAGGGTCATGACTTTCTCTTGGTCCACCTACCTTCCCTCCCACCTCCATTGGGGGAAGAGCATCTTGCCTGAAGGACCCTAGGTCTGATTAGCTACACATAATTCTACATATAACATTTAAAATTATGAAGGTATGTAGAATCATATAACAATACCCTACTAATATGAATGTGAAGCTTTTTCAAGGAGTTCTAAACAAATTATAAATAAATGTTAGCATATGGGAACACAGTATCAGGTCTCTAGGGAATGATCCCAAAAGGTTAATTCAAACTTACCGCACTTATGCTCACCACATATCTGTAGCTTTAGCTTTAAGTCTTCCCAAATAACTGTAGCTTCTTTATCCCTATCTGGAGCTAACTTCTTCTGTTTCAGAGTCCCTCTCACATATCACTTACTCCAGTTCCATCAGATAGTCAGTCTATAGCCCTATGTACAAATTTCCATGAAGAATTATCTATAGATAATATCTGTAGATAAATGGTATACATTATCTATGTATAAACATAGATATATAGTAAGTACAAAATATGTTTGTGTCACTCCACCTATCTCGTGCCTACTTACATGTGAATATGTTGGTTCCTCCAATTATTATATAAGCCACCTTAATTCAGGGACTCTTTATTTTTACCCTAATATCCCCACTGTTTAGCACAATGGATGATATGTAGTATGTACTTAATACTGTTGTTATTCAGCCATGTCTGACTCTTCATGACTCTGTTTGGCGTTTTCTCAGCAAAGATACTAGAGTGTTTTGCCATCTCCTTCTCCAGCTCAATTTACAGATGAAGCAACTGAGGCAAACAGGGTTAAGTGACTTGCCCAGGGTCACAATACTAGTAAATTTTCTAGGACACATTTGAACTTAGGTCTTCCTGATTCAGGCCAGGGCTTTATCTACTGTTCTACCTAGCTGCCCCATATACTTAAAAAACTCATTTAATTGATTGTTTGATCAATTGATTGATTAGAGGGAATATTAGATGTAGAAACCTAAGTTCAAAAGCTAACTCTGCTATGCCTTCCCTGTATGATCTTGAGCCATTAGAGACAGGGGCAGAGAAAGACACAGAGATATCTCTCTGTATGCATTTCCCCTATACTATCCTGGAACCCTTACAGGTGGCTGGCTGAGTCAGTGTTTTTCTGTGCAATAAGTAGAAGTCTCTGCTTCCTCCTCCTTGACCATCCTATCTTTGATGTAGCAAAGGCCCCATCTCTACCCCCACTCCAATACAGCCTGGCCTGTATGATGTCTTCCTTTTGATAAGGAATTGGTGGAGAGAAGAGATAACAGTGGTGTAGAACAGTGGGAGCTTGTGTGAAATTACAAACAGACATTAGGACGGGCTTGGTTGAATGAGCATTTGGGGTTCATTTGCAAAAAGGCAGGTTCCTTTATGAATTCTTGTCATGCAGAGTCACCAGTGCATGAGGATAATAAATGATGGCCTTGTGAAAGACAGGAATAGGCAGACCCCTCCCCCCCAACAAAAGAGGACTAATGCATAAGCATGGGGGAAGCAACAAAGGCAGAGTGGAAATGATAGGCAGTCATTGTTCTCCGTCCACAGCTTTCTTCCAATTCCTAAAGTTAGGAAGTTGGAGAAAGGGCTGGAATGGGTGATACTGGAACTTGGTATCACTCAAAGAGCCTTCAAGGTCATAGGCTCCTAGGCTTGGAAGCTAAAGGGGACCTGAGAGAGCACCTAATCTAATCTACCTTCTGACCCACCTACTCCCACCACTTTACAAAGGAGAAACAGCAATTCATGCTTTGGGGTAACTTGCTACTCATAGAGAGTTAATGGGAAAAATGGGATTCAGAACCAGGCCCATTGACCTCAAATCCAACATTTCTTTCATCAAATACATATTCAGCACCTACTATATGTAGAATATTATGGTAGATAACTGAATGTGATTTAGAATTTATCAATAAACATACATTTACTAAGTGTCTACTTAACTTTATGCTAGTACCAGCAACATTATGTAATGGATAAGGACATGGCCTTGGAGCCAAGAAGTCTTGGGTTTACAACCTTTCCTCTGGCTCACCCTGCCTCACCCTTGGGCAAATCCACAAAACTTGTATTGCTGTAAGCAACTTTCTATTGTAAGCTATAAAGTACAACCATCACCCTTCATCAAATGAGATAATACTTGTAACGCACTTAGCCCATAGAAGGCACCATATAAATGCCTATTCCCTTTTCCCCTTCTCCTGCATTGGTTGAGGTATTTTCAATATTTTCGATAGTTTAATGTATCAAGGAAATCACTCATCCAGTAGATTTCCTTTCTTACTATGTGCCAAGCGTTGTGGTTGGTACACAGGAGACTTCGTTTTTATGCAAAAGCAATTAAAGGCAGTTGATTCTAAATATCACATACCTTTTCTACTTAATTTAAGTTTCCTATAATTTCCATAGCTTGCAGGCTTTCTCATTTATTTCTGGATTTGGAATTTCTGACTACCATAGTCATTCTGTCGACAAACTTCTATAGACAGCTCTGGGCTTGGAATCAGAAAGACCAGAGTTTGAATCCTATCCTGCCTCAAATAATTACTTACTAATTGTTTGAGTCTGGGCCACTCGATTTCTCTGAGTCACAGTTTCTTTAAAAAGTTTCTTTTTCAAAGTTTCCTTTAAAATCTTTTAAATGGAGAAAACAATAGCACATACTTCCAGGCTTATTGATGTGTGAATCAGAAAATGTACATAACAGTCTCATAAAATTGATATCATCCTATAAATGTATGTCAAACACACGAGCTTTCCTTCAGCAAATCTAGCAAGGTATTTCTCTCTTACCTCAGCTTCCCCAATCCATGATTTGGGCCCTTTAAAGACAATAATTGATTGAGTCTGGATGAGAACAAGGGATGGAAATGCTTGCCAGTTACTCCAAGATAGCTAATGATAGAGATGAGAAGGATCTTCTCTATGCTTCCAACTTCTATCAGAATGTTTGGACCCATATGGTTGCTTATCTACAAAGTTATAATTGAGTAAACAGGTGGCAATCTTAGCTAGTTTTCAGGGATGAAAGCCAAAGAAAGCAATAAGCATTTAAAATTGTGAAGGTGTGTGGAATCATATAATAATATCCTACTCATATGAATGTGAGGCTTTTTCAGGGAGCTCTAACTTTCCCATTAGGTGCTAGGAGGATGGATCACTTAGTTATTCTCTCAATTGAGAGTTTAACACTTTCTGAGGATGGTGCTTATAATATGTTCCCCTGGGATTCTACATATTAATGCTAATTCATATGACTTAGGAGACAAAGGAATAAACTCCAAGTACCCAAAAAATCTTAACAGCTAAATAGCTCAGTGGAGAGTACACTTGGACTGGAGTTATAAAAGTTTTGGTTCAAATCTGTCCTCAGACATTAACTTTGATCCTGGACAAATTACCTCATCTGTCCAGCTAAATTTCCTCACCTGTAAAACTGGAATATTAATAGCTATTCTTTCCCGGTGGGGAATGTAAGTGGGAAACAATGGGAGGAATTTGGTTTCCACAGGATTAAAGGACTCCTATCTTTGAGTGATAGCAGAATGTGGGTCAGAGGTGACTGGTTCTAATCAGAACTGTGATCTAACAGGGCCTGTTTTCTGATGAGATAAGGGCTTAGAGGCCTGTAGGCATGCTTACTGAGCTGTTTGAGGGCTGGCAGCTCAGGGGGTTGCACCTAGCCAATGGAGAACAAGGCAGGAAATTTGAATGGAAGTAGCATAAAAAGGTTCGAATTTGTCTGAGTCCCTGCACTCCATTATGGAACTACCTTTTTATTCAGAAGGAATGAATGTAAAATAAATGGAATGAAAACCTTCCTGGCTTTCCAACAAATATTGTTTTTTTTTTCCTTTAAAAAGGATATCTCTCACACCTGAGATGTTTTAAATATTAAATGAGATAATATTTGTAAAAATACTGAGCTTGACGCCTGGCATATAGTGGGGACTTAAAAAATGTTTTTTTTTTCTCCTTCCTTATTAACAAAGAATTTTACTTTTTTTTGAGGAGGGAAGGCAAGGAAATTGGGTTAAGTGACTTGCCCAAGGTCACACAACTAGTAAAGTAAATGTGTCAAGTGTCTGAGGCCAGATTTGAACTCAGGTTCTCCTGTCTCCAGGGCCATTGCTCTATTCACTGTGTTACCTAGCTGCCTATTAACTTTTTAATATGACTATATATAATTTGCATAAGAACAAGTATATTTCTTGTAAGCAATATCAGCTAGATTCCATAGAGCAAGGGTTATCAACTTGTACTCTATGAGTTTAATTTTTTTTATAGCTATATTTCAATATATTTGGTTTCCTTTCTTGTTCTATCTGATATGCATTTTACTTTGTGCATTTCAAAGTGTGATTCTGTGGAGTCCATAGGTTTCAACAGTCTACCCAAAAGGTCCAGAGCACAAAGAAAAAAATGGTAAAAAAAAAAAAAACCCTAAGATATAGGAAGGATGACATTGTAGTTAGGGATTGTTTTGACTAGATAATGACATACATGGAGAAGAAGAAGAAATGATAAATTTCTAATCTTCCAGACTTTTTTTATGTTACTCCCCTTCATGCACTTTAGTGCCAATTCCAGACTGTTTCATTTTTCTTTGTATCCTCAGTGCTTAACACAGTGACTTACACATAAGAGTACCTAGTTTTGGAAGTAGAGGTGAGAAAGAAATTCATTCCAGACATAGTGGATCATTTGAGCCATAGCACTTTAGATGGTGTAGCAGAAGAAATAAGTTCAAATACTCCCTTAGCCTCTTACTAGCCATATGACCCTAGACAAGTCATTTTATCTCTCTTTCTTAGTTTTCTCATTTGCAACATGGGGATATTAAAAAGTACCTACCTCTACAGGCCTGTTCTAAAAATCAAATGAGATAATAAATGTATTTTAGGGAAAGTGACCAAGCCAACATGATCACTTTACTCTTTTCTCCATTCTTGACTCTCTGTACTTTTCCACTTCTCCAGCTTACTTGTCAACCTGGAAGATGGTACCCCCTTCCCACACTGGTAAGTTACTTCCTTGGACTTCCATTTGAGAAAATGCCTGAAGTAACCAAATTCCCTCCTTCCCAGTTCCATCTCTGATTTTGTGGATTTTTCTACCTTCCCCCTCCACATATAACTTCTCTACCTTCTCTCATCTTTCAGTTCATTTTTATTTCTTCCCATTAGAATTTAAGCTCTTTGAAGACACAGATTATCTTTTCTCTCTTACATCTAGCACAATGTATGGCATACAGGAAGTACAAAATATTAGATCTATGTTTATCTAGGTAAAGTGTTCTGCAAACCGCAAAGCACAATAAAAATGCAAATTATTATTTCTCTTAGGGTGAAGAGCTGGCAAAAAAGTTTCACTTAAAAAGGTTTCATGGAGGAAAATAGAATGTAAAAATAAAAGAGTAATGAGGATAATATTGTAGCGCATTTCAATGTCAGGCTGAGGATTTTGTACTTGTACCAGAGCCAACAGGCGGTCATTGAAGATATTTCAGTAGGGGAGGAAAATGTCCTTGTTTGTGTTTTTGGAATGTAATATATTTGGACCCAGTTATATCACTACTAATTTTTTACCTCCAAAGAGATGAAAAAGGAAAGAAATTTATATGTATCAGCTCTTTTTGTGGTGGCAAAGGAGTAGAAATTTAGAGGAATATCCATTGATTGGGGAATGGCCAAGCAAGCAAATGTTATGGAATTTCTATAAGAAATGATGAAGGGAATGGTTTCAGAAAAAATTGAGAAGACTTATATAAATTGATGCGAAGTGAAGTGAGCAGAACCAGGAGGAAAATATTACATAATAACAGCAATATTTTAAAGGTATTCAACTGTGAAAATCTTAGTACCTCTGCAATGCAATGACCCACAACAATTCCAAAAAACTCTTGATAAAAAATGTTGCCTGCTTTTAGAAATAGAACTGATGAACTCAGAGGGAAGATTGAAACATGTTTTTCCCTTCATTTCTTTTTCTTCTTTTCTTTTAATGGGGCATGGTTAATGCAGGAATGTGTTTTACATGACTTCATATTTTTGAGGAGTTTTATATTTTTGCCTTTCTTGAGGGGGGGAGAGAATTTGAAACAGAAAATAAGATAAAATTTAATAATATAAAAAGGAATATATTTACCAGCTGTGTTTCCCTAAATTCTCTCTTCATTCATAGTCTACAACAGATGCTTAAAATTGTTTTGTTGATGAGTTGATAAGTTTGTGTGGAGTATGAAGTTGAGAGGCAAGAGAATTAATAAATAATAAATAGGCATTGTAGCCTATTAGGAGGCCATTTCAATGATTCAGGGGAGAAGTAATGAGAACCTGTACTAGGGAGTTCATAGTGTCAGTGGCAAGAAGGGGATGGATGAGAGAGAAGATTCAGGGATAGATATGACAAGACTTAGCTACTAATTGGATATGGGAGGGGGTGAGGAAGAGAGGAAAAAGTCAAAGATGAGTCACAAATGTTTGTTGAATTGAATCAAAGAACAGGAATATGATTTCCTTTACACTGGCAATAAAAAGACAAAATATACTCCAAAGAATTTAGCATCAATGAATATAATGGACTAGGTACAGTACTTGCCACTAAGATGAATTTTTCTGTGGAAAAAAAAGATCCTATTTGGGCATATGTCCAAAGGACATGCATTAAGAGATTAAATGGACATTCAGAGGGCAGCTGTGATTTCAATCTTAAAAACCAATCCATCAAGGCAACAGTCTTCTACTTTACTTTAAACCTGAAAGATACTATAACCCCACAGACTTTTTCATTCAATTCTATTAAGTTCAGGAAATATTTTATGTACCTAGTATGGGCCAAACACTGTTTTAGGTATTAAAAAAAGCTAAACAACCCCTACCCTCAAAGAGCTTACAATTGACTTGGGAAGGAGAAAGAAATTAAAACATGCATCTTTCATACCTTAAGGATATTTGAATTTGCTGATGTGGACACATCTCTGCTAAGATAGGTCCTGAGTCCTATATAATTTAAAGTTATCAATTCTAGAGTTTCTGAATTCTAGGGTGAATGACAACATTGCTCACCTCGTGACAAGATTGGGGATGAGACTCTATGGTCTTACTTCAGTTGGTATGTGAATGGCATATACAAGATATCACCAGCATCATAATCAAAGTATCTCCAACTTGAGAGGACCTGAAAGAACCCGTGTTCTTCAGGAATGTCCTTCAGGATGCTGAGGTCACTTCCTTGACCAAACAATTTGCCAATGGAGAACTTTGAAGGACCTATCATGTAGATACTAGAAGAGGCAGAGAATACTAACAACTGGAGGTAATAGACAAGATGGTTCTCTGAAAATACACATGAAATACTGCATCTGGAAGCAAATTCACTTGTTTGTGCTGCAGTTCGCCTGTCAACCTGTTCTTCTTAAAACCTGACATTCCATTTCCTACCTCTGTGCATTTGCCCAGATTGTCTTGCATGCCTGGATATGGCATAGCATGGAAGTGACTTTGGGTTTCTGAATGCTATTACAGGAAAGTATATGCTCTGGCAGCTTCTACAAACCTAGAAAGACCTAAATTATGTTACTGGTGATCCTCTAGGTCTGTCTAGGTCTGCCTGTCCCAGCATAGCTAAGATTGGAGAGATTCAACCCCAGTTTTGTTATATATCCTTTCACAAAAGAATAGAAGACTCTTCTCATCTCAACATCTAAGAATCCTTACTTTTCTTCAAGGCTTACCTCAATCTCCTATAGAAAACCCTTCTTAATTAGTGAAAAAGTCAATTAACATTTCTCAACTTCTAACTATATACTTGACACTCTGATAAGTTCTGTCAATACAAAGAAAGGGAAAAAAAAAATGAAATGGTCACTGGTCTCCAGGAGCTCACATTCTAATGGAAGAGACAAAATGGAAATAACCAGGTATGTACAAGATTAATAAAGATTTAGTGGAAGGTAGCCTTGGAGGGGAAGGCACTAGTGATTAGGAGACTGGGTAAATCATCTTGCAGAAGGTAAGAGTTGACATCAGTATTTCAAAAAGCCAGAGAACTTAAGAGAGTTGAAGAAGATTAATCCAGGCCAGTGGGATAGCCATTGCAAAAACATGGAGATGAGAGATGGAGTGCAAAAAGTGAAAAGCAGCAAGAAGACCAGTAGATCTGGACCATAGAGTTCATGGAAGGGAGTAAATTGTGAGAAGTCTGGAAATATGGGAAGGGCCCAGGTTATGAAGGCATTAAATATCAAAGGAATAAATTCACATTTGATCCTAGAGAAAAATGGAGGAAAATTAGAGCATAGGCAATAGGGGAGTGACATGACCATATACTTACATTTTGAAATATTGTATTCCCATTTCCCCTAGCAGACTGAAAGGGACAGTTTTTGTTTTCTTCTATTTTTACATTGCTATTGTATAATCACATACCATCTTGCAAAAAAGCACTCATTTTATAAATGTTTGTTGAATTAGATTGATTAGAAAAAAACAAGGGCAGACTGCCAGTAGAAGGATTGTGGATTATCAATTTAGATCTGGTAGGGAAATTAGAGGTCATTGAGTTTTACCTTCTCTTTTTATAGATAAAGAAATTGAAAGGGCTCAACTGAGTAAAGTGACTTGTGCAAGGTCATACAGCTAATCATTGGGATTTGAGCCCAGATCCTCTGACTCCAGACTGAGGACTCTTCCTTGTAAGTTCCCTTCTAGTTCTGAGCATCTGTAATTCGGTGATTCTATTTGCTGATGAGACACAGGCCTGAGTTACAGAGACACAAACTTTCATGGCCTATAGCCCTGAACAAGAATTTTCCTCCATTCCCTGTTGAAAAGCCCTCTTTCCTAAACATCTTGCCTTGACTTGTCTCTGCAAAGCCAAACTTGTGATTCTCTGCTTAAGTATTTATTTAGTGCCTTCTCTTGGTCTATTTACACCAAAATGATCTCCCTCTTTTCTCCATCTTCCAGCTTCTAAGTGATGATTGATGCAAGGTTGAATCATATTACTTTGCAATTTTATTTAGGGGAAGAGGTGAGAGATTAAATGAAAGGTGTTTAATGATGAAGACATATCCTTCAGCTCCATTGCCTCTGAGGATGTAGTTTTTATTAGCTGTGAGAAGGAAGTGAATAGTATATCCAGCCCATTATCAGATTTTTCCATTAACATTCTAACCAATGAAATTCACCTAAGATATGTCACCAGGGTATGCACAAAGAAGTTTTCCCAGAATGTTGCTATCGACAACAGAAGTCTATAAAGTGCCCAATTCTAGATGAAGGGAATTGAAACAAGTTGCATTAGCTCCAAGTCCAAAATGCAATTAGGGCTTGTTTTTCTGAAGCAGAACTTTTTAATGGGTTATACCTATGAGATTCTGAGCATATGCAAATCATTGACAAAATGAGCTTGTCTTCTTTCCAAGAGATGCATGCCCAGTCTCTTCCTTCCACTTCCTCTCATTTCATCAGATTTTACAAAGACAAAAAGAGATGTGAAGATGAACCGTGGAGAGATGTAAAGATGGGCCAAGCTGTTTTCTTATTCTGTTGGGTGTTTTGTACATTCAAAGAATTATTTTGCTGTATTTTGCACCTATTTTTCTAGTTCCCTAGCTTCATGAGTCTGACAAAAAACAAAATAATGGAACAGAATCTTAGTTCCATGAAAAAGGCTGAGGATATTTTAAAAAGTGTTTTGGCTTTTTGTTCTTGTTGCTGTTTTCAGTTCAAAAAGTTATCTGTGATAATTTTCTATAGAGACATGACTTCAGTCAACATTTTAAGTTGCTGAGGAGTGAGAATAATGAGTTCATTTAAAAATATGACCATCTTGGACTTCATAGAATTGTATATAGTAATGGAAAAGTAGTCAACAGAGAATAAGAAAAACTTTGATTCAAGACCTGCCCCCTTACACTTACCTGTGGTCAAGTTCCTTAAATAGTAGGATAGTGTAGTAGAGAGAACTTTAGGTATGAAGGGAGAAGATGAGGGCTCAAATCCTGCAAAATGGATCAATCTTGTTCTGTTTGGTTCCAGAGAGCAGAAATGTAAGAAATAGGTGGAAGTTTCAAAGAAATCAATTTAGACAAAATGTCAGGAGAAATTTCTGAGCAGTGATCACTATGTCAAAAGAGAATGGCTTTCATGAGAAAGAGTGGGCTTCCCCTGGTTGGAAGCATCCAAGCAGGGGGTACAAAGTTACTTGTCAGGTATGATATAGCAGGGATTCTTTGTTTTTTATAAGATCATTACTGAGATCTCCTCCAATTCTCAAATCTTGTTATTCTATAAATTCTAACTTTGCAATTTATCAGTTCTATGACATTGGGCAAGTAATTTCACCTTTCTGGGCCTCAGTTTTATTTGTAAAATGAAGAAATTAGTTAATCAACTACAAAGAAAAAAACAAATATTTATCAAGGGCCTACTATGTGCCAAGCATTATGCTAAGCACTAAGGACATAAAGGTAGATAGACATACAGATAGATAGATGATTATATAGATAGATTGATAGGTAGACAGACAGACAGGCAGACAGACAGACAGATAGATAGACAGATAGACAGATAGACAGACAGACAGACAGACAGACAGACAGACAGACAGACAGA
>NW_027185575.1:2927495-2931689 GCF_028583685.1 Petaurus breviceps papuanus
GATAGATAGATAGATAGATAGATAGATAGATAGATAGATAGATGGATTCCCTGCTCTAAAGGAGCTCGCAGTTTAATAGGGGAGGAAGCATGCATACAACCATGTAGAAACAAGTTACAGACAGGATGAATTGGGAGTAAATTTGGAGAGAAAGCACTAAGATTAAATAAGATTGGGCAAGTCTTCTTGCAGACATTGGGTTTTAACTAAGACTGAAAAGAAGTCAATGATGCCAGAAACAAAAATAGAGAGGCAGAGAGGTTGGGTTACATGACTTCTGAGACCTTTCAATTATGAGATGCTAAAGTTCTTCCTATTAAATTTTCTGTATTTGTGTCATATTCCTATTAGAATATAAGCTTCATGAGGGCAAAATGCTTACTGAAGTGTTCTATCTTTCTATCATAGTGCTTTAGCATAGTGCCCTGAAACCTGGAGGCACTAAAGAGATGTCTAGTGCTGAAACACTAGAAGGATAAGAATTTAAGAATATTTTGAAGGATCGCACTGAATTAATTAATGCTGTGCATTTTTTTAATCCATAAGGCAAAGAAAATAGAGAAAGAAGGATTAATTTTTTTTCATTTTGAAGTAAAATTTATATTTTCTGCTTATAATAACTTTTATTTACAATATATTTGCACAAATAGGAGAAATTATAGTAAATGTTAGTGAAGATTATTTTAAAATGTTTATATAAATTGACTTTTCAGGTCCTTCTAATGTTTCATAAATAAAGGAATAAACAATTGAGTGAAGATAGCCCCATACTGTGGAACACAGCTATAATTCTCCCTTCAGTGGAGATAAGCATTTAAAATATGTCATTTTTATAATAAATATAAAGGACAAATTAATTATTGTTTTACCAACTTCCCTGTGGACTTCCAGGCAGCTTGGGATGAAAAAGATGGAAGGATGTAGGAAGTTTATTACAGGGTTTCCACAGAACACAATGCATTGGAAAATTCCTAGGAATGAAGTAAAGTTGAGGGTTAACCTAGCAACTTTTCTACACTATATAATGGGGAACATACATGATTCCTTAATTTGTAAACAAGTCCAGAGGCTACTTTCAGTGACCATAATGTATGAATTTATCTTCAGATTAATCAACAATCATCCAGACAGCACAAAATACACATGTTAAAACAAGACAGTCCCTTTCCTTACTTCTTAACATGAAAAAATATGCTTCCACCATTTTTTTGTCATAGCAAAGAATTGGAAATGAAGTAGACACCCATCAGTCAGGGAATAACTGAAATAACTGTAATCTATGAATATGATGGAATATTATTGTGGTATACAATGGATGTGAAAAACCCAGAGAAAAGTAGGAAACATATTAACTGATGCATAGTGACATTAGGAAAACTAAGAAAATGGCATACATAATGAGTCCAACCAGAGATGGGCAGGACTAGTTCAGACTGTCAATAATTAAATTAGTTAAAGGCTAATAGTTAAATTTTCAGTGTGAGCATGTACTCCTTATAAATCAGCCAATGCTGCAATCAGGGCTTAACTTATTATTTGGTTGATTGCCAAAAATTTAAAAAATGATAGAGAAAATGTTAATATAGACTAAACTTAAAAGTGTGTCACTGTACATTTTTTAAAGAGCCAGTTAAGAACTTACTAGCAAACCACTGAGTGTGTAACAACGAAATTAACAAGAAGTTGAATGCAGTGTAATTATAATAAACCAAATTTAAATCCAAGAAAGAGATGAAAAAAATTTTATACTTGTCAAATCTCTTCCAAAGGTTTTGGACTATCAGTATGGATCATTGCATAGATTATTCAACTTAATTAATTTGTTGATTAGTTTGCTTACTACTTACTGCCTTCTACCATTTTATCCTCTTATTTATTGTTGCAAATAATGCTTAATATTTGGGCGAGATGAGATACTTTTGGAAATAAATAAATGCGGTTAAATGACACATTGGTTAGAACTCTGAATCTGGAGTCAGGAAGATCCAAATTCAAATCCAACTTAGCCACCTCTGTGGACAAATCATTTCACTTATTTTGGCTTCAGTTTTCTTTTATGTAAAATGGAGATAATAATAGTACCCACTTTGCAAGAAAGACATAAAGAAATAAATGAGGTCATATTTATAAAATGCATTGCAAACCTAATAATATTATGCAAAAGTTAGTTCCTGTTATTAACAGTAATAATATATATTATTTTATATATCATTATATTATAATATACTATGCATTATAATTATTATATAAAACATATTATATTATAACATAATATATAAAATATACTATATAATATATGCTAAAAATAATGTTAGAATATATTGATATGAAATTTTTAATGTTAAAATTAAAAATATGTATGCTTGCAATGGAGTTAGTACACTTGGCTGCTTCAATCTCTTTTAATGAGTAAATAGGGATATTTTCAAGTTTGGTCTCTTCATGTTAGCCCTATAAACATCAGTCTAAATTGTCACTTTGAAAGTTAAATTTTAGAACTCTAGATCTGGAAAGGTCCATTAGACTCTCTGCTCTAGACCCTTAATTGATAGACAACGATATATGCAACTCAGGACATATGGACTGATATAGAAGTCGATATTCATCAAGATTCACAACCTTTAAGTGGGATAAATATGACATCTTCAATCCCTCTTTGGTCCATATTCCCTTGGCTACCTATTTAGAAAGAATGGCCCTGCTACAGTGTTTCATAGAACACATCTTGAGACTTTTTAGCTCTGGGAACCATTTTTTAAGGATAATATTGATAACTTAGAGAGCATCCAAAGGGCAATGAGCATGCTATCATCTCTGGACTCTGGTCTCTCTGGTTCTCCCCCATGCCTGGAATGCTCTCACATATCTCCACCTACAGGCTTTCCTGGTTTCCATTAAGTTCCAACTAAAATATCATGTCCTTCAGGAACCTTTTCTCCACTCCTCTAAATTCTGTGCCTTTTCTCTCAATTATTTCCTATTTACCCTGTTTATTTGTGACTACTTGTTCGCTTATCGTCTCCCTTATTAGATTGTAAATTCCTTGAGGATAGAGTTAGCCTTTTGCTTCTTTTTGTAGGCCCAGTCCTTAGCACAGTTCTTGGAACGAAGTAAGTACTTCATAAATTATTAACTATTAACTGATTGACATGTGAGGATTGATTTAAGGAACTGGGAATGTGGAGTGTTGAAAAGAGAAGATGTAGGGAGGTTATTGTAGCGGACTTCAAGAATCTGAAGGTCTATTCAGTGGCAAAGGGATTAGATTATCTCTTCTTGGTCACAAAAAGCAGAACTAGGAGGGAGGGAACATGTGAATATAAGGTCACTGACTCTAGAGTAAAACTACTTATTTCAGATCCTGCCTCTGACACTGTGCAACTAGGACAAAACCTCTTCCATATGCCTTGATTTCTTCTTTGTAAATGAAGAGGTACAAATACATGATCTCTGAGGTCCCTTCCAAATTTAAATGTCATTCCACTACCTTTAGTTTCAAAGAAGTAAATTTAGATTTTATGCAAATAAAACACCTTCCTATTCTTTGAAATGATCTGAAAATAAAATGGGACCTCATGAGCTGCTGAGGTGCCCATTACTGAAGTTCTCCAAAGGATGAATGGCTTGTTGCAGAGCTGTACCTGAATTGGGGTGATGTCCTGAGCTTGTTCCCAGAGTACCTACATTTAAGGAGCGATGGCAGAGTTTAATGTGAGAGGTCAGAAGAGGGGAAAGAAATCCAAAATAAATTACCAGACCCCAAGAGTTGAGAATGAAGCCTGGGGTCTTAAAGAAGCCTCAAAGCCACACTAAATTGAATATAACATTGTATTTCTTGGTAAGATTATTGTCTATTTTTAATATTAATCATAAAATGTATGAATTTTAAGAAAATATTTATCATCTACAAAACTATGCCAATTATTGACCAATATAGACTTTAATCAGGAAATTATTAATTACATATCAAGAAGAGAGTACCATTACACTTTAATGTGATATAATCTTAACTATATGTACATATGTGAGAGAGAGAGAGAGAGAGAGAGAGAGAGAGAGAGAGAGAGAGAGAGAGAGAGAGAGAGAGAGAGAGAGAGAGAGAGAGAGAGAGAGAGAGAGAGGGAGAGAGAGAGAGAGAGAGAGAGAGAGAGAGAGAGAGAGAGAGAGAGAGAGAGAAAGAGAGAGAGAGAGAGA
>NW_027185575.1:2931789-2941424 GCF_028583685.1 Petaurus breviceps papuanus
GAGAGAGAGGAAGAGAGAGGGAGAGAGAGAGAGGGAGGGAGAGAGAGAGAGAGGGAGGGAGAGAGAAAGATTTGTGGTTTTCACAATAGGCTGAGAACTACTAAACATTCATTTGAGACATCTGTGGTATAGTGCTAAGAGAAATGGATTCATCATTAGAGGACGTGGGTCCAAATTGTAGGCCTGCTATTGTGTGATTTTAGACACAGCAGCAGGACAAGAATTTAATCTCTCCAGGCCCATTTGCCTACCTGTTGACATTTGTGTTTGATGCACACACACAATTCCGAACAAAGCCTAGTGCAGTTATTCCCTGAACCAAACACTTATGAATACTTCTGACTCAATATAAGCACTCTCTTCTGTACTTTGGCAGCATAAAGTGGAGTCTCACCTTATTTTGTGCAATTATACATTTCCTAAATTCTGTTTAAAATTGTAACCTTTCAGTAATAAAGTTTCAACTTGAGAGTTTAGGATTCATTAAGGCAAAATAGAAATTTGATCATTTTAGTTATTCTTTGCAAAATTATCAGCAGTATAATTATATATTTTATTGTGTATATAAATTATATGTCTGTATTTCTATGTGTAAAACATATATTTTCTCGTATATACATACACGCATACATATATGCATACACATACACACAAATATATGTGTTCACACATGCATGTGAATATACATGTATGCACATGCATGCAGACATGTGCACATAGACATGTAAATAGGTGTGTCTATGTGCACATACATGCGTGTAATGCATATATACACATACATATGCACGCACATGTGCATATATGCATACATATACATATGTGTGCATATATACATGGAGATATATATAAGCAAATATGCTCTGAGCTCCCAAATTCAAATTATCTGCTAGTCTCAGTGTCCCCTCCAACCTCCCCCCAGTATCCCAGTACCAAAACATGAGTGTGTGTCACCACTAATATGTGTGTATGTGTATGTATATATGTATACACACATACATATGTATATATACACATGTATATATTTGGAGAAATAAAACTAACTACATTTTCTAAGTTTTTAAAGAAATGTAATCTCATTATGTCAAAATCATAAGTATAAAAACAACATTCTAGTTAAAAAGTAGTTGTATTTTGTGCATAAGTATTTAAAATGTATTATGTTAGAGAAATGCTGCAATACCTGAAAAGGTGACATTTTGAGAGATTTCATTTTGTGAGCAATTACCACAATGAGAATTATGAGTATATGAAATATGCGATTTTGCTTTGGTTTTGTATGTTAAATTTTCATATGTTCCTTCAGAATATATATTTTTTTGATTTTCCAATTCCATATTTCATTTATCTACCTAGTAGGCCATATACAGATAGACAGAGATAGACAAATAGATGGATAAATAATAAATAGACATACATAATTTGAATCTATATATAAATATACATACAGACACACATTTTTGCATATAAATAACAATCTCATACAAAAATTTATTCTAGGGCTCTATTTTTTTCACTTCCCCCCTCCCTCTCTCTTCTCTCCTTTCTTTTCCTTTTCTCCCCTCCTCTCCCACATCTTTTCTCCTTCCTTTCTCCTCCTCTCCTTTTCTCTCTCCTTTTTTCTTTTTTCTTTTTTTTTTTTTTTGGTTTTCTCCTTTCTGTGTGGGACCAAATTAATTTTTTCACCATTAAGTGAACCCATTCTAATTGGTCTTACTTATATACCCTCAATGACATAAACACAATCCTATTTCAAGGACTTCCAAGTGCCATGGAGCCTCTCTTTGTGTCATAAATTTTTCATTGTCTCTATTCTCCCCATCTAAATTAGTATTTAAAAGACAGGGAGCAAATTTGTAACACAAAATCGTGGGGAAATAAATATTGAAAACTAAAAATAAATAAATAAAATATTAGAAAATAAATAAATAAATTAGTCTTAAAGTATCTGTGAGGACACATTTCATCTTCCTTGGTACACATACCAATTTATTAGTTACAGTTGAACTCTTTTCTGGTAGATTATAGAGAATTGTTTACTAGCTATGACCTGGTCCAAATGACCTCTGAGATCCCTTGTAAATCCGAAATTCTCTAATCTTGCAACTGTTATTCAGTAAATAATATAATCATTAAATCATTCCATAAGTTTTATCATAGAATATTATGGGATGAGGAATTTGGCCAAGTATCTGGTTAACTTTCTGAGAATGCAGATCAAAGATCTCAAGACAAGATTTTCCTATCTGGCCATAGTACCACAGTCCCATTGAGCAGATGACTGCCCCATCACCATCTCCTTCTGACTAGAGTAGACTGTTCTAAGAACAGTCAAGAACAGACTTGAACTAAGTCTGTTCAAATACAAGCATATGCTAGGTTTTGTCAATGTGTAGGGGTACAAATCTTTTTCTGTTTCCCTCGGTTAATTTTCCGTTTGTAAGCCCTGACACGCATCAATGGTGTGATGAAATTTTCTCCCACTTAAAAAGCTATTTGGGAAAAAAAATCATTTCAAGTCTCCTATTAAGAGAAACACAGTATATATTTCATAGAAAATAATTCTTAATCTCTAAATGGTATTGATGACCTACTGCTTTGTGGTTACTAAATAGAGCTTGAAAGTGCGGTATATAAAGTACTGCTGTTTTAGCTACAGTACATAAGGCAGTGATTGGGTACTTACATAATGGAACCCTGAGACTGGGTATGAAGCCAGTCATAATTCAGTACCAACCATCTTCAATGAAAAGAGGATTTTGTTGAACAATGGTTACAGTTGTCATAGCAACACACTGATTCACACCCACTTTTTTCCAGGATTCAGATGGTAAGAGTTTTATGGCATATCAACAGAAACAGCCCTGATTGGGCTTCATTATTGCCATGTGTGTTTCTAGATTTTTTAACTCTCTCTCTCTCTCTCTCTCTCTCTCCCTCCCCCTCCCCCCTCTCTGTCTCTCTCTCAATCTCTCTCCTCTCTGTCTCTCTCCTCTGTCTCTCTCCTATCTCTCTCTCCTCTCTCTAATCAAATTTTATTTTTTTCTTCCTTAAATTTGTTTTTTTTCAATTTTTTTCCATTTATTTACATGTACTTCTCCCCTCACAGAATTTTGAGTGCAGGACTACTTTTAAATCTTTGTATATCCAGGACAACACAATACTTTGTGTCCATTAGACATTTTGTAAAGACTCATTGAGTTGAATTGTTTGGCCTACTTTAATTCTGAAAGATTGTCCCCAGTTTAGCACCTTAAGCTGCTCCTAAAAAACTATCCACAAAATCTCACAGGAGCTGAGATTTGCAGGGGTGAAGGGAAAAAAGTATAAACATTTCTTCTCTTGCAGAAATCATAAGAAGATGCATGACATGATAGGGAATATCTGATTGGGATCTCTTCCTCCATAGAAATGCTTTGGTTTTTCCCACATGGCAAGGAGGATCCTTTCTGGAGTTTCCATTTAGGATCCCTAGACTTGGACTTAGACCACTTTGCTAGAGGAATAGACCAAGAATTGTGCAAAGAGGGTATAGCTAATTCCACTCTGAAGATTTCTAAGATTTATGAAATTAAAAAAAAAAAAAACTTTTTTTCTTGATTTGATGGTAAAAAAAAACCTACATCATAAAATGTGGTATCATTTGTCAGAGAAGCAAAATATTTGAAAATTAATGGAAAAATTAAAAGGGATGAATGTGTTGATGTGAAGCTTCTGAAGTACTTTGAAGGAAGTGCTTACCAGGGAAGAGAAATATCCAGTGTATGCCGTGAAGCAAGGAAGAGACAAATCAAATTCCTCTTAACTAAGCTAAGGGGAAGGGCTGGGGCCTTCAGATGACAGGGTAACTCAGGAAATTTTACATGCATCTGAGTGGGATCTTGGGAGTACCAGACAGGGCAAGGCTGCGAGGCTGACTGATAACAGAAACCCAAATGGAGAAACGAAGAGTAGGACATGACTGAAAATCACTGAATGGCAATAGAAAGGAATGTTCCCTAGCCCCCAGACAGGTCGTCCTCCAGTCTTCCTCTCAAAGAACATTGAAACTTCCCTGATGAAAAGGTTATTGCATCAAGACCAAGAAGCATCAGCTGAGCAGAGTTTCTAGTGCTAGTAGCAGAAGCACAGGATGGAGAAATATCCAATTACAGAGGGGAGAGCTTCAACAGATAGTTGCAGGAATGGAGAGACAGAATAAATGGTAGCCTGGAACCACACAAAGAAACTATGGGAAGAGACGTAGTAAATTACAGATGTTTGCTGGGATATGCAACTAGGGGAGCTCAAGCAGGAGAGGCTTCAAATTAGAGTATGAGGATTGGACTTGGTCCTTCCTTCAGACCTTGAGGTTTATTGGATGATTTGTTCCCTTCCCCATCATAAGGTAATTAGGGTGTGTAGCAATTCTAGTCTGGCCTTAGACACTTACTTTCTGCGATTCTGGGCAAGTCACTTAACCATCACTACTGACTGTATCAACTATGATCTGCAAAACAACCCTGTGACTTAAGTGACCCCATTTTACAGATGGTGAAAGTGAGACAGAGAGAGGTTAAGTGATTTGCCCAGGGTCCCATAGCTAGGAAGTATCAGAGACAAGGCTTGAACTCAAATCCTCCTAACTCCAATTCTATCAAAGTCTCTTACCACTCTTCATTGATTCTTGATTTCAGTGGAAATCATTTCTCAGAAAATGAATTTCTTGTCTTTTTTCTTTGAGACGTGAATTTCTGATTAGAATGTTCAGGCAGAACTAAGGTTATGGATGTATATACCTGCCGTGCCTTTTGGAAGGTTTAAAGGAAACTTATTTTTAAAGTTTGTTCATTTTTCTCTTAATAGGCTCTCTATTTGTGGAAGGAAAACTTCAGAGAGAGCAGCCGTTCGTTTGCCACAAAGGCGGATCTCATTTAGAAAATGGAATTATAAAGGCCTGTCTAAATGTTCCATTCATCAGTAGCTGAGAGGCCTTATTGGGATTCAGTGTGGCGGGAGCTCAGGTGAGTTCTAATTTTAACAAGAAACAAGGGCTTGCAAGCACATTGAATAGAATTCTGCCATTAGCACAAAGTCAGCCTCAACACTCCCCCAGCTGCAAGTCCAGATGCTCGGCTTTCCTTACATCATTTTGAAGTGGCACCACATGACAAATGACAGGAGCAGCCAGTAAGACTGGCAATTACAGAATGTCTCTGGAGCCTCTATATTTCACTCATTTTCATTCATCTCAAAAGCAGGTCACATTTATTTCCCACCCAGCACCATTTTTGTTCTTTTTGATACATCATGGAGAATCCTTACCAATATAAAACCATAAGACCTTCATTGTATTGCTGGAAAAGAGCTTAGTGGTATTCTAGTCCCATCTCCTCATTTTATAGAGCAGTAAACTGAGGCAAGAGGTGTAAAGGCATTTGCCCAGCATCACACATGGAGCAAATGACAGGGTCAGGCTTTGAACTCAGGTCCTGTGATTTGGTATTTACAATTCTTTCCAGTGTACTTCTGCATCCCAATATGACAGTCACTTAGGTTTCTGGCAATGATTTGTGAAGATTTTGAAGTAACTGGCTTAAAGGTAACATTCATTTTCATTTTTTAAACTTTATTAGAAAAATTGATATTAATACTTTATTTGATTAAATACATAGTAACAATTCACTAAAGGTGTGCTCCTCTAACCCAGTAATGTCAACAATAATAATATCTAGTATTTACTGAGCTCTTTAAGGTTTCTTAAATAATTTCCAAATTTTACCTCATTTTATCCTTACAACAAACCTGGAAGGTAGATGCTTTCATTTAGCACCATTTTTCAGATGAGGAATCTGAGACAAAAATTAAGTGACTTCCCCAGGGTCACACAGCGAGTAAGTGTCTAACGGCAGATTTGAACTCAGGTCTTCCTTACTCCAGGCCCCAAACTCTATTGACTGTACATACTAGTATGTATATAGTACATTAAGGACTATATAATTGTTGGATGATTTGGTCCCTTCCCGGTCATAAGCTAACTAGGTTGTGTAGCAATTCTAATCTTTATATAGTAATCTATGGTTTGGAAAACACTTTACAAATACTATCTCATTGCAGCGGCTAGGTGTCGCAGTAAATAGAGCACCAGCCCTGGAGTCAGGAGGACCTGGGTTTGGATCCGGCCTCAGACACTGAACACAAAAAATAGCCATGTGACCTTGGGCAAGTCACTTAACCCCAATTGCTCTCCAAAAAGCAAAAAATAAAATAAAAATAAAAACAAATAGTATCTCATTTGAAATAAGAAGTATCCATTAAAAATTCACTGTACAAAAAGCAATGCTGTGTCTAGTTCATTTATAAAGACAAAATGAAAAGCATTCCCTCTTCTTAACAGGCTCATATTCCTCATATGCAGAGCAACATCTACATACTATACACAAGCATAATAAGCATATATGTATATTTATAGATAAATGTTTGAATAATTGATACAATTGGTACAAACAAAAGAAAGGGCTAAGAAGGTTGTTTCCTCCCCTTCCTCAATTTCAGGACCGAAGGGGAAGATCAGTAATAACTGGGGTGGGGGAGGTCATAGCTAAAAGAAGTGACTATGAAGGAAATTAGCCATCCTAAGAGACAGAGGGAAGAAGCAGTACCTTCCAGGCATGGTTTGAAAAGAGCTGGAAGTAAAAAGTGGAACATAGAGTACAGGACATAGCAAGTAGGTTGATTTTGCTGAAACATTGTGTAGGAAGGGGAGTAATATGAAATATCTGTAAATAAAAGTCAGAGGCAGACTGTCAAGACTTTCAATGCCTGGGTAAGTAGTTTATATATTAATCCAGAGACAGTCAATATGGAGGAAATTTAGAGTTATGGAAAGAGCATTGAATGTAGGAGTCAGAGGACCTAAGTTCAAATCTTGGCTTGGCCAATTACTTACTTGTGTAAACTTAAGGAAGTCACTTGAGGTTTTTTTTACCTTACTTTCCTCACCTAACAAATGAAGGGTTTGATCTAAATGATTTTGAAGTTTCTTTCAAGATCTGTTATTTTATGATTAATGGAAAATCACTATGGGATAGCAAGCAGGGGAGTCACATGATCAGACCCATCTTTTAATGTTACTTTGTCAGTTGCATGGAGGATGGATTGGTCAAGGGAGAGAATGGAAAGTGGGAACCCCACTGGAAGGCACATGTAGCAGTACAGATGGGATGGAATAAAGGTATGAACTAGAGCATTATTCATGTGAGAGGCGCCAAAGGGTTTTAAGGTATGGAAATGCAGAATATATAAGATTTGGCAACTTACTAGACTCAAGTGGTGAGGGAGAGTTAGGAGGAGAAGATGGTTCTGAATTAGAAAATCCAAATCACTCAAAAGATGTTGGATCCCTTAGGAAAAATCAGGAAAATATGGGTGAGGGATATATTTGGCAAGGCAGGGATACATTTGGCAAGGCAGGGATACTGCTAGATCACAGGATTGCAGATTATTGGAAGGATGAGAAGTCACGTTGCCCAAGTCCCAAATTTAATGTATGAGAAAACTCGGACACTGGAAGCTTAAATAAATGGCTTAATTCACACTGGTAGTAAGTAAATTATAGAGGTAAGATTTGAAACCAGGTTCTACAATACCAAATCTGGTGCTTTTCCCATTGTGCCATGTAGGGAAAATAAGTAGCTCTGGTCTGAATGTTTTAATTCTGGGACTGCTCCCTGGGACATTCAGCTTGAGATCAGTAGACATTTGGTGATGAAAGACTGGATCTCAGGAGAGAAATTACAGCAGAATCTGGAAATAATCAACATAAAAGTTTCAGTTAAGGAGTTAGGTAGTCAACAAATATTTATTAATTTGCTAATTATTTACTTTGTGTCAGGCACTATGCTAAGTGCTGGATATATAAACATTAGAGAAACAAAGAGAAAGAGAATTTCTATATTCAAGGAGCTTACATCCCAATGGGGGAGTGGTACATCAAAGGAAGGTGAAGAAGAGGGAACAGGTGCATGATAAAGAAGTTCAGCTTATGTCTTGGTGAAAAAAGAGGAGATAACTGGACTGGATGACATCATTAAATGGAAGATCTGGGAAGTACTATCAAATCAGAGGAGAGGGTGCAGGGCATTCCCAAGGTGTGAATTCAAGGGATGAAAGATGTCTGAGGGAAAGTGCCAGAATACAGATATACCTGCTAAGAAAGGAACTCATTGAGGGAGGCTAGATGGTGCAGTGAGTAGAGCACAGGCCCTGGAATCACTGAGGACCTGAGTTCAAATTCAGCCTCAGACACAACGCGCGCGCACACACACACAAACTAAGCATGTGACATTGGGCAAGTCGCTTAACCTCAATTGCCCTCTGTAGCAGCAAGCACCCCAGCGTCCCCAGGGTGGATGCCCACACAGGTTCTTGGATCTGCTTTGATAAAGGAAAGCAACTCAAAATGGGTTAACAAGCTTACTTTAATCAGTCAGACATATATTGTTTACCTTGTTCAGGGGAAAAAGGTAAGCACCCCGAACTTTAGAGTATACAGATAGAATTATCAAGACAGAGAAACAGATCAAGTAGACAAGTTTCCAAACTGTCCAACCATTACATCCATACCAAATCAACATCTGGCTTTTTCAAAGCCGGAGGGCTCTCAACAACGGCTTCCCAGAGTCTCATCTGATCAAATCACACCTCTCAAAGTGAGCCCCAAAGCAAAGCCTCAAATTAGGGTTTACATAGCCTTCTCCTGGCTCAGAGAATGTAACAACCTTCTGCACCCACTGGCCAATCAAAAAGTATCTACTGAAAAACATGCCTCCCACCCCAGGCTCCAGGTGCACTTTAGCCTAGGGGCCCGGAAGATCTTACAAATTTACATTCCCATTACATTTGGCCCCAAGATCTTTCATGCCCATAGCATAGTCAATTTACTTTTGAATTAGCACTAAACATCTCTTAGGTCACATTTTCAAGATACAGAACTAAAGTTACCAAAGTGGCCACTGGGCCTTAAACAAACACAGAGTACATTGCATTATCACCTCAATTCAAAACAAGAATCCAAATAAAGCTCTCTTGGGCAGAGGGGGTGTCCTTCCCCTCACACAGCTACAGACTCTGCTTCCAAGTACAGAGAGAGAGCTGGGCAACAAAACCAACAAGGTAGGGTCCTTGGGGGTCCACGGCACTTCATCCCACCCACCATAGTCAAAAGTCCATCCTCCCCCTGGGTCCCAAACTGTGGGATGCAGCAAGGAAATTCATTCAGTGCCCCTGCTTTGCTGCTCAGTTCTTATCTTTTCCTGTGGCTGAATTCTGAACTCCTGGGTTCCTTCTCCTCCCATAGGTGGCAGCCGCTCCTGGCTTCTGTCCAGGTCCCGATGCAGGCAGCTCACCATTCCTGCTCTCAGCAAAGTCCGCATGCAGGCCATTCTTCTCTCGTGGTCCATGGCTCCACAGAGTCACAGCTACCACAACTGGGAAACAAACAATTATCCCAGTCCCCATACTTTCCTTTTACTCTGCAGATCCCATCCTCATCACCATTTTATAGCAGCAAGCACCCCGTGTCCCCAGGGTGGCTGCCAACAGAGGTTCTTGGATCTGCTTTGTTAAAGGAAAGCAACTCAAAATGGGTTAACAAGCTT
>NW_027185575.1:2941824-2953257 GCF_028583685.1 Petaurus breviceps papuanus
AGAGAAGAGAAGAGAAGAGAAGAGAAGAGAAGAGAAGAGAAGAGAAGAGAAGAGAAGAGAAGAGAGAAGAAATAAACTCATCGGCCAGTGCAGAAATGAGTTTCAGCCGCATCTACCGCCTGTTGAAGCCAGCTCTGCTGTGCGTAGCCCTGGCAGTCCCAGGCCTTTCCAGCAGTATGTGCAGTCCCGAAATTATTGTAGATGTGCCAGTTCAATGCACGACTTTTCTGCTAAGGACATTGATGGTCGCATAGTGTCCCTGGATAAGTACAGGGGCCCCATCTGCATTGTCACCAAGATAGCCTCGCAGCCAGGTAAGAGACGTAAACTACGCTCAGCTTGTCGACCTGCACACCAGATATGTTGAGCATGGTTTACAGATTTGAACTTTCCCCTGCAACAAGTTTGGGAGGCAGGAGCCAGGGAATAATGCAGAAATCCGAGAATTTGCTGCCGGCTACAATGTCAAGTTTGATATGTACAGCAAAATATGTGTCAATGGCGACCATGCCCATCCCTTGTGGAAATGTATGAAAATCCAACCCAGAGAGAAGGGCATTTTGGGCAATGCATTAAATTAGAACTTCACCAAGTTCCTTAGTGACAAAGATGGCTGTGTGGTGAAGCAGTCCTGTCCCATGGAAGAGCCCCTGGTGACTGAGAAGTACCTGCCCTTCTACCTCTCGTCCCCCCTCCCTTCCTGCAACTTTCTCTCCCCATCCTCAGAATCTTCCACCCAGCACCAATGATGGTCTGCATTCAAAGCAGGACACTGGTGGGGTAGACCCAACAACCCTGCATGCATCTCCAATAGAGGAAGACCCTGGGGTCCTGGTGACAGCCTGCAGCCTCAAGTCCCTGGCTCATTCATTGGAATAAAATGTTAAAAATTAAAAAAAAATCTCATCAGGGTTGATGAGGTAATCAATAGAAACAAAAGGAGTCACCAGATGTAGCACTTAGGGTGCAGCTCCTGTTTGTGAGTGGGGTGCAGAATGCGGTTAGTGGGGTGCAGAATGGGGTGAGTCCAAGCAAACCATCAAACAGATGTGAGAATTGGATGAAAGCAGGGTCAATACTATAAGAGAGCTGACAATATCTCTCTCAACGACCAAATAACTGGTCAATAGATTCAAATACTAGAAGGTGACCATATGTTCTCAAAATTCATGCCACCAGAGTACAAGCTTTAGCAATTCCTGCAAACACATAGAGTAGGAAGCTGGTGATGGCTTGTATTCTTATTCTCTGAGTAGCAGACTAGCTAAGTTCAGAAAGATTTATCATGATGCTGGGTGAGGAAGAATTTTCCAGACACTGAAACTCTCAAAGATGGTCATACAAGCCAATTCTAATCAACAAGAATTCATTGAGCACCTACTATGTGCTGGGCACAGTGCTAAATGTTAGTCTTTCCTCCTGCTAGAGGCTTCTTCTAAATGCAACCCCACTTCCATCTCTGCATATCTTTCTTTATTTCCAGCTGCTAGTGCCTCCATCTTCCTTTATTCTGTTACCTTTAATTTGCTTTGTAATTTTTTAATCTACTTATATTTGCTGTTTTCCTTAAAAAATGTGGACTTCTTGAGGACAGGGGATATTTCATTTTTGCAGTTGTATTCCCCAGAGACTAAAACAGTGCCTTGCATTTAATAAGTGCATGTTGGTTGAAAGAAAAGAACCAGCTATAGTTCTCTAGGAGAATGTTAAGATCAAATGCCTTGTCAAAAAGTCTGGACTCTACTGCAGGAGCATACTCCACTTAACAAGGCTAATTGATTCAATTAAAATATGAAAGAAATTCTACCCTAAATGGGGATTGTTTTATTTCAATTTTAACATTATAATTTGCAAAGCATACCTCTAAGAGGTGAATGGAATTACTCTTTTTTTTTTTCCTTTTTGGAGGGCCATTGGGGTTAAGTGACTTGTCCAAAGTCATACGTCTAGGAAATGTGTCAAGTGTCTGAGGCCGCATTTGAACTCAGGTCCCCCTGACTCCAGGGCCAGTGCTGTATTCACTGTGCCCCCTAGCTGCCCTGAGAGGAATTATTCTTAATAGCCAATTAATATCAGGGGGTCATAGGGTTTGTGTATTTTTTTTCCTTTTCTATTTCCTCATTTAGTTACTAGGTCAAGACAGTGTCTAAAGGACAGGGCTGAAGAGGAGACTGGGTTCATCTTGAGTGGGTCCCCACCCAACTGGGAAAGCTTAGGTCTCATTAAAATGTAAACCCCATCTTATCTAGGTGAATTCCATCCCATTCTTGAACTACATAAGTGGTCTGGGTAGAAGATAACTCCTTCTGTACAGATTGCTGGAAGCAGAATGATCTGGGTATAGAGAAGTGTCTCTTTGTCTGAGAGTAACATAATAAAGTTGTGTTCCCCAGCCCTTCATTAGAATAAGCCCACCTCTCATTATAATATGCATTCTTTCATTAATTGTTGACCAATTAGAGTTATTTCTGCCTATTGGGAACACCCATTTTTCCAAGAGTATACAAATATTCAGAGACCCCCAAGGTTTGTCTTTGGTTTATAAGAGAAAACCACTGACCTCAATCTATTAATTATTTGCTAGCCATAATTAATACATGGATTATTAATTACCCAGGAACTATGTCTCTCAGGCTTTTAATTCAAAACTCAAAATATTTAAGGAACATTTATGTAGCAACTGCTATATGCCAACTACAATGTTTGTGATACAAAAACAAAATGAAAAGAAATTGAGGATCATAGTTTCAATAGTAGAAGGAACCTTAGAAGCCATTGTATCCATTTTATAGATGAGGAAACCAATTTCTCAAAATGTTAAGTGACTTGTCTAAGGTCACAAAGTTAATACATGTCAGAGGTAGAATTTGAACCCAGGTTCCCACTGTGTCTTCAAGGTAGCCTCATTTTACTTGAGGATATACAACATAAAACAAATCCCATTCCAACTTGTGATCCCTATGTCTTTGTAAAAGTGGTCCTTTGGGGGCAGCTAGGTGGCGAAGTGAATAGAGCACAGGCGCTGGAGGCAGAAGGACCTGAGTTCAAATCTGGCCTCAGACGCTTGACATACTTACAAGCAGTGTGACTTTGGGCAAGTCACTTAACCCCAATTCCCCTCCAAAAAAAAAAAAAGTGGTCCTTTTCATTCCCTTCTCACTTTCAGTTCATTAAACTCCTAACTACCTTCAAAGTACAGTTTAGGGACCTGCTCCTACATTTTCTTGAGTTTTTTGAGTTATTTGAGTTTCTTGAGTTTTCTTGAGTTATTTGTACTTCTTCCCACTTGAAATTATTTGATATGGTTTTTATACACACTGTAGTTATTCACTCATGTACACATTGTACCTCCCCCCCCCCCCCGTAATGAAAGCTTATTGAGGGCATACTTGTTTTCCCCTCCGGAATCTCTTCATTATTAAACTTCCCTTTTTGTCTCTTCGATAATTTCATTCTTTGATTCTTGGTCTTTATACTGATTTAATACTTCTGTTTCTGTACCAAATTTTCCAAAGGATCCAGTTTGGGTTCCCTTTTCTAAACAGATTCCACATTATTGCCTCATAAATCTTGTTTCCTGCCGCTTCCCTCTTTTCTGTTATGCCTCACTCTTAGAAATCATAATTCCTACTGATAGAGGGGATTTTGACCCCACATTAGGAATTTTCTTATGCCTCTGATTACAAAGTTCATTATTGACCTTTGTCCTCCCCATAGTTATTTTATTTTTGTAAATTTTCTCTGAAATCCCCTTTCCGGGTGCATCCCACCACTCTTCTGCAGTTGCCCATGGAGCTTTGATTCTCTTTTTCCTGTACCAGAATGAGGGTTATTTCTAAATGCCAAATGTCTACATATGATACTCATTGCAAGGCTCTCATCTCCCTATATGGAATATCTCTGAGATACAATCATTTATCAGTGATTCCCTTTTCCATCACTGCAACAAGACTTCATGCTTATTTTCCCGCATTTCAAACCCTTCTTTTGCTTCCTTGCCCATTCAACTGGAGGATGTCTTCTCAAGAGATTGCAGTAATTTTTTCTTTACTTTTGATTAGCACATAACCCACACTCTCCTCTCTCCTCTTTCTCTTCCACTCCTTTTATGCTCACTCTCCTTCTAAAATGTTTTCTCCACAAAAAAAAAAAACACATTCTTTCATCAGAATTTGGGGTATTGTCATACTCAGTCCACGGCATTTCTAGCCCCTTTCTACACCTTCACTTCATTTTGAACTCTCCTGGTATAGTAATTTCCTTTTGTACGTTCAAAACTAAATCTTGTAATAGTCTCTTCTTTGTTTTGTTTTGTTTTTTGGTCCCTGGTTCTTGCGTTGCCTAACCATACATGTAATCTGCTGTCTTGGGTGTTTGAAAAGAAAATAATAGCTTCACGTGTGGTTTTCTTTCTAGGAATCTTTTGAACATCTCTTTTTTAATTGAACATTTTTTACATTAATGATGAGCTTCAGGTTTGCAGGATTAATCACCTTGGGGTACACATTGAGCAATTTTGCTCTTTAGAAAATATCATTACTTTCCTTTCCATGGTTTCTAGTGGGTACACATCCATCCCGTGTTATTCAAATTTCATTTTCTATATATTTCAGTTTTTCCTGGTTATTTGTAGATTAGGAAATTTAACCAATATGTGTCTTGGTATGTAGGGGTTTTATTTTTTTGTTTATTTGTTTGTTTGTTTGTTTGTTTTCCCTGGAGGTGATCAATGCACTATTTTGAAAAAATAAAAGAAAGTTATTTTCTATGTTGAAAAGGTCTGGACAGTTTTCTTGTACTTTACTTTGCATTATGGTTTTCAGGTTTTTGATTTGTGTTCTCCTGGGACATCTATAATCCTTAAACTGTTTCTACGTATCATGTCTTTGAGATTCATGTGTTTTCCTTTTGTGTTTATTTTAAAGTTCTTGCTTTTTGCTTCCCTTCTTCACTTCAAAGTATTTGCATTCAGTTAATTTGGCAACTAGTATTTATTAAGAAGTACTATGTGCCAAGCACTGGGCTGTGCTCAGTAGGTACAAAGAAAGGCAAACAAAACGAAACCAAAAAAAAGCCTGTTGTTAAGGAACTCTCAGTCTGACAGGGGAGGCAACATGCAAATACATATATACAAATAAGATAAAAGATAAATTGGGAATAGTCTCAAAGGGAAGGCACTAACATTCAATGGAATCAGGAATGACTCCTTGCAAATGGCCCAACTTTAGCTGAGATTTAAAGGAAGTCAAGAGAGACTAGGAATGAGAGTGAGCATGGAGAGAGTTCCAGGCATGGGGAAATGTCAGTGAAAACATTCAGAGTCGGGAGATGGAACGTATTGTGCGAGAACAATAGAGAGGGCAGTTTCACTGTATCCCATTAAACTGGAGGTGTAAGATGAATGAAGACATAGGAAAGGGACAGGTTATGAATGAGTTTGAATGCCAGATCAGTTTTAAAAATTTGATCTTGGAAGTAATAGGGAGATACGAGTTTATTGAATAGGGGAAATGATGTGGTCAGACACATACTTTAGGGATATCAATAAATGTTTAATAGATGAGTGGAGGATGGATTGGAATGAGGAGAGATTTGAAGCAAAGAGACTAGTCAACAGGTCATTGCAATAGTCTAGGTAATATAAGCGCCTGTACCATGGTGGTAGAAGGACAGCTAGGTTCCACAGTGGATAGAGCTCTGGACCTGGAGTCAGGTAAATGTGAGTTCAAATCTGGCCCCAGATACTAGCTATGTGATCCTGGGCAAGTCATTAAACTTGTTTGCCTCAGTTTCCTCATCTGTAAAATGAGCTGGAGAAGGAAATGGCAGACCACTCCAGCATCTTTGCCAGGAAAACCCTACATGGGATCACAAAGAGTTGGACACAATTGAAAAACAACTGAACAACAATAACCATGGTGGTAAAAGTATTGGAGGAGACAAAGAGGCTTATACAAGAGAGGTTACAAAGGCAGAAACATTAGGGCAACAAGTGATTGGATATGGAAGGAAGAAAGAGTGTGGAGTTGAGGATGACATCTAGACTATGAGCCCGGGTTACTGAGCAGAGTGTGGTACCCTCAACACTAATAGGGAAGTTAGGATAAGAGGAGGGTTTGGAGAATAGATTAATGAGTTCAATTTTGAATATATGGCATTTAGGAAGTCTATGGGACATCTAGTTTGAGATATTCAATAGGATGCTGAAGATACAAGACTGGAAGTTAGGAAGAAAAGTGAGGGTTAGACAAGTGGATCTCTGCCAAGAGATGATAATTGTAAGCATGGGAAGCTGATAATGCAAGCAAATCATGTAGTATCAAGGGAGAAGATAAGAGAGACCAGGATGGGAATTTGGATGGCACCAATGGTTAGTAGTTGTGACCTTGATGAAGATGTAGCAAAGAAAGACAAAAAGGAGTAGAAACAGAAGAGGGCAGTGTCATAAAAACTTAGAAATAAGAGAGTGTCAAAGAGAAGAGGAACATTAACAATATTGAAATCTGAAATGAGAGGTCAAGAAGGATGAGGGTTGAGAATAGGCCATTATATTTGGCAATTAAGAGATTATTAGTAATTTTGGAGAGAAAAGTTTCTTGATTGAAACTTGCCACTATGGATTCAATCTTGTTTCTGATTTACTCAAGCTTTATTCTATCAAATATTTCTACTGAGAAGTTCATAAACTCTGTTTTCATAGTCCCCCTTTCTCTTTTAAAGGATGAGGGAAGATTTCATGCTCTCTTGGGAATCCACAGGTATTCTGAGTGATGAGATGTTGATTAACTTTCTTTTGTCTTAACATATTTATTCACAGATATCTGAACCCTTATGGTTGCTCTGGAGGCCATATTCTCCATTAGTATTATCCACCCTGATCATTTATCTGTATTTGCTCAAGGTCTTTAATTGAGCTTTCTTCCTCTTGAGATCTTTAATAATTTCATTCCTTTTTTGTTGTTGTTGTTTCTCTTACAGTGCCTTATCACGGATTTTCTGCCTTCTTCCCTTTTGATGGCAGTTTCCTTCGGGACTATATCTCAAAACTGTTCCCATATATTTCAAGTAATTATCAAGGAAAACTGCCCTGATATCACAGAGCCAGGGGCCAAAATAGAAATGAAGGAATACACCAATCACCTCATGAAAGAGTTCCCAAAATAAAAACTTCCAGAAAAGAGTCAGGGCAGGAAGATGGCAGAGTAAAAGCAGCAACTTACTTGAGCTCGTACCCAATTACCTCCAATACCTGTAAAAAAAAATGACTCTAAGCAAATTTTAGAGCTACAGAACCCACAAAATGACAGAGTGAAATACATATCCAGCTGAGGAAAGCCTGGCAGACCAACAGGAAGAGTCTGTCATACTGGGCTGGGAATGGAACATAGTCTTGCATGGGCCACACTGGCACAGACCAGGAGCACAGACAGGTCACAGCAGACATCAGGGGACTGAATTACTGGTAAATGTTGTAGTTTTCAGACTTCTTAACCAATAACCACCAAAAAAAAGTAAAAGTTCAGTGGGGAAACTCTGCTGGATCTGGGTGATAGAAGAATGCAGTCTGGACCCTCCCCCTGGGATGCTGAAAGTGGTGATGGCTGTAGCAGCGGCAGTGGCAACAGCAGCAGAGGCTGCTTCCAAGGCTCCAGGTCTACAGATAGTAAGGGGACTAAGCAGCTTACCAGAGGGCAATTGCAGGAATCTCTTTGTTGGCACTGAGGAAGAATTCTCTTGCTTTGCCCTGCTTGCATCTGGGTTGCAGTCTTGGGTGGTGGTTCTAGGGTGAAGAGCACTAGCATGGCAGAACTTGCTGAGGCTGCAGAGAGGCAGTCCTCCTCACAGTTCTGAAGAGGTGCCTAAAAGAAGCTCTGAAAACAGCTGTGCAAAACCTCAGACATTTGGAACACAGCACTCTCCACTCTGAAAGCAGAACTCTAATGTGGCAAAGAGCTCGTAAGTCAAGTAACTTATTGACAAAATGAGCAAACAGAAGAAGAGAAATCTGATGATAAAATTGTTCTTTGGCAACAAAGAAGATCAAAATGTAGAACCAGAAGAAGACAACAAAGTCAAAACTCTTGCATCCAAAGCCTCCAAGAAAAATATGAATTGGTCACAGAAGATGGAGGAGCTTAAAAGGATTTTGAAAATCAACTAAGAGAACTAGAGGAAAAATTAAGAAGAGAAATGAGAGTGAAGCAAGAAAATCATGAAAAACATGTCAACAGTTGCTAAAGGAGATCCTCCCAAATACTGAAGAAAATGAAAACTTCCAGGTATATTGTAGAAAAATTCCAGAACTCCCAGGTCAAGGAGAAAGTATCATAAGGAACCAAAAAGAAACAATTTGAATAGCATGAAGCTACAGTAAGGATAACCCCAAATTTAGCAGCTTCTCTTTCAAAGGATTGAAAGACTTGGAAAATGCTATCCTAGAGAGAAAAGGAGTTAGGGTTACAACCAAGAATCACCTACCTAATAAAATTGAGTATAAGCTTTTGTGGATTGTGTTGGGGGGGAGGGGAGTGGGGGAACTTGAGAACTTTAAAGCATTCCCAATTTTATTTTTTTCTAATTACATGCAAAAATAATTTTTAACATTCTTTTTTTTAATTTTGTGTCCCAAATCTTCCCTTCCTTCCCTCCTCATTGAGAAGACAAGAAATTTGAAATAGGATATACATGTGCAATCATGCAAAATATATTTTCATATTAGTCATGTTTTAAAAGACAACATACCCCCCCCAAATAAAGGAAAATTCAATTTTTAAAAAGTGTGTATTGATCAGCATTCAGACTCCATCAATTCTTTCTCTGATGGTGGAGCATTTTTTGTCATTAGTCCTTCAGAATTTTCTTAGATCATTGTATTGCTGAGAATAGATAATTTATTCACAGGTGATCATCATATAATGTTGCAGTTACTGTGTACACTGTTTTACTGGTTCTGATCACTTCATTTTGCATCAGTTTGTGTAAGTCATTCCAGGTTTTTATGAAAGCACCCCACTTATTATCTATTACAGTACAGTAGTATTCCATCACAGTTGTATACCACAACTTGATCAGCCATTCCCTAAATTGATGGGAATCCCCTCATTTTCCAATTCCTTGCTACCACAAAAAGCGGCAGTAATTTCTTTGTACATATTAATTATTTCTCTGTCTTAAAAATAGTCTTTGGGATACAGACCTTTTAGGGATATTATTGGAAAAAAAGGATATGCCTTCCAATTTGTTCTCTAGAATGTATCACAAACCTGCCAACAGTGTATTAGTGTCAAAATTTTCTGACATCCTTTCCAATATTTGTCATTTTTCCTTTTCTGTCATATTAGTCAATGTGAGAAGTTTGAGGTGGTACCACAGTTATTTTATTTTGTATTTTTCTAATAAATAGTGATTTGGAACATTTTTATTTTCATATGACTATAAATATAGGAAAAGGACCTATATATACAAAAATGTTTATAGTAACTCTTTTTTGTGGTGGCAATGAATTGGAAATTGAAAAGATGCTATCAGTTGGTAAATGGTTGAACAAATAATGTTCTATGTGATTGTGAGGGAACATTGTGCTTTAACAGGTCACAAGCAGGATGCTTTCAGAAAAAAAACAACTGGAAAGACTTACATGAACTGACACAAAGTGAAGTGAGCAGAACCAGAAAAATACTGTACATAGTAGCAGCGATGTTGTATGATAGTCAACTGTGAATGATTTAGCTATTCTCAACAACACAACAATCAAAGATATTTCTGAAGGACTTATAATTTAAAAATGCTCTCTCCCCCCAGAGAAAGAACTGAAGGAGGCTGAATACTGATCAAAATATACTTTTTTAAACTTTCTTTTTGTTCTGTTCTTTGTTTTCTTTCACAACATGACTAATATGAAAATATGTTTTGCATGACTGCACATGTATAATCTAAATCAAATTCCTTGCCTTCTTAAGTAGGAAGCGGGGGGGCAGCTAGCAGAAGGCAGAAAGGATTTGGAATGCAAAGTTTGAAAAAAATGTTAAAAATTATTTTTACATGTAAACGGGGAAAACATATTCAAAGTCAAAACCTCCTCCCATACTGTACAATTCCCATTTCTTAGACTTAGTCTCTGCCCCAAGTGACTCCCTGGATGACAGAAGTGACTTCAGCTGAATTCTGGGCCTTTCCTTCAGGCTAAGTGGAGAGGCATCAATCCACATACATTATCTTGTACTGGTTCTCTTCATTCTTCTGTTCTCTGGCTGAGCTCTAGTCAGTGCTGCTTTGTGACTCTTCCAGCCTGAATAAGCTTCTGCCTTTCCGTTTTTCTATTTTCTTTCCTTTTTTTGCACTTGGGGGATGAGGAAGGAGTAAGAGTTGAGTTCTCTTGTAAACCGATTCATTGGATTATGTTGCTGGAGCATAGTGATCAATGTGAGGGAAGGTGCTGAGTGAGTGGGTTAAGGGTTAGAGATTAGTCTTCTCTGCTTTCAGTTCATTGAATTGTTACATTATTAAGGTTCTTGGTATCTTAGACTGTGAAGATGACTGAAATTATTTTATCTCTTGTGCATATTTCCTATTTTAAAGATATCTGAAAAGCCATGAAGATTGGAGAATATTGGAGTCCTCCATTTTCTTGGTCATGTGATCTAGAAGTAACTGGGACTATTTTTTTGTCTTTCCTTAACCACCATCTAATACAGTGCCTAGCCATTCAATAAATGGGGTGAGTGGAAGGGCATGGATACACAAGAGTTTGAAGCATAAGAATTTGTAACTTGGTGGACTGGGAAAGATACTTGAGCTAAGCTTTGAATGAAACTGGAGATTCTTAGATTTAGAGAAGACAATACATTTTAGATGATGAAAAGTCTATGCCAAGGCCCAGATGCACAGGAAATGGAAAACTGATATGAGGGAATAATAAGTAGGAAAATTTGGCTTCAGTGTAAAATGTGTGCAAGAAAGTAATGTGAAAGAATCTTGAAAAAGGTCATCAAGAGCTAGACAATGAGAATTAAACGCCACATGTTAATAAAAACTTAAACTGGATATTTCACCCATATTATCTATATCTTGGCAATAGCAACTTTTCCCTTCCACATCCAAGAGAACAAGTGTAGCAGCAAGCACCCCAAGCGTCCTCAGGGTTTGCAGCTACCACAGGTTCTTGGATCTGCTTTGTTAAAGGAAAGCAACTCAAAATGGGTTAACAAGCTTACTTTAATCAGTCAGACATATATCGTTTACCTTGTTCAGGAGAAGAGGTCAGCACCCTGAACCTCAAAGTATACAGGCATAATTATCAAGACAGAAACATCAAGTAGACAGATTTCCAAACTGTCCAACCATTACATCCATACCCAGTCAACATCTGGGTTTCCACATTCTGGGATTTTCAAAGCCGGGGGACTCTCAACAACGGCTTCCCAGAATTCAGAT
>NW_027185575.1:2953267-3019559 GCF_028583685.1 Petaurus breviceps papuanus
GTTAGCCTAGGGGCAGGGAAGATCTTTAAATCTGCATTTCCATTACAACAAGACATTTCTCAACTGGAAACAGAGTGGGGAAATGAGTCACCCTTTCATGTTTCTGACTGCCTTGGGACATGGCAGGCAGTACACAATCAGCAAAGCACTTTCCTCTGGGTCTGTCAGTCCACTTAATAAACATTTGTGAAGCACCTACTATGTTTCAGGCCCTGTGCTCAGTTCCCAACATCTGTACAAGATAGCTACTACAAGGATCACTATCTCTGTTTTATTGATAAGGAAATGATGTCTCAGTTAAGGTGAAGTGACTTGCCCAGGGTCACGTAGCTAATAAACACGAGGTTCACAATTTGTATGCAGCTCTCTCTTGACATCAAGTCTAGCACCATAACATCCTTTCTAGAAGCACAACTCCACACCTGAGCTGAATAGAATCATTAAGGGGCTGAGTAAACGGGATTAGCAGAGAAAGAACTTCTGAGAAGGTTTGGAAATTATGGAATCATTTAAAAAATCATGATGTTCCAGGTTAATACCTGGAAGAAGTGGCAATGGCTGTTGGGGGAAAGACTCTTATTAACAGGCTTGCTCTTACCTTACTTTAAGACACCAACTGTAGCACTAACACAATATTCACAGTGCTGACAATGACTGTAAATATGCCGGTATAGATCTCAGTTGCAAATATGACAGATTCTCCATATAGAAGACAGAAGCAAAACATTTTAGCAACACCAGGAAACTAAATCCATCATAGCAACATAGAAGTTAATACATCACAATGCAGCAGAGAGCCATACCATCCTTTAGCCCTCCCACAAACCAACAGTCACAAACCCAGCTGTCTCCCTGGGTGCATCCTCTCCTTTCTCCACCTCTAACTGTTGGATGTCACCCCAACTGACTCCCAGTTTCCTGTGGGCTCTGATGCACCCTTCAGCACACTGCTCCCACCACAGGCTCCATGTGATTACATTCATCCTATTACAGGATGGGGAAGGTCTTCAAATTCTCTTAGGTCCATTAAGGGGCAGGGAAAATCTTCAAATTCCCATTATCATTACATTTGGCCCCAAGATCCCTCATGTCCCCTAAGTAACAAAAACACATTAACAATACATTTTGTTATATAGGTTAATGGGAGTTCAGGAGTAACAGGTATTAACAGAAATTTACAACAATATAACAGGGATAACAGAAAATAAGCATATAAACAATATCATAGGGTAGGGGCTTGGGCACAAGAACCCCATCATTTCCCCCTTGAATGAATGGGGCTCAAAATCTTGGGGTAAAGGGTAAAGATGTCTTCTCCCATAGTTACTTCCTGCTGAAATTGTACATATAACTGTCTCTGCCCCCAAGAGGTCCCATTCAAGAGGTCATTTCTTTAGCTGGCATCTAGAGCTTGGTCAATGCCAAGTCCAGGGATAACACATCACAGTTGAGGACAGGAGGTGACAAGCAGTTTAAATTATCAGGCAACTAAAGGTAGAGAGTCCTAAGCCTGCAGGAAACAAAACTCACAAACAAGTTTAACAGACAAAAAGCCAAAAAGAAAAAAATATAGGATCAGTTGTGCTTCTGGAATCCATTATCTATCATAGCCTCATTCACATTAGAATATATGAATTAAGGGTACAATTTGGTAAACATCTTCTGAATAAACAATAGTTACACTATTTGATCTGTTTTTCCAATATATGGTCAAATTGATACAGGCTTTGTAATGCAATCTGTTTATTTATTTAATCTGAGCTGGGATTTGGTCAATTTCCTGTTCTCCCTGAGGGTGTGACAAATTTGGGTACAAGGATTCAGGAGAATCTGTAGGTGCAGTTCTTACTTTTCTAATCTGTCAGACATTAAGCCCCCTTTCTTGGTACATTTCTTTTTTTTTTTTTTTTTAAGCAATCGGGGTTACGTAACTTGCTCAAGGTTACACGGCCAGTTATTTCTGGGTGTGGTGCTGAGTGTCTGATTCCGGGATTCGATCTCCAGGTCTTCTCAACACTGGAGCCGGTGCTCTTACTCGCTGTGCTACCTGGCCGCCCCTCTTGGTACATTTCTTTTAGTTCATTAGTTAGAATACCACCAGTTCTTCCAAAATCAACCCCTGCTCTCAATAGAGTAGTAAACAATTCTTTTCTTGTCAGTCTATTCTGACTTTGAATCTGCTGGCTATTTACTCTTTTCTCTTGAGGAAATTTATCTTTTCCCCATTCCCCAAAGTCATTTAAATCTTAACCAGCACCTCCAAAATAGGGCGCCAATTTTTCACCAATTAAAAGAGTCAGAATTAGGTTATTATAAGCAGGAGGAGCTGTCTTTGCTAGCATATTTCTAAGAGAAACTGCTAAGGGGATATCATGATATACATTTGCATCTCCAACCATGATAACAGTTTTGATTACCTCCTCCTTTAACTTTTTCATACAGTCCTTAAAAGAATACCAGAGTCTGTCTCCACTAGGTCACATAGAATCAATGGGGTACACTTTATTGCATCCTTTGGCAGCTAAGACTAACAAATTGATTGTATTATTACCTCCTTGAATATGGTAATCTCTAAAAGTTTGCTAGACGAAAGGATTCTGACTAACACCTATAAATTTCAAGCAATTCCTGTTATCTACCCATATTCCTCCAGCCCCTTCATCACTGATTCTCACCATCCAAGACACTAAAACTCTCCCATCCTTTGGGTGAATCTGCTTAATATATCAGTAAGTTCCTGCTCAATGAAATTCTCAGTTATCTCCCTGAACTCTGTTTTGCCCCCATGGCTCTCCTGCTGTCTTCTTAGTATGGGGTGAACTTCTGCTGTTGTAAAAGCCTCATCATTTAACATCATTTCATTCTCCACCCACACCCTCTCCTGACAGTGGTCACCAGGGCAACTAGACTCAGTCTATACTAGGGTGGCAACACACATTCCTCTGGTTAGTATTTTTCTTCTTTTTTCTGAGCCAAACACACGTCTACCTCCTAAGACCCTCCAGCTTGCTCTTCTAAAGGAGCCAGATTCTATAACACAAGAAATTTCTGATTTAGAAGAGCTAACTTCTTCTCTGTGTGAATTTTTTTCTTGTAGCAGTTTATCTCTACTCTTACACACAATATGGTAACCTGTTAGTAAAACCCAGTCTCTTTTACATACTGCCTCCAGTTTTCTCCCTGGTTTTATTGGCATTTCTTGTAAACATGTTTCTAAATCTCTAGTTCTCCCTTCTGTAACCTCAGTTCCCAGTTTTCACAGAACCCTGTACTTTTATCCCACTCCCTTTATGCAGAGGAATAAGGTAAAACTTCCCAACCTGGGATATACATTTCTTCTTCTAAATCCCTTCTGACTTCAAATAGTTTCTATATTTCACGATCCCATCCACATGGCCAAATGTAGTGCCAAGACAATATTTAAGACAGCAACTGTAAATATGCTAGCATAGTTCTCAATCACAAAATATAACAGACTTTCTATATAGAAGACAGAAGCAAAGACACCAGACAACCAAATGACAACACCAGGAAATCAAATCCATCATAGCAACATAGAAGTTAATATATCACAATTCAACAGAGAGAAACACCATTCTTTAGTCTTCCCACAAACCAACACTCACAAGTCTAGGTGTCTCCCTGGGTGCATCCTTTCCTCCCTCCAGTTCTAACTGTTCTGATTCCCAGTTTCCTGTGGACTCTGCTCCACCCTTCAGCAAGCTCTTCTCACCACAGGCTCCATGTGATTACATTCAGCCTATTAGGGGTCATGGAAGATCTCCAAATTCCCATTGCCATTACATTGACTCAAGATCAACCACCATGGAAATTATTCTTGGGACAATATGATCTAAGATTTGGAACTCAGAGAATTCTTTTTTCTCATTGTTGCTTCCTAGGTTCGTAGATTTAAAGCTACTAGGGACCTGAGATATAATCTGACCAAGTCTTTTAATTTTACAAATGAAGAAACTGAGGTCCATAAGAGTGAACTAATTTGCCCTAGGTCACATGGGAAGTAAGGACAATAGACAGAATTTGAACCCAACTTCTCTGATACCAAATCTAGCACTCTTCCCATTGCACAATGATGGAGAAACTTTTATTCTGTGATGTTTGATATGGAAGCAGATTTGTATAGTGGAAGATGCTTACATTCCTAAACACAAAGAACTATTTTTGTTGTTGTTGAATTATTAGTCACAACTCTCCATGACCTCATTTGGGGTTTTCTTGGCAAAGATACTGTAGTGCTTTGCCATTTCTTTTTGCAGCTCTTTTTATAAATGAGGAACCTGAAGCAAACAAGGTTAAATGACTTGACCAGAGTCACACAGTTAGTAAATGTCTGAGGCCAAATTTGAACTCAGGACTTTTTTCACTCCAGGTCAAGCACTTTATAAGTCACATGGCTACCTCTAATAAAATAGAAACACTAGCCATCCCCCAATAATATATTTGATCATAATATCATAGCTTTAAACTTAAATAGGAAAGTATCTTAAAGATCAGCTAGTTTGATCCCCTCAGTTTGAAGAGGAGGAAACAAGTATCGACAGAGTGTAAGTGACTTATCAAAAGTCACCTAGCTATTAAGTGTTAAATTGAGATCTGAAACCAGGGCGCCTGACTCCCAAACCAGCCTATCATATTCCCTCTCTCATACAGTTCCCACCATACCAACATGCCTCTGAGAAGTGACCTGCCCAACTTTACACAAATTTGCATGATACAATTACATGTGTGAATGTTATCTGTCCAGATACAATGTGAACTCCTCGAAGGTGGGATCATTTTTTTTAGCTTTCTTTCTATCCGTGCCTCTTAGTAAAGTGGGTAGATGGTGGTACTATAGTAAGTGCTTAATAAATGTTTGTTGATTGATTTGCATGTCACTGAGCCAAGATTTGAACCCAAGTCCTCAGGTGCCTCAGCTGGAGTTGTTCCTACTACCTCTCTATCCTTGGATTTTAAGGGGCCTTTGGGGGGTGGAGTAAGGGGTCTTCCCTCTACTGCCATTCTCTCCTAATGATTTCTACTCCTAATCAAGCCTGGCAGGATTTCTTTTCCTCTGGAACTCATGACTATAATAGTATCCAAGAGTGAGCTTTTAATCTGTAGTGCTGCAGAGGGAGTCTACTAGCATTTCTAAGAACATTTTCCTGTTAATTAACCCTGGGCACACTTGTGCCAGTCCTGGTGGGAGATAAAAATCCATTAAGACCATAAACCATTTGATAAACTCTCACAAAATTCTCCAAAGGGGGCAGTTTCCATATGAATGGGAATGATGGTTGCAATGTCAGCGGTAATTACGGGCGCCTGCTACCTGGACTAGGGACAGGTGGCACTTAAAGAAATTGCTGGGGCTGCTGAGATGTGTCTCAGCAAAAGTCATCCCAATAGCCCTGGTTAGAGCTTTCTAGAAAACTCATCTGCTAATATATCAGGGCAGAACCTTTGCAAATGGGAGGCTCACTGAAGCAGCATTGGAAAACTAAAGGTGAGAAGTGTCACTTTTATAAAAGGAAGAGAAAAAAAATTCAGTTAGATTCCTTGATCCTAATCCAGAAAAGGACTTTTCTTTAATTTTAGTTCCATGATATATAAGATTAACCTTTTCTTCCAGCCCACCTCCCACTCTGGCAAGCAGCTTCACGTATTGATGACAGGAAGCATAGGATGGTGATATGAGTTCTGGGCTGGGAATCTTAAATTTAGATCTCAGAGAGGATCCTAAGGGATGGCTCAGAGGTCATCCAATCATAGATCTTAGACTTACAGCATGAAGGGACCTCAGGGCTATCTGGTTCAATCCCTTTATTATAAAGTTTAGGAAACCCCTAGGGAGGTTACCTAACTGGACAAGGACAGAGATAGTAAGCAATCAGAGGAAGAATCTGAACTAAAGCCTTCTGACTATAAAACCAATGCCTTTTCTGACCTACAAACTTGAATTCTGACTTCGGTGCTTACCAGCTCTACAATTGGGGTCAGGCCAGTTTCCCTCAATGCACCTTAGTTTTCCCATCTTTAAACTGGGGATAATAATACTATGCTAATGTACCACTTCTAGGGCTGTGTCTCAAAGAGACCATAAAAATGGGAAAAGGTCTCATATGTATAAAAATATTTATAACAGCTCTTTTGTGATGACCAAGAATTGAAAACTAAGGGGAGGCCTATCAACTAAGGAAGGGCTGAACAAGTTATGCTATATGAATGTAATGAAATACATTCTATAAGAAATGATGAACAGGAAGACTTCAGAGAAATCTGGAAGACTTATATGAACTGATGCAAAGTAAAGTGAGCAGAACCAGGAGAAAATTGCACAAAGTAACAGCTACAGTGTCTGATGGTTAACTTTGATAGACTTAAACCTTCTCAGAAATGCAAAGATCTAAAACAGTTCAAAAAAATTCATGATGGAAAATGCCATGCACATCCAGAGAAAGAATTATGGAGTCTGAATGCAGAGTAAAGCCAACTATTTTCTCTTTTGTTTTGTTTCTCATAGTTCCCCCATTCATTCTAATTCTTCTATACAACATGACTAATGTGAAAATATGTTTAATAGGAATGTATATGTAAAGCCTATATCAGATTGCATGTCATCTTGGGGAGGGAGCGGGGAAAGAAAGGAAGAAAAATTTAAAACTTAAGGAAGTAAAAAATGAATAAATTAATTTTAAAAAATAATTCTAATAATAGCTAATATTGATATGGCACTTGTTAAATGCTAAGTGTTTTGGAAATATTATCTCATTGATTCCTCACAACAAGCCCAGGAGATAGGTGCTATTATTTTCCCTGTTTTATAGATGAGGAAACTGAGGCAAACAGAGGTTAAGTAATTTGTCCAGGATAGCATAGATAAATAAATGTCTGAAGCTGCATTTAAACTTACATGTTCCAGATTTCAGACCCAATATTGTGTGCACTGTGGCACCCCCTAGCTGCCTCTATGAGATTGTTATGAGGAAAACAGTAAAGAAATATGACTTCTTATTCTCCTTCCTGAATGTTGATCAGAATCTTTCTTTTCATTGACTCTTCCAACAGTGGTTCTGCTTTAACCTATACACAATATCATGTTGTCAGCCTAATCCAATCTAATCAGCTGTTCCCTTTTTTTTCTCTTTCCCTCTCCTTCCCTCCATTGGAAGAGAACTAGGGATTCTAAGAAATAGAGGTTAGGAGTAAGAGCATTCTAGGCATGAGGATGGTGTCTAGTAGACGAGGTTATCTGCCATCCCTCTTGGAAGTCCAAAGGGAAGTCAAAACGAAAAGACTGAATGTCTCAGATTTTATAGTAATTCAAGCCCTAGACAAGCATCCTACAAGAGGAATCTATTTGGGCTGAATTTTTTTTTTTCATTGTAATTGGTAGTTCATAGCTTTACCACATTAACATTGCAGAAGTTGGCTAAACTAAGTTCGTGGAGTTAGACTTTTCAAAGTGGACAGGATGTTAGAGGGGCTCTAGACCAAGTGACTCCTTTTATATGTAATAGGGATTCTTGATGCCACATGCAGTGGTTCCTACAATTTCCAGGTCAGCAGAAAGGAGGTGATAACTCAGGTGAGCAGAAAGGAGGTGATAATTCCATTGCATTACCTCCATTGCATATACAAAAGACAAATAAGACCCAGAGATGTTACACAGTTTGCTTAAGGCCACAAAGCTAGTAAACATAAGAATAAGGAATCAAACCAAGATCTCCTGATTCCCAATATCTACAACTCCTTTGTGACAGACAACATTATACGTACAACTTGGAACTTGAAAAGCATTCCTCCATAAATCAACAAGTATTGGGAAAACTAGATGGTGCAGTGAATAGAGCACCAGTTCTTGAGTCAGAAGGACTTGAGTTCAAATCTGGCCTCAGACATTTAACACTTAGGAGCCATTTGACCTTGAGGAAGTCACTTGACCCCAATTGCCCTGCCTTCTCCCCTTCAAAAAAAAATCAAACAAGTATTTCTTAATTATCTACTAGGTACCTGGCAAAGTGAAAGAAAAACTAATCTCTTTCCCCCAAGGAGTATACATTTTATAAGGGACAATAATACATATATAAATAATTTGAAAAACGTGTATTAATACACACATATATGTCTATACATATATAAATATACATAATTACAAAATATTTCCTGGATAGTGGTTCTAATAGATTTGAGGATTCAAGGGAGCTTTCATAAAGACAGTAGCAATTGAACTAAGTTTAAAGGCCACTACACATTTTCAAAGATATCAGCGAAGAGGGAATCTAAATGTTAAGGGATGATAAATATGAGAATATATTGTTCAAGAGTTATGAATCTCCTTTTATGAGGCTTTTTTCAAACCACAACTATTCTTTGTCATTTAAAAATATTTTATTTTTAATTTATAGAATAAAACAAGCATTCCCATAACATACTATAATAAAAAAGATGACTACACATGAAACTTCCATTCTCTTTTGTACAACATGCTATTCTTATTTATTTATTTTGCTTTCTGGAGAGTAGTTGGGGTTAAGTGACTTGCTCAAGGTCACATGGCTAGTTTTTTGAGGCCAGATTTGAACTCAGGTCCTCCTGATCCATGGCCGGTGCTCTATTTACTGCACCACCTAGCTGCCCCCACTATTCTTTTTTAATATATAATAAAGTTATTATTTAAATTTCTTTTTTTCCTTCCTTCTTTCCTGCCCTACAGATGGCTAACATTGGGGACAAATAGGTATATGTGTAAAATTATTCTATATATACTTCTATTTATCAGTTCTTTCTTTGGATGGAGACAGTGTCTTTCTTCATATGTCCATTATAGTTAATTTGGGTATTTGTAATAGTCAAAATGACTTATCCTCTCAGTCATTCTTTTTTTGTTTTTAGCAGTTAGGGTTAAGTAACTTGTTCAAGGTTACACAGCCAGGTGTTTCTAGGTGGGTGCTAAGTGTCTGAGCCCAGACTCGATCCCCAGGTCTCCAGACTCTGGGGCCAGTGCTCTTACTCACTGTGGCACCTGACTGCCCCTCTCTCAGTCATTCTTAAAATGATATTGTTACTGTATACAATGTTCTCTTGGTTCTGCTTGTTTAACTCTTCATTATTTCATGGAAGACTTCCCGTGTCTTTCTAATATCATTGAGTTCATCATTTTTTATGGCACAATTCCATCATAATCATATACCACAACTTGTTCATACCACAACTATTCTTAGTTATTTCAGATAGTTTAGGATTTTTCTGGTATAAGACAGGAGAATGGATGGAATGACCCTTCTTAGAGGGTCTTTTGGTATCTCAGAACTCTGTGCTATAGAACTGTTCACCCTAATGCAGGTTTTGTCCAATAATGTATCATTGGCCTCACTACCCAGTGGGTAAATCATCATGGCAAATGTCTTAGGTCCAATGCTGTATGTGATAAAAGCATTATCCACCACCAACTCCTAGCATCCAGGCCTACCTGTCTATGAAGAGTCCATTTCTATGGCAACTCTTACGGTTTACTACCCCTGTTCTAGATAACCTCTTTCCTTTTGTTACAATGTGGGTTTGTCTAATACAGTTTCTCCTTGTACCTGTAAAAAGTTAATCTACTTGCTGTCCCCTTGTATTTTGTGTCAAGTCCAAAGAATATACTAATCTTTAATTTATAACCAACCAGTGGTGCATGAATTTCATTAAATAATGCAGGTCTAAAAGGCAGGCTTGTTTTTAATCCCAAACTGTATTTGGTGAGACCCATTTAATATCACATTTGTTCAGTGAGTTGAAAAAACCTGGCTGCCATGCTTTCTGCTAGCAGTATTAAACACACAATACCTCAAAAGCCAGCAACAGCCTCCCCAATATTGAGCAAAAAAAAATCCCTTCTCTGTCAAAGAGAAGTATTCCATCCCCTTACTGAAGTAATTGTCTCTCTGAAAACTTAATTACAGAAGTCCTCAAAACTTCTCTTATGTTATTAAGCAATTACATACCATTTACCTCTTGTAATCATTCTGTCCACCTGATCTGGTAATGGTGGTCTAATGTGAATGAGCATTATTGCTAATAAACTGTAGGCATTCGATCAAGACGAATTCACTCCCCCAATTCAGGGTGTATTTATTGAATAGGCTGCTCTTTTTTTTAGCATGGAGCTTAGAGGCTAATACAACTATTTGTGTGTTTTAATCAGCTCAATAGGATATCTGACTTTTTTCTTGCCTCAAAAAGCAGGGACCTACAGCTGGCAAATTTTCCCACTTGGTGGGTGTTACTTCCAACCAATTAACTTGTGAACAGATCAAGTGTTCTGCCTGTGACAGATGTGCTGTGAAGTGTACCTATTTTTTAAATTTTTTTTCTTTCCTGGCTTTCCATTAATTCCCATAGGTTGCCAATTTAAATGGACAGCATGGGAGGCTTGCCTGGAGGGGGCCAGGGAGGGAGAGAGAGAGGTTGCTTTAGAAGTTAATAGCAGCTTCCTTAGACATTCTGTTCTTTTTTGAAATGCATTTGTAAGAGAGGTGGAGAAACTTGTTGTAGTTCATACCTCAGGCCAGGGGAAGATTTCAAACCTTTATGCAAAACATTGGTAGTTACATGCTTATGGATGCTCTTACAGTACCATGATATCTGCTGAGGGACAATTGTATTTTCACAAAAATTAAGTGAATGTCTATTTTTCCTTCAAAGTACAGCCCTAAAGTCATCTTCTACATGAATCTTTTGCTGAGCTAGACACCCCACCCCCTTACTCTCCTATTTTTAGTCTTTCCTCTCTTGAAATTACTTTGTATTTGCCTACCCATGTACATGGCCTATGCCCTAGTTGAATGTTAACATGAACACTCTCACTTCATTGCTGGCTTTTTTTGTCATGGGTTCCTCACACTTTGCCTTGCATGTAGCACAATTAGTAAATTACAATTGAATTGTATCATTTTATCCCCAAAATGGGATGCCAGGGCCATATGGACCCTTAGAAAATACATAGTTGAGCAGTTTCATTTTGTAGTGTGGGAAACTAAGGCATGGAAGAAGGGAATTGATTTCCCAAGGTCAGAGAAATAATAGCTGATATTCAAGATAAACCCTTTGTTTTACTGATGAAGAGATGGAGGTCCAAGCATATAAAAGGCTTAGCTGAGATGTTTATTCATTCATTCATTCATTCATTTGTTGCTTTTTGGAGGGCAACTGGGGTTAAGTGACTTGCCCAAAGTCACATGGCTAGTAAGTGTTTCAAGCATCTGAGGCTGGATTTGAACTCAGGTACTCCTAACTCCAGGGCCAGTGCTCTATTCACTGTGCCATCTAGCCATCCCTCATTCATTTGTTTTAACAAACATTTAAATTTGTTAAATGTAGTTAATGGTTAACATTTGTGAAAACATAGTATCATGCAAGGCTTTAGAAGAGATTTAATGAAGTTAAAACTAGTATCATAAATCATAGATTTAGAACTAGAAATGTCTTTAGAAGTCAGTTACTCTAACCCTTTCATTTCAAAAAAGAGGAAACTGAGGTGCTCAAAATTTAAGCCTTCAACCTTCTCCAGGTTCCACATTTGACTTATAGCCACAAAGCTTTCTCTACCATGCTCAAGTGTCAAATATCTTCCTCTTCCTTCCCTCCTTCCCTCTGCCCTCTCTTCTCTGTCTCTCTCCCTCTCTCTCCTCTCTGTCTCTGTCTTTCTGTCTCTCTCTGTCTCTGTCTCTCTGCCTCTGTCTCTGTCTCTCTCTGTCTGTCTGTCTCTCTCTCTCTCTGTCTCTCTCTGTCTCTCTCTGTCTCTCTCCCTCTCTCTGTCTCTCTCGCTCTCTCGCTCTTGCCTTCTTTCTCTATTAGAATGTAAGTTCCTTGAGGGCAGGGACTATATTTATTTCTCTTTGTATTGGCTTTTCAGTGTTTACCACAGTGCTTGGCACATAGCAAATTCTTAATAAATGCTTGTTGACTGACTGTCCAACTGAAATAATTTGGGATCTGAAGATTGTAGGATCATAGGTAAATAGCTAATGGATCTTTAGAGATTATTGAGTCCAACCCTTTTATGTTATAGATAAGGATCCCTAAGGTCCAAAGAATGACTTGTTGAGCCACACATGTAGTAATGACAGAACAACGATTTAATCTCCACTCTCTGGCTTCAAGTCAAGCACCATTTCCAATAAATTCTCTCACCTCATACTCAAGTATCCCAATCCCCAACTTAGAGTCCTTCCTGGGGTCACATATTTTCTTATAAAAGCACCACTCATGCTGGCACTTCCTTTTTCTTCTTTGGGAGGGCAAAAACATGTCTCTGAACAATATAAGTCCCTCTAGCACCTACAGGCTCTGAAAAAGCAACCATAGACTTACATGAAATATTGGAAGCTAAGAATTGGTTATGATTTGACACCAAATTAAAATTAAATGCTTTCCTCCTAGACACAGAGCCTCTGAGAATGGATCAGAAGTATCACCATCTGGTGCCCTTGCTACTAGATATGTGACCAGATATATTCATCAAATCTAGTTGTCTTATTGGATCAATATATGCAAAACATGGCAGTAAATGCCATCCATACCCTTCTTCCCTCCTACTTTAAACATGGGTCAATTTCTCAATTTGTAATTTTATTTTGTTACTTTTTGGTATAATGTGTAAAAGGTAAAGCATCAAGTCAATGGGACCTTGGTTCAAGACCTGCCTCTGAACTAAGCTGCATAATCATGGGCAAATTACTTCAGCTATCTGTGCCTCAATTCTCTCATCTGTAAAACAAGAATAATAATGACTGTAGCACCTAGCTGTTGTGAGGATTAAATGAGTAAATGAGGATTAAATGAGCTAATGTATGTAGTGTTTTGCCAACTTTTATTATGTCAAGTGTTTTATAATTTTCTCATTTTCATATTACTACTACTACAAATATTATTATTAGTAATAATAATGTGATTTAATTGAAGTCTATTTATAAACTTTATTATCTGCATCTTGGCTTGATATTTCATTTATTCATTCAACAAGCATTTATTGATTTTTAGTATTTGTTGGGCACTGCAGATAGACAAAAAACAGAAATAGAAAGAAATACAAAACAGTTCCTGCCCTTGAAAAGCTTGCGTTTTCCTAGCAGCATGCAAAGGCACAAAGATAAATGAATTAGAAGTAAAGGAAAAAAAGACCATTAATTCTCAAATACTACGAGCACAGGTACTTGTTTGTTATTTAAGAACCAGCCAAACTGAGTTCAGAGAGGTTCGTCAACAGTGTTTCCGTGTGTTAGTGATTTTTTAAATGGTCCTTAGTAATTCTTTAATTCAATTCAATTCAATTCAACATGGAACACTGCAGAGAGCACTAGACTTGGAGTTTGGAAGACCTGAGTTCAAATCCTACTTCAATAAACATTTATTAACTACCTATTATGTCAGGGGTAGGGTACCTGCAGCCTGGAAGCCATACTCTAAATCCTCAAGTGCAGCCCTTTGACTGAATCCAATCTTCATGGAACAAATCCCCTTAATAAAAAAAGATTTATTCTGTAAAATGTGTACTCAGTAAAAAGGCCACACCTGAGGACTTAGAAGGCCACAGGTTCTCCACCCCTGTTCTATGTGTTAGACACTCTGACAAGTGGTAAGGATACAAGGAAATTAAATATAGTCTTTGTTCTCAAGTAGTTCATAGGCTAATGGGAGAGACAAGGTCCCATCCAGCTCCAGAGCTTATGATCCTATGTTAACCCCATTGACTTCCCCAAATGTATTTCTCTTCTTCCTACCTGCTGGGGTCCCCTTGAAGTCAATCCATAACTTTTTAAGTGGTGCTGCAATAATGGTTCTTCATTAAGTAGACCAGGTTTCCTCTAATCAAATCCACTGTGCTCAATAAGGACCAAATAATTCAAAGAATTCCATTCTATGTTGTCAGTTTTGATGGTTTATATAACAGACTGAGTGAGACTAAGGGGATAGAAGTGGTTAATACAGAGAGAATAACAAGAATTCTAGCCTACTGTCTAGACTTTTTTGCTCCTCTCAGAATATTTCCCTGTCATCAGAGATCTTTTACTTTGTCTGCCTGATACATGCCTCCTCCCACATACAAGTTTCCTCCCACACAAGCCTCCTCACCTTGAGGTGCCTGGAGCTCTCCATGGTATCTTACATGCAAGGTTGTCTAGCTTCCTTTCTTCCGGACTCAAGGATTCTTTCTTTCTGGATGCTTTTCCCTGTCAGCCCAGCAGTTATTCTTACCCCTCTATCATTGCTGAGCTTCCTAATCCAAGCCTGATTCATTTCGTAAGTGGAAGTCTTACCTGAGGCAAGTCACTCTGAAACTATCCACAAGTGAAACTCAGAAAAGAGCCTGGGCACAGCTCCTTACTGGAAAAATGGTGAACCTGTCAAAGCATGGAAGAAATAATGACCTAGGAAAAGCTGTAGTCTTATCAAGCAATACAATTAATGATTTTAGCAAACTGAAGATGAGAGAGTCAATAAATTAATTATATGAGTTAATAGGCAGAGAAATAAGTAGCTCCTTGGTTAATTCTTCCTCCTTTCTCTTTTGTCCTTCTTCCTTCTGCTATTCCCTACTTCCCCTTCTTTTTCTTCCTTTCTCTTTTCTCCCCTTTATTTTTCCCTCCCTTATACCTTTATTTTTTCTTCCTTCTCCCTTCTTTTCTTCCTAGTCCTTTCTTTTTTCTTTGTTTCTTCCTTTTTTCCTTCCCTTCTTCCCTCCTTCCTTTCCTTTTCACTTCATTGTTATACAGAGATCTGAATGGGAAAAGTGCCTTAAACAGTAGAAAATGCTATCCTCATCCAGAGAAAGAATTATGGGTTCTGAATGCAGATTGAGGTATGCTATTTGTTTTCTCTCTTTTTTTGTTTTGTTTTGTTTCATTTCTTCTTTCTCATGGTTCATTCCATTGGTTATAATTCTTCTTTATAACATGACTAATGGGAAAATATCTTTAAAATGAATATATATGTAGAACCTATAGTAGACTTTGTGCTATGTTGGGTGGGGAATGGAGGGAAAAGGAGAAAAATTAAAACTCAAAAGCTTGTGTAACTGAATGTTGCAAACTAAAAATAAATAAGTATTTAAAAAAAGAAAATGCACATTCACAAATTTTACTGCTTATCTATTGGGAAGAGACTCTTGTGCTTACATATTTGTGCTAATTCCATTCATATCTTGAGAACTGTTTCAGAACTCCCAGTGTGATTTCTTTCCCCAATCAAGAGCTTTTCTTTACACCCTGAAGTACTGATTTTGTTACTGTTGAAAGTTTAAAAATTTATGAAATTGAAACATTCAATTTTATCTTTCCAGACTACTTCTATTACCGGTTAAAGATTTCTTCTCTTAGCCCCAAGTGCAAAATTCTTCCATTCTCTTCTAATTTTCAGAGTGCAACTACCTACATATTGACCATGTAAATTTTTGTAGATTACTGAAAACACGATATTAGTCTAAATCTGATTTCTGCCAAACCGCTTTCAATCAATCTACAATCATTTATTAAATGGCTACTCGCTGTCTGGCACCATGGTCGGTGCTGAAATACCAGTGGTTCTGGCTGGATAGGTAGTCCTTGCCCCAGAAATATCTGTTCTTGTATTTATTAAACATCAATATACAATGTATATTTTCTTCTAGGTTTTGTTTACCTAATCTTTCCCAATGATTGACTTTAATTATTTTTGGCAGTATTGGCAGTACCTAACCATGGCAAAGGTTTACTAATTATTGGTTAATAATATAATTTGAGATCTAGATAATGTTAGACACCTATCATTCCTACTTTTATCACATTACTTTTCTTGAGATTGGTGACCTACTGTTTCTCCAGATGAACCTTAATATCACATTGTATAGTTTTCAAATGTCAACCTGTATAAACTGGATTAGAATGACATTAAATCAATAAAGTAATTAGGATTCATTGCCATATTTATTCTATTGGTGCAGGACAATCACAGACAATGAATTTTCCATTATTTGTCTTGCAGTATTTTTGTACAAAGTGCTTTCAGTTGTATTCACATAACTCCTGAATATGTCCTGGTAGCATAACTCCCAGATATTTTATGATTTCTGAAGTTATGTTGAACCAATTATTTTTCTATATCCTCCTGCTGAGTTTTGTTATTAACATACAGAAAAGCTAATAATTTTGTGAATTTACTTTATATATTGCTTCTTCACTAAAGTTATTAATTGCTTCAATTAATGTTGTGCTGAAACATTGGAATTTTTCAAGTAAACCACTCTGCTACCTCTTTGCCTCTGGATTTTTCTTTCATCCTCAGTGGATTCTCTACAAGAATTCTAGCAGGAGAATATATTCATTTTCTGCTATCAAAATTCTGGTCATCAGACAGATGTATACGGAAGTATTTACTCTTGTCATGATAATTATCACTATTATTTAGTGTTTATTGTACACTGATAACTGGCAGATTGCTTCCAGATTTATGAAGCCCTTTACAAATATTAAATATCATTCAATCCTCAAAATGTCTTGTGAGGTACTTATCACAGGAATTGTCCCATTTTAGGAAGGAGGAAAAAAGATTAAAAAAAAACAATTATGTGGCTGCTCTATGATATCTCAGAACCATTAAGCTTCAGAGCCTTTATAAGCCAAGATTATCCAGACTCCAACTCCCCCCAAGCCACACTGCCAATGGTTAGGCTAGGGAAAAGTAAGATTACTAGAAATTTCAGCCATACTTTTTAATCCTGTGCAAAAATTGGTTATTTGGGTACAGATAATAAGTTACTACCCAGGTGACTTTGGGTAAGTCACAGCCTCTCTCAATCTCAATTGTCTCATCTATGAAATGAGGGGCTTGGACTATGGATCTCTAAAGTCTCTTCTTAACTTCAAATTCACAATCTCTGATTTCATACAAAATAACTTCTCAAAAAAGCAACAAAAAAGCTTATATGAATTCAATATAACTCATGACCCTTAGACTCCTCCAATATATATGAAAGAAGATCAAGGTTCAATACATTCATCAATCTATGACCAACTCATTATACTAAGTGGGATATAATTTTATTTTCTTTATTTTTGATTTTGTTTTGTAAGTTATGTAATTACAGAGAGGTTAAAGCCTAAAGGAATCTTAAAAGCTAAACCCTTTCCTTTTACAGAGTTAAAAGGAAAAGAAAAGAAAAAATAAGGTTCTGAGTTTATAGAGTGTTGGTGATAGCTAGCAGAGCAAGGGGTAAGTTTGGAGTCAGAGACTTGGGGCCCAAATACGCAGACTCCTACATTCTACTTATATAAAGTAGGGCACTCATTAAACTCTGATCTTCAATTTTGTTCTTTATAATATGATTAGATTGACTAGAATCATATGGGAAGCCTGTGGCCTTGAGGCTATATGTGGCCATCTATGTCCTCAAGTGTGGCCCTTTGACTGAATCCAACCTTCACATAATAAATCCCCTTAATAAAAGGATTTGTTCTGTAAAATTTGGGCTCAGTCAAAAGACTGCATGAAAGGACCCAGAAGTTCACATGTGCCCTCAAGGCTTCAGGTACCCACCCCTGGACTAGATCATGAGTTCTCAACCTAAGGATCTGTGAACTAGGATGGGGAAAATTATAACTTTTATTTTCATTAATCTCCCACTAAATTTTCTTACTTTCCTTAATGATAATTATACATTTATACAATATACAATAAACTTCTTACAATATATAAAATTATATGATGCAATTACATAATAAAAATTTTTAAGCTTAGGGTTCCATAGGCTTCAATAGACTGCTAAAAGTATCAACGACATAAACAAGGTCAAGAGTCCCTGGATTAGATGATCTTTAAAGTCCCTTCCTGTGTGACCCTGGTCAAGTCACTTAATTTGTTTTCCTCAGTTTCCTAAATTGTAAAATGGAAAGAAAAATGCCATCTAGCTCACAAGATTGTTGTGAGAATCAAATGAAAATATACAGCTTCTGGCACATAGTAGATACTTTTCTATAATGTTTCAGTTGTTTCAGTTATATCCAACTCTCCATGACCCCATTTGGAGTTTTCTTGGCAAAGATACTAGAGTGGTTTGCCATTTCCTTCTCCATCTCAATTGACAGATGAGGAAATTGAGGCAAGCAGAGTTAAGTGACTTGCCCAGGATCACACAGCTAGTGTTTGTGTAGTATAGCAAAAGCACAGAGTTGAACTCAAGATGAGTCTTTCTGAATCCAGGCTCTGCTCTCTACCCACTGTACCACATAGAAGCTCATTAGTAGATGCTACAGAAATACTTAACTCCCTTACTTTCTCTCCCCCCTTCCTGCTTCCCCTCCAGCAATACATATATTAACACATGTGCCAATAAGTGAATTGATTTTCTAGTATTAATTTCATGTGATATAATTTCAGATTGTCCTCCAAATCAGTTTTTTCATAATCAATAAAAGAAGCACAAAGGGAGGAGCTTCTAGGTGGTGAAGTATATAGAGCACCAGCCCTGGAGTCAGGAGGACCTAAGTTCAAATCCAGCCTCAGACACTTAACACAAAAAAATAGTCATGTGACCTTGGGCAAGTCACTTAACCCCAAAATGCCCTGCCTTCCCTCCTCCAAAAACAAAAAACACAAAGGGATATTAAATTCTCTACATCTTTCATTTAATTGTGTGATGGTAAATATTTGATCTGTTGCTGAACATTGCTTTTGAAAGTCTGTTCCTGACTAAAACCCTCATTGAGTATGCCCTCAATTTTTGTACAGATGACTCTTGTAAAGATTTCCTAAAGATGGAAGGGTAGGCAGATGGGTGGAAGGCTTTTTTGGTGATCTCATTGTCACATTTTTTGTTATTAATAAGGTCCAAGATGTTTTCCCCTATACTTTTTTTTTGGAGGGCAGTTGGGGTTAAGTGACTTACCCAAGGTCACACGGCTAGTTTTTGTGTTAGGTGTCTGAGGCTGGATTTGAACTCAGATCCTCCTGACAACAGGGCCGGTGTTCTATTCACTGAGCCACCTACCCGCCCCTCCCCTATACTTTTGATGACTCCCCTTGCTGCCTTCACAATTTTGTTGCCTTTAGCACCATTTTCCTCTATATGCACTTGGTCCAATCCAGATGTTTTTTCTCCTCTTTGTTCTCCATTATGCTGTCTTACAAACTCTTTGTTCTCTTTGGTTTATAACAAATGTTGCCTTGCAGGCTCTTTTACAGCCAGCTGCCTGCCATCCATATATCAAGATAATTCAGGATTCTTTGGAAGATGTAACAGAAATAACTCTGTCCACTGAACCTCTAATAAACATCGGAAGAGGCATAGAAAATAGAAGATTTATGCTCAACAAAAATATTCTCCAGTGTGATAGAGACTCAGTCCAGGTCAAGGAAGGACTGATCTGTGGACAGTGAGATCTTTCCCTTTGGGTTTTTGTTGTTGTTATTGTTTTGTTTTTGTTTGTTCGTTTGTTTTATCCTCAGATGACATTGTGCTTATTGCATTAAGTCTTAAGATACTGAAAAGCCTCTTAGAAGAAAGAGATCTGTAATCACTCACAGACTTTTGATGTGTCTCTTCACATAGCGAACCTCAAGTAATGAAGGATATCTTTCATCCAAATATTCTAAATGAATATACTCTAGATCTTGTCCAAAATGTATATGTAAATACAAGAAAGATACAATGGCCTGGACCCAAAGTCAAACAGAAAGAAGAGAATAGGTTGGAATTGACTTCAGGAATGTACATAGCTCTTTTACTAGCTCCAAGCCTCTCATAAAAGCAAAGGATCATCTTTTTAATACTCAGATTTTACCAGTCTTGCTGGATTGGTACAAGAGCTGGAACTGTACTATATCTGAAAAACTCAACATAAGCATCAGAGAGAAGGTCCTGGAAAGGCACCCAGTGGGAGGGAGTAGATTGTAACATGTAATGAATAAGAAACTCTGGAGAAAGGAGTAAAAAAATGTCATCAAGAAATTGAATGATAGGAAGAGAAATAGACTAACCATGTGGCAAGAATAAGGGATGACAGGTTGATAGTCAGAGTGTCCTCTACTGGTCCTATTATAATGCTCAGAGAAATCAAGCAAAGGAAGACTACACATCAGAATTTTGGATGAACCCCTGGTGGCAAATGTTTGTGAGAACATGGACAAGGGTTCCGTGGGACAGGCAGGCAACAATGGGCTGAAATCTGCATTACTAACAGAAGCTCCAAAATCATTGCGATCACAGATCCACTTGAATATTGAGGATTTCAAATAGGGATTATACATTTGTTCATGCCATAATATGAGTTTGCTTTCATTGGTCTTTTTGGAAAATAATCAATTAACAAATGAACAAAGATCTATTTTCCATCCCTCTTATATCTCTTCCACTAGAAAATAAAAGCAAAGAAAAGAACAAAACATTTTTGTTACAAATATGCATACTCAAGCCAAACAAACTCCCATCTTAACTATGTCCAAAAATATATGCCTCACCTGTGCTCTGGGTCAGTCACCACTGTATTAGCAGATGTGTGATATGCTTCATCATTGATCCTGTGGAAGCACCCTCGGTCTTTAGGCTGATCAGATCAATGTTGTCTTCATACTGTTGTTATTTTATTAATTGTCTCCAGGTTCTGTTCACATCAGTAGACATCAGTTTATACCAGTCTTCCCAGTTTCTCTGAAATGATCCCTTTTATTATTTCCTATAGCTCATTAGTATTCCATCATATTCATATAATAGAATGAGTTCAGCCAATATCATAGGATGGATACCCCCATCTTCTCTCCTTTTATCACTGATATGAGTCAGAGGCACATTCCTAAAAGGTGGTCTGGCTCTGGGCTCAAGTGTAGGGAGATTCATCCTGGGACAATCTGACCCAAAAGATAAGGGGGTTAGGATTTTGATTTTTAGCTATCTGGCTTTTTTAAGCCCTAGCCCCATGGTAAAACTCTAGAGAAATCTCTAAAACAAAGCTTAGGCAGGGCTCATACGTAGTCTTCCTAAAATGAAGATAATAGGGTTTCTTCCAGAAAAAGTACTATAAGCAATATAAGTATCAGGTCTAGAATTGCAATTTGTTCTCACCACTATAAGAAGGTGTTTATAGGGCGGCTAGATGGTGCAGTGAATAGAGTCAGCCCTGGAGTCAGGAGGACCTGACTTCAAATCCAGCCTCAGACACTAGACAGACACACAAAAAAACTAATCATGTGACCTTGGGCAAGTCACTTAACCCCAATTGCCCTCCAAAAAAAAAAAGAAAAAAAAGTGTTTATGATATAAAAGAGCCATAGATACACATTAGTAAGTACATAAAATGTAAACTATTTCAATTGAGAAATTGTACTTCTTATGCCACCTTCAAGAAAACAAAGGCCTTTCATTGTGCACTAACAGATATTTAAGGCCTTTTTCCTTCACCTTGGAGTAGAGGGAGCAGCTCTTAAGGTTCAGATCTCCTGGCTAGCCAGGACATGCATGGTTAAGTCAAGGCCTCCTTGACTATGAAACAGAGGAAATGTAACTAAGGCTCCAAGTCATTATCTTCCCTTATTAGATGCCCTAGGAACTTGTCCAAGTTAAATGGTCATCAGTTGCTGTAGTTGTTCAATGATTTCTGACTCTTTGTGACTCCTTTTGGGCTTTTCTTGTAAAAGATCCTGGAGTGGTTTGCCATTTCCTTTTCCAGTTCATTTTACAGATGGAAAAACTTAGGCAAACAGGGTGAAGTGGCTTGGTCAAGGTCATAGAGCTAGTAAGTGTCTGAGGCCAGATTTTAACTCATAAAGATGGGTCTCCCTGGTTCCAAGCCCTGTACTCTTATCTACTGTGCCACCTCATCAGTTGAGTAAAATACACTCCCCACCCTCTGAGCTGAGGAAGTCCACTCTCAGTAAGTATTTCTCCTATAAGGCTATATGGAGGGAAGTACATGTTTACCTCTGTGTAGGTTCTGTTTATTTGGTTTTATTTTTCAGGAACTCTACCAAGATCTCAGCTGCTTGGGCAGGGAAAGTCCATCTTCATGGATGCTAGAGGATATAAGGAAATGAAGGGCCAGGAACCTCAGGCCAGTCATAAAGCCAAGATAACTATGTGCTTCGCAGGCATATCATTCCTTCAATTGCTTTGGAGTAGAAGAAAAGGCATAAATATCCTCTCCTTCCCCCATAACAGAGTTCTCTCTGTTGTGTTCCATAATTTAAAAAAAAATCACACAGTATTCCATGAGAAACTGCATAAACACATATATTATCTGTGTGATTCTGTAAGGGCAGAATCATATAATGAGATTGTAGATGTAACATAGCTCAGAAGGCTCTTTAACTAAAAAATGGTTACTCATGAGGCCAGTTATTTCTGGGTCTTCAATGCAAGTGTATGTGAGTCATTATGGTTGCCATGTTGGAGAAAGATAAGAATCAATAACCTTGCTGACCCAATATATGTTCAAAAGATGAAAGGGAGAATCATATGCAAAAATCTCACATATGGAGTAGCTATCATAAGGCTAACAATAGCCCTGTTTTTTAACACAAATGGAACAGAGAAAGAATCATGAGACTCGTTTTACCTGAATCTGTTGTTGTCCATACTCCTCTGTTCCCCCATAGCAGGAAGCTTCATACACAGAGAAGAGTCTTTTAAAAGTATCTGTTGCTTCCTTTGAAAGAAGAGATTAGCTATTCATGCTGAGTGGTATTTTCCAACTGGAATATAATTTTAAAATGAGAATTTTTTGATCCCCTAGGAAATATGCTCTAGGCTTCACTTCAAACTGGGCAAAGTGTCTATGTACTGGAAATTGTGTTTTTGGTCAATACAAAAAAGGTGGACCAAAAGAATGGGTCTCTGAAAACAAATTCAGAAGTTTCTTTATACAGTTTTAATGAATCACATTCCTAAATGCTGAAAACAATAAGGAAAATGGAAAGAACTGCATTTATCTCTAGACTTGTTGTAGAGATCAATGAGAAAATATATGTAAAGAGCTTTGTAAATTTTAAAATGATATCTATATAAATGGGAGATGTCATTAATGTTCAAGAAATACGATCTTAAATGGAAAATATAATTTACATTCTATAATGACAATGCTTATTGAGCACAGAGATCATTTCAATTTTGTCTTTGTATCTACAATGCTGAACACAATGCCTACCAAAAATTAGATGTTTAATTATCATTATATACATACATACATATGTGTATAGTGTGTATAAAATATATAAATATAAATATTTATATATAAATAAATATATTCGTATAGGTATGTATACTTACATATATCATATACCTATAGATGCATGAATAAGGGTGTGTATTTGCATGTATACACAAATGTGTATATTTGTGTATATCTATGTATCTAGATCTATCTCTTAATCTTTATCTCTATGTTTATCTCTATCACTATCTATATGTATCTACATGTCTGTCTGTCTATCTATTCATCCATCTATCTATCTATCTATATATCTATCTATCAATCTATCGATCGATCGATCAATCATCTATCTGTCTGTCTGTCTATCTATCAATATATTCCATCCAGGTTAAAAGTGGAGGATCTATTTACTCAGGGGCTTAATCCCACTACTGAATGATTTGGGAGCATTGACCTGGTTCATTTTGGACTTTGGTCAGTTCACCAGTTCTTGGAAAACATGGTGGACCCTTGCTTCTGAGGCATCACAATACTAATACTGAGCTTAGTGTGCACACACCTAATTGTCATAGCCCACTGTGGTACTGAACTCTTGAGCTCAAGAAATACTTCAATGGGACAGCTAGGTGGCAGTGATTAGAACACTGGCCCTGGAGTCGGGAGGACCTGAGTTCAAATGTGACCTCAGTCACTTAACACAGAAACTAGCCATGTGACTTTAGGTAAGTCACAACCCCAATTGCCCTACCTCCAAAAAAAAGCAAAAAAAAAAAGAAATACTTCAACCTCAGCCTTCTCAGTAGCAAGAAAGGCAAGACTATCCATCATGTTCAGCATAATAATTGGCTCTTGAATAAATGAATTAGTCCAGTTAGACACTGTTATAATACCCATGACCATGTACACAAATATTATTGATTTTATAGGCTTTGCATATTTTATTGAGATAGCCTGTGGAGGTTCATGTTTTACAATCTGAGTATGAGGCAGCTAGGTTATACTGTCCATAGAGAGCTGGATTTGGAGTCAGGAAGGACAGAGCTTGAATTTTTTCTCAAACAGTGGCTGTGTGACCCTCAGCAAATCTCTTTCTTAGCCTCATGTCCCTCAGGGTTGCTGTGAAAACCAGATAGCATAACACATGGAAAATGTTTTGCAAACCCTAAAGTGCTATAGAAAAGCTAGCTTTTATATGAGCTAATGATGGGACATGGATGATAGTCAGTGCTCAGAACAAAGGAGTAAATAGGCCCTTTGGAATCTATCTTAACTTCTGCTGAAGTATTGTATTTGGTTCTGGCTGCCATACTGAGCCGCTCAAAAACACACATAGTGTGGTTCTTTCAGGATGGAGAGGAGGATCAGAGGTAATGACACAGTGAATGAATAATCTAGGAGTGTTTAGACTGGGGAAGAGATTTCTCCATGAGCAGAGTGACCAGGATGGGGAGGAGGACCAGAGACAGTACCATATAAGTCCTGGATGAAGAAAGTGGGGACATTTAGCTTGGAAAAGACTTGGAAAAGAGGAAGGAGTAAAACCAAGACCTTAGAATATCTTCAATCATTTGAAGAAATGCCATGTAAGAAAAAAAAAAGCTTTATTTTTTCAAGTTGGACTCAAAAGTTAGAACTAAGTATAAAGGGTAGAAGTTGTAGAGAAGAAGATTTAAGCTTTTTCTAAGGAGGAGAAGACCTCTCCACCCCCCCAAAAAAAAGCCCTAACAAATAGCATTTAATAAAAGTGTAATGGACCCAGAAATACCACTTCTAGGGCTGTATCTCAAAGAGATCATACAAATGGAAAAAGGACACACATGTACAAAAGTGCTTATACCTGCTCTTTTTGTGGGAGCGAAGAACTGGAAATTTAGGGGATGCCAATCAATTTGGGAATGGCTGAACAGTTGTGGTATATGAATGTAATGGGATACTATTGCGCTATAAGAAATTATGAGTAGATGGACTTCAGAAAAACCTGGACTTACATGAACTGATGCTGAGTGAGGGGAATAGAACCAGCAGAACATTGTACACATTTACAGCCACATCGTGTGAAGACTAACTTTGATAGACTTGACTCTTCTTAGTAATGCAAGGTTCTAAGACAACTCCAAAAGGCTCATATATGGAAAATGCTATACACATCCAGCAAAAGAATTATGGAGTCTAAATGCAGATCAAAGCATATTATTTGCTCTCTCTGTTTTGTTTTGTTTCTTATTTCTCATGGTTCATCCCATTGGTTATAATTCCTTTTTACAACATGACTAATGTGAAAATATGATTAATATCAATGTATATGTAGAGCCTATATTAGATTGCATACTATCTTGGGGAGGGAAGAAGGAAGGGGAGAAAATTTAACACTCAAAAGCTTGTGGAACGCAATTCTGTAAACATAAATAATTTTTTTTAAAGAAGTAGAATTGATTACTTAGCAAGGCAGTGGACTCTCTGTCATTGGAAATCTTCAAGGGAAGACTAGACGACCATTTAATGAAAGATATGACAGAAAGCATTTCTGGTCAGGTATGGATTGTATTGTGTCCAGCTAGTGTCTTTTCCAACTCTGAATTTCTATGATTCCATTAGACAGATCTTGTATTACTAAGTACATGAGGATTATGATAAACTTACCTTGCTGTATTTCTGCCCTGTAGTTGCTTTATTACAGATAATTCACTTCCAAAAGTTTTCTAAAGAAATACTAGAGTTCAATTATGAACAAATTTGAATAACATTATGGGCAGGGAAATGGACAAAATAGACTGCCTGCAAGATCTGTGGTTAGAGCATGCAAAAAAAAAAATATCAGATCTGAATGTAATCCCTTATCTATAAAGAGAATTTCCAATATGTCAAGAACAAATTTAGAAAAAGTCAATATTTTACGGTATCAAATGAAAATTGTTCCATTTTGTCTTTTTTCTTATGTGGATGGCATTGGGTGACTACGGGCTATCCATGAAACAAAAGAGAAGGATAAGTATTTCGGCAACTCTCCCACCCACCTCCCTACTTTGATGCTTCCAGAAGCTGAAAGGATGTAGTTTTAGGACAAATAAAAGGAAGATGTACATTACACAGTAGGTAGTAAACATGTGGAACTCATTACCTTCAAAGGGCTGTACTACTTACAATTATAAATAGGCTCAAGGGGAATTTAGACAAGTTTATGGATGAGAGATTGTCATGAAACCACTTCAAGTCTATGTTTAGAACACCTTGTTGTTTAGCGTGTTTTGTTCTGGAAGGAAAACGAGCTCTTTCTGAAAAGAGTTTCTCAGGATCACTTGCAGAGACAGCTAAGAAAAATTGGAGGCCAACTCCAGTATCAACAGGAAGACTTTACGGGGTGCTATTTTATTTATATATTGAAAGCATATAAAGAGTAACTACTGTTTTGGGAGGGGGAGGCCTCTCTCTTCCATAAGAATAGAGCTGAAGTTTATGCACACACACAAACATATATACATACATAAACACATAAATGTATATGTGCATATTTATATACCCACATTTATTTATCCATCCATTCATTTACTCTTAGGGAGACACAACCAACATTTATTAACAGCTCGCTATCCATTGTGTCACTTAATAAATGCCTTCTGGTTGACTGATAATCTATTGGAAATAATCTGAAGAATATTCTGGATAATTAAAGACATCAAGTCTATGCCATATGAGAACCCTTTGAAGAAACTAAGAATGTTTAGCCCAGGGGTGGAGAACCTTTGGCCTTGAGACCACATGTGGCCTTCTAAGTCCTTGGGTATGGCCTTTTGACTGAGTTAAAGTTTTACAGAACAAATCCTTTTATTAAGGAAATTTGTCCTGTAAAGTTTAGATTCAGTCAAAGAAGAAAGATTAGACTTATTCTTCTTGGCCCCACAAGATAGAAGAAGTCACATGAGAAAGAAATTGAGGGGAGGCTAGGTGGCACAGTAAATAGAGCACTGGCCCTTGGGTCAGGAGGACCTGAGTTCAAATCCGGCCTCAGACACTAGATACACTTACCAGATGCCATGTGACCTTGGGCAAGTCACTTAACCCCAATTGCCCTGCCCTCCCCCCTCCAAAAAGCAAAAAAAAAAAAAAAAGAGAGAGAGAGAAATAAACTGGGAAAAGGTATATTTAGACTTCTTGAAGAAATGGAACATCTTAACATTGGCCATCATTTAAAACTGGATTAACCTGATTTGTAAGGCAGACAGGGTTTTCCCTCATTGGAAGTTTTAATCTGAGGCCCAGTGATCTTGATTAGGATGATACAATGGTATGAAATAAACGGTCACTGGGTTTCTTTCTACTTAAAATATTCTGTTATTTTCTCACTGTAGTAGATCAAAGAGAATTTAAAAATGCATTTGTCAAGCATACCATTGCCTTTTAGAAATGCTTAATTATTAAATGGGAAAGAGAATTACCTCTAAGTGAAGACAGACTTTTAAATTTGTCGACCAAATTAGAATTGGAGTCAAACCCATGAATGCCCAGAGCTAAACAAAGCAGGCCAGAGTCAGGTGTGTGAGGAATCAAACAGAAGTTTTATTAATTTCAGAGGGATGAAAATGCTCATAAGCAGAAGTCTCTTTCCTGAGAAGGAGGGCTTATCATGTTGGGGCAAAGACAGCCTATAGAACTAGAGTTATCCTGGTGGGAACAGGAATGAAGTATCTGGTTCGGTTACCCAAGCACAGGAATTCAGGAATTATCACGTTGGAAGATTCTGATGCAAGGCTTTAGGCTGTGTAGCATGTTGGCTCTCAAGTCCCTGAAAAATATGGGAAGCGCCAACAAATCTAAATATGGAAATCATAAATTCCTCAGTGAACCCCTGGTGTTGGTCAAAGCAATACATTTTGCCAAAGGGTATAATAATTCAGAGAGCAAAGGATTGTTGTTATGCCAAGCTCAGGGCACAGCTTGCTTGCTGGGCCTTAGTTCTGGAAAATGGGGTGTCTCTTGATATCTTGAAAGATTAAATGGTAGGGTTGCAATGTAGTAGAACTGAGTCTACAATGTGAGAAAATAGAAATACTGAAAATGCTACTTTTGTCTTTCAGAGAAAGTTTCATAATAAATAATTAAGGGACTTCTCTCTTTCGGTCTGTTCAGAAACATCCAGGCAGGGAAATAGGCCAAAGGAATCACTAACCACCATTTTTGATTTACATGCTGAGGATACTGATAACAAAAATAAGAATTATAACAACTGGCATTTATATAGACTTGGAGGTTTACAAAGGGTTTTCCAAATATTATCTCACTTTATCTTCACCAAACCTTGGGAGTGAGATGCTATAATTATCCCCATTTGACAGATAAGGACATTAAGGTAGGAGGCTGTTAAGTGACTTGCCAAGGGCCACACAGATGATAAATGTCTGAGGCTGGATAAAAACACAGGTCTTGATTCCAAGCCCAGATTTCTATCCATTGTACCATAGAGCTGTGAAAAACTGCAGAGTTTCTAGAGGAGGAGGACTTGGATGGTGAAAGGTCATCGGTTCGTGATATATAATCAAATTTTGGGGCAGCTAGGTGGCACAGTGAATAGAGCACTGGCCCTAGAGTCAGGAGGATCTGAATTCAAATACAACCTCAGACACTTAACACTTCCTAGATGTGTGACCTTGGATAAGTGACTTAACCCCAATTGCCCTGCCTTCCCCCCCTCCAAAAAAAAGGTAAAATTTAGGGAAGAACAGGAAAAGTGTCTTAGAGATTTTGAAGGATTTTTGCCTGGAAGAAGGATTATTGTTATTTAGTTATTTACTACTACTCATGACCCCATTTGGGGTTTTCTTGGCAAAGATCCTGGAAGGGTTGGTCATTTCCTTCTCTAGATCATTTGACAGATGATAAAATTAAGGCAAACAGGATTAAGTGATTTACCCAGGGTCACATTGATTGGTTGTTGTCCTTCCTTCTCAAAGAGGACCAAAATGACATCACTAGGCTAGAGTCAAATTTCAGTGTGTCCCACTGTGGCTGATCAGCCCAGTAGGAGCTGGAATGCTCTACCACAGGTCGGGCATAAATATTCTGTGTGAACATTTGGGATGGATACTCTAAATCTGTGCATCCTGAACTTCCTTTGAGCTGTTTCAATTTTGCATTGCTCATATGACACAGCACCTTCTCTGATGTGGGCACGCCATGCTGCTGAGAGGTTCTGGGCCAGTGTCTCCCATGTCATGCCATCAATCCCAAAGTTCTTGAGAGAGATGTTGAGAGTATCCTTGTATGGCTTCTTCTGACCACCATGCCAATGCCTGCCCTGTGTGAGCTCTCCCTAACATAATCTTTTTGGCAAGGGTACATTTGGTATTCAAACAAATTGATCAGTCCATTAGAATTGTGCTCTCTGAAGCAGAGTTTGAATACTTGGCAGTTTAATCGGAGTAAGGACCTCAGTGTCTGAGACTGGAGACTTACTGACCCCAGGTCCAATGCTCTATTTACTTCACCACCTAGCTGTCCCAAGAAGAGGGATTAAGATTTCTGTTTTGTCTCCTCTTCTCTTTCATCCCCACCCTGTACCAAGTGATTACTTCTAAGCAGTTTTAAGCCAATGCATCAATTATTCAAATCCCTAGAAAAACTTCAGTTCTGAACTAGATGACCCCTATGGCATGACAGGATATCCTAAGTCATTGAGAACACTCTTCTTGTGAGACATTACGCCAGTTCAACTAATCAGAAATATTTAAATTGGTCAAGGTCTTTTCCCACTAATTGGAAGACCTTTGATTGGTTTTATTGACAGAAACATCATTCACACCTGGTTAAGGTAATCAGGTAAGGCATTTAACACTTTAGGTGCCCTCACTACCCCCTTAATTAGATTAACTCAATCAACCCTACTCTCAGATTCCTTAATGATTAGAACTAGCCAATTAGATTGCTCTGGAATGTGATAGTTCACCCCACCCCAACCCCCACCAACTGCAGGACTTAAAGCAAAAGATAGGCTATAGTTTGTTTGGTAAGCCAATATGATTCATATTAAAGGTTATCAAGTTGGTTATAAAAATGATTGGGCAGACTGAAACAGATGACTTCCAAAGTCCCTCTCCACTTTTAGAATTCCACAATTATACAATGCCAAGTGCTGGGGTAGGCTACATCTATGTAAAATAAATCAATGTAACAACTTCATCCCCACCAATGACTAATCTCCACCCAAGAACAGTTTACCCCATTACTGAGTGCTAAGTGAGTGAGAACTTCTTCAAAATCTAGTTCATGAACTATGGTTTGTGTGAATCTTGTTGCTTTTGTTCAGTCATGTCCAAGTCTTTGTGAGGTTTTCTTGGCAAAGATAGTGAAGTGTCTTGCTGTCTCCTCCAGATCATTTTACAGATGAGGAAACTAAGGCAATAGGGTTAAGTGATTTGCCCAGGGTTACACATCTGGTAAATGTATGAGGTCAGATTTGAACTTGAAGTCTTCCAGACTGAAGGTCCAGTACTAACTACTAACTAACTAACTATGATACCTACTTTAAAGAGAACCTTCCTCACAAGACTCCTGTGAGGTAGGTAGTATAAGTATTATTATCATTGTGTGGGACAAAAGACCCTTGCCCAAAATAAAATTCATAACTCAGAGGTTTCTTCAAAGAAACAAAAAGAGATGTTTATATATTTCTTCTCATTAGAAGGGGAAGTCTTGTCACCAGAAGCAGTCTGGTGAGAGAGGCCCAAAATAAAAAATGTAAAGCTTGATTATATACCCAAAAGACCACCCCTTTCCCCTCCGTCCACTGTCCTATGTTCCTTCCCATTAATCAGGAATTTAGGCGCACACTCTGACCACAAAAATCTTGCTTCCATAGCAGGTCAATATCAGTATGGATGTATAAGCAGACAAAATATGTCTTCAATATCAACCCAGATATGAAAGCAGAAGATAAATGTCTAACAATATCAATATAGATATGAGAGCAGACAACATTTCATGAATCATGGGGATTTTAGGTCATAGTGACCTGCCCGAAGTTTGGCAACATGATTTCCAATTTTATATTTGTACAGGTCAGATGGTGGTAATAGAAACAAGTCTGGGACATTTGGGTCTGTGGTTAAATTTGCAATGTGTGTGCTTTCCTCTCTTGCACATTAGCTAAGCTTAGCAAAAACTTCAACTTATGGCCAGGGAAGTAAGGCAGGGGTCCCAGGCTACTAGCCCAGGCTGCTAAGTCTTTGGTACAAATCTGTCTAGATTTTAAAATACTACCTGAGAAGTTTCCACCTGTCTCACACATCTAATTAATAAGAACTTAAGTCTGGGGTCCAGGCAATCAATTATTACATCTTTGAGAAGTCATCACTTTTATCCCACTCATCATCATTTGATAACAAAGAAAGCTGAGGCTCAGAGAGATGAAGGAATTTTCCAGGGTATACATAGCTGTTCAGTGCTGGGAACATCATCTCTTTGAATTTGTCATTGCTATGCTAGCTTCTCTTCTAGCCTGGTGGCCATTGTGTTTCTCTCTGCTTCAATATAACCTCATTGTGGTCATGAGGTATTCCCACAACCAATGGACCTTAAAATAGGTCACCTCTCATTAGAAAACAAATGAGGTATCACTCTTCTTTTTTTTTTTAAGCAACCGGGGTTAAGTAACTTGCTCAAGGTTACACCGCCAGGTGTTTCTGGGTGTGGTGGTAAGTGTCTGAGCCCGGATTATCCCCAGGTCATCCCGACACTGGGGCCGGTACTCTTACTCGATGAGCCACCTGGCTGCCCCTTCCCTCTTCTAATACATCAAAATCCACAGTAGTTATTAAAATCTGTTAGTCACAATGTACCCTAAAAGAACATCATTTAAAATAAACAATAACACTTCAATGAACTTTATACATAATATAAAGTATAAAGGGAAATGGAAGAGAACAAGTATTTTATTTAGCACCTAGTATATACTGGTTACTATACTAAGCATTTTACAGATTTTCTCATTTGTTCTCACTGTGAAGTATATACTATTATCCCCATTTTATAGTTGAGGTTGATAAATCTGTGAAGTATACCCAGGGTAACAAGTAAATTCCTGAAGCCAGATTTGGACTCAAGGATTCCTGATTCCAGGCCCAGCACTCTATCCACTGTGCCAACTAAAAGTTTAAGGTGTAGCTTTTGGGGGCGGGGGGAGTGGGGAAGGCAGGGCACTTGGGGTTAAGTGACTTGTCCAAGGTTACTAGTAAGTGTTAAGTGTCTGAGGCCAGATTTGAACTCAGGTCCTCCTGACTCCAGGGCAGGTGATCTATTGACTGAGCTGCCTAGCTGCCCCGAAGTATAGCTCTTAAAAGTTCAAAAAATAGGGGCAGCTAGGTGGCATAGTGAATAGAGCACTGGAGTCAGGAGGACCTGAGTTCAAATCCAACCTCACACACTTGACACTTACTAGCTGTGTGACATTGGGCAAATAACTTAATCCCAAGTGCCTCTCTCCTAAAAATAAAATGAAAATAAATAAAAGTTCAAGAAGCCCATGGAAGAATGGTTATGGCCACATAACAAAAATAACAAAAACAAACTATGCTAAGTTTAGGTACTCTGTGTATGAGCATTCACTCAAAAGTATAGTATATGAACCTCCATTTTTTTTATCCACCAACCAGGGGAAACAGGAAATTAAAACCAAAAACTCACTCAATCAAATAATACAGTGCATAAAGAGATAAGAAAAAATGTTCTCCTCCCATCATGCTGGTATACTTGTCACACTCTGTTTCAGGTTTCCACACCTCCAGAAGAGAAAAGCACATACCTCGATTACATAGAAAAACAACACACTTATGTGTGTTGTGTATACAATCAGGGAAATGTTTGATCACGCCATGAGTGATAGGATACATTCCAGAAACTCATCTACCTCAGGCACATACATGCTTTGCAGTCTCTGTTAAGTCAATAAGCACAATAGTACCCTCTCTATGGCATTAACTCAAATTTATTTTGTACAAAGCTTGTTGGTACATATTTACTTGTCATGCTCTCCAGCCCCACCACACCCCCATTAGATTGTCCGATTCTTGAAGTCAGGGACTGTTTTTTGCCTATCTTTTATTCTTAACTTTTTGCATAGTGTTTGGAACATTGGTGCTTAATAAATGCTTGTTGACTTGATTGGGGGTCAGAGTATATAAGTGAATAACACAGCATACAGAAGAAATTTGTACCCAGGGCACATGCATGGTCATGGCATCTCACACTGGTAACTCAGCATAGTTGCCCTCATGTCCTCTATCCTGTCCTGTTCTAAGCACATTGTCTTTCCTGAGTATTTCATTTCTGCTAGGCATCTCCATTAGCATCATGGTCATTATACTACCATTTGTTGAAACAGCAATTCTCTAGCCTTGTTGCTGTTGTTCAGTTGTGTCATTCAGCTCTTTGTGATCCCATTTAAGATTTTCTTGTTAAAGATACTGGAGTGATTTGCTATTTCCTTCTCCAATTATCTAATATATTGAGGACCAATTGCTATCTCTCTAGCATGCAATGCCTAGTAGAGAGTCTCTCCTTAACAGGGAGAAAGACCAATCCTTTTGATCCATATTTGAGTTGAACTAGAACACCCATTCAAGCAGTAGCCAACAAAAACAAGCAAAGGATTGTTTTATGATTGTTGTTGTTGTTGTTTTAAATTTTCTCCTGGTTCTGATTAAAGACTGTGGTCTGAGACAATTATCTGACTTAGGGTCAGAAAATATTGTATAACTCTAATTTAATTCTTGATTGTGAACATGTGCCTTCAAAACTTATTTCTAGGACACCACTAGAAAACACACACACACACACACAAGAGACCTGTGGAAGCTAGGGTGATGAAACCTACCCTAATCTAAAAGTATTATTCATTTTGTATTCAATAAAGAGAAAGAACAAAAACATGAAATAAATAGGTTTGTTCCTTCCCTAATGCATATATGTCAGCATCAAAAAAATTTTCTTTACGAAGCCCAGAATGTGTCACTCTACACATTCATGAAGAAATGCATATTTTCTCTGCAGAATAGTGAGAATTCGAACTATCTACACATGCACATCAGAGAAATGAACTAAATTACCCAATTCTCAAGTGTCTGGCTGCCATATGGTGAGATATTGGCCTCTCTATGCTAATTGTCTAATGCAAGGAGAAGTAGTATAATAGGAAAGCCCATTTCATTGGAAATAGAAGAACCCAGTTCAAATCCCAGCTCAGATACTTCCTAGTTAGGTGACCTTGGCAAGTCAATTAACTCTCTGTGCCTCAGTTTCCCTATCTGTTGGATACTATGCTCTCAATGGTTTCTTATAGCTCTGTATCTGTGAATTGATAGAGTAATAGATGCATGGTTGGAAGGACCTGTGAGGTCATATAGTTCAACTCCCTCATGTTATAGATGTGGAAACTGAGATATAGATAAGTTAAGTGACTTGCCCAAGATCACATTCATTAACCAACTATTATGTGTTAGGTGTTGTCCTAGGCACTAGGTATATGCTCCCTGACCTCAAGAAGCTTAGGATCTTTGAGGATGTAAAGAGAAAGAATGTAAATGATAGTTGTCCTAGTTTGCATTTCACTTATGTCTGGGAGTCAGATAGAGAATCAGAATTCTATTTAGAGGAAATTTTTAAATAGGACAATTACAAGTCCCAACAGAGACAATGATATTGAAATTTTGTTTTGTTTTCCTTCTTGGGTGATCCTTCTACCTTGTACAATTCCTTTTCCCCAAGTTTTCATTTAATGTATCTACAGTATTACTTTTAACTCTCAAGGAAATAGTAAAAACTCGAGTTTTCCTGAATTGGGCTCCCCAGATCTTTGGGATCATTGGTTAACTAAGACCATTTGGATTCTCCAGTTATCCCACCTTCTATCACAAAAGCCTTATGGATCCTCACTGTCACTGTATTAAAAAAAATCCAGTCCCCTACACTGAAGAAGATCTATTCCATAGTAAGGAGCCAGGAGAACATTCAAATGTATATTGCACGTGTACATGTGTGTGCATCATTCTCAAACTAAAAAAAAAAAATGAGGGAAGAGGAGAGAGGAAGAGAAGAAAAGCAGATGACAAGGCTGCTATTTATAAGTGCAACACTTTTTTTTTTCTCTTCCCAATCCATTTGCAGAGCCTGGGGAAAAGCAAATTCATGCTGAAAAGGGATTATTATAGAAAGTATAGTACTTCTGAATCGCAGTCTATTTTTGACTGGCACTAAAAACAATCCTGCTTTAGAACATGTAGAGTCATTAGTGAGTTGCTTATTATCTTTCTGTTTTCCTTTGTCTCTCCTAGGACACACGATCCGTTAGAATATTTGCCACTCCCCATACCTAAACCCAAAAATTCATAACTGACCCCTAACAGTACTATCCAAAATTAAGATATCTCCCATCTACTTTATCCCCTGCTCTCTCTGATTGAATTCTCTCTTCTTACCTTCTTTTACTATAACTTCATTTGTGTTATATTTTGTTATGTAACATATATTGTGTTATATATGAAGTTACTATAACTTCAAAATTAGACCTGCAAGGAAAACTTGAGGTCATCTGGTTCAACCCTCTCATTTTTATAGGTGAAGAAACTGAGTCTCAGAGATAAGTGACCTGCCTAAGGTCATACATACAGGTAGAGCTTCAAATCTTGGGCGGCTGATTCCAAATTCGGTGTTCTGCTACCCTCCACTGCCCTCTGAACACCCAAATGAGAGAACAGGAAGTGATTTTGAAAAGTAATCTTGAGAAACCTGAAGGATACCTACCCTTAGAGGCCATGATTTGGGTGATCATCAAGCAGAGGGCATATTCAAGTCAGAGAAGTCCCAATGCAGTGCAACCAGGTGAGAAATAAGGAGGACAATCATAAAGCCAGGAAGCTTCCGAGACAGAACTCATTGTGTCCCGACTCTAGGTCCAGTTCTCTATTCAATATGCTGTCACACCTTTGGTAAAAAAACCTGAAAAGAAAAGCATCCTCCTTCAAGTAATGCTGGAACTCCTACTGGAAAAGTCCAAGGACTCAGAGGGACTCAGGAGTGAAACTTGTTAATTCATGGAAATCAACCAGAGGTGAGAACACTCAGGGTCTTTTGAGAAGCCTCAGGGTTGTGGTAACTATTATTTTCACTTTTTTAGCTTGAGAATTCAAGGAAAGCTGACTTCACACCTCATCTAGGAGAGACAGGAGGGGCGGAGGGGGCGGGGCTTCACAGTATAAAAAGGAGAGGCTCCTTATGATCAGAAACACTTCTTTGAGTGGAACTGAAAGTGACTTGCTCTTGGTTGCTCCAGTAAAGAAGTTACAGAGAGAAAAATGGCTTCTGCTATGGATGGAGTCCGGAACCTGCAGAGTGAAATCACCTGCGGCATCTGTTGGCACTACTCTTCTCAGCCAGTCACCATGGACTGTGGGCACAGCTTCTGCCAAGAATGTCTCTTCTGGAGCTGGAGAGTTGGAGCCACACCTTTCTCTTGTCCTGAATGCAGGCAAGTTTCCCAAATCAGAGAACTCCCAGAACTCAATGTGAGCCTCGAAAATCTAGCTGACTTTTGTTTTAGCTTCCCCCATTTGGAGAGTACGGAGGGTCAGAGGCTGCCGAGCCCCGAGGAGCAGGGCCAGAGGCTGCGGAGCACGGAGGAGGAGGGCCAGAGGCTGCAGAGCCCCGAGGGCCAGAGGCAATGTCCCACTCACAAAGAAGTCTTCAAGTTCTTTTGTGAGAAGGACCAAACATTACTCTGTGTGTCCTGCTGCCAAATGTCAGAGCACGGGGGTCACAAACTCTCCCCTGTAGAAGAGACTGTTCACAATTACAAGGAGAAGCTCCAGGAGATTCTGAGTCAATTGCGGAAGGATTTGGAGGAAGCTGAGAAACTTCTCTCGCAGGAGGAGGTGGAGAGACGTTTTGTTGACCGGCATTGGATGATTTCCGGAGAATATTGCAAACTTCAGTATCTCCTGATGGAGGAAGAATTTCAGTACCTGGGAATTTTGAAGGAGGAAAAAAACACCAGCAAGGCGGGACTATCCTGGCATATCCAGACCCTTCGGAAAATCTTGGGGGAAGTGGATGAGTCAAGCCAGAAATCCAACATTGACCTGTTGGAGGATTTCAGGGAGTTGTGGGCAAGGAGTGAGTCAGTGTTGGCCCAAAGGCCCGAGGCGGTCAGTCAAGAACTGAGGCAATTTACCATCACTGGGATAATAGATATCCTCAACAAATTCCGAGTGGATATCAGAGTGGATCCAGAATACGACAGTACCTATGTGAGGGTTTCTGAGGATCTGAAGAGTATGAGGGCTGGAGAAGGCTGGCAGGTGGAGCCCAACCAGTCTGATGACTCTCCTTGCCATTATGTCTTTGCTGAGCAGTTCTTCGAGTCAGGCAGACACTATTGGGAGGTGGATGTGACACAAGTTCCTCAGTGGGTACTGGGGGTCTCTACACCATACCTGACAACAGGGATGGGGAGGTGGACATCTGTGTTCCTGCTTCGCTGTGTGAAGAAGGGAGATCATTACAATCTGCAAACTTATCCCGGAACCTTAAACCATCAAGTGAAAGACCCTGTGCCCAGGGTTGGGGTGTACCTGGATTACAGTCTTGGTGCTGTCATATTTTACAATGTTCTCCAGCGTGCCCTCATTTATAGATTCTGTTCTATTCCATTCACAGAGTCTGTCAGTCCTGTCTTTTCCCCTGGTCCCCCACTTCCAGGAACAAAACCTGGTCCCATGACTATATGTTCCGTTGACTCTCGTCTTTGCTCCTGCTGCTATTCGGCATCCTGAACATCTCTCCATGGAGGAACCTCAACCCAGCCACCGGGCTGACTAGCTGTGGTGCTTCAATTTCCAGCATTTGCCTGATGGACAATGATCATCACGTACCTGACATTGAAGGAAGACAGCGTTCACCAGTTTGAGACAAGCTAAAAGAAATCATTCCCAAGTGTTTTGTGTTTTCTTATCCTCAATGTATTCAATCTGGTCATGTATTTTCACAATAAATCAATTTTATCTCAGTAAAAAGAAAGTAATCTCAAGATGTTTTGTTGTGCAAAGATACTGGAGTGGTTTCCCATTTCCTTCTCCAGCTTGTTTAACAGATAAGTAAACTGAGGCAATCAGGGTTAAGTGATTTGCTCAGAGCCAAATTGCTAGTCAGTGTCTGAGTCTGGATTTGAACTCAGGTCTTTCTTATTCCTAACCCAGCATTCTATCTATTATGCCAGATAGCTGCCTCTATAATCAGATTTATAGCATTTAAATGTGTTGTGGGGAACCTGGTATAGTAAAAAGAATAATAAACTTTGAATCAAGAAAACCCAGGTTCAAAGTCTAAAAACCTCAGATATTTAGTTGTTCTGTGACTCTAGGTGAGTAAATTAAACTTTCTAGACCTTGGCTTGCCATTCTACAAAATGAAGGCATTGCACTTACTGGCCCTCTGAAAAAATGAAATTTTGAGAGAGTTCCTGGGTATTTAATAATTATTAATTATGGCTAGCAAATAAATGAACAAATTTAGGTGAGTGGTTTCTCTTGGCAGCCAAAGAAGAACTGAAGGGTGTTGTGGGCTTACATACCCTTTGAAAAGGGTTCGTCCCAGATGAGTGGAAATTAACTCAGACTGGTTAACAATGAGAAAATTAATATTCTAATGAAGGTGGGCTTATTCTAATGAGGGCTGGGGACATCATTTAATCATGTTACATTCTTGGACAGAGACTCATCTCCAAACCCAGATCATTCTGCTTCTAGTAATCTATACAAAAGAATCTATCCTCCACCCCGTGCTACCTGAGTTAGAACAATGGGCTGAAATTTGCCTAGATTACATTCTCTTTAGCTTTTAATCAGGACTAAGGTTTTCTAGTTGGGTTGGGTCTCTCCCCCCCCCCCCAACCCTGAGGAGAATGTGTCATTGTCAGCCCTGTCCTTCATAAGAGTGTAAAAAGAAGGAAACAAAAGACCTCTTAAGGTATAGAACTAATTATTAATATAATCAGAAAATAAATCATTTTTCTCACTCCATAGGATTCTTTAGAATAAATCTATGATCGTTCAGTAAAAATCACCAACTACATGAGATCTTGCAGTCCCTTTTGAGTTTTTCTGCAAGGTTGCTGTACATAGACCAGGGGCATGGTGAGAGCTAGAAAATCTTTTCACCAGAGACTCCTTTGAAACTTTGATAAAAAAGACTACCCAAAATTACAGGGTTCAAGACTCCCATCTCTGAGGTATGATAGGATTTTAAAAGAAATTTTCATAAAGTCACTCAGGTAAGGGTATGGACTAAGAGTATTTGTATAGCAAAAGAGGGACAGGGAAGATTTAAATGGCTAAGAGCTTCTTGAGATACTACAGTTTTGAAGTGAATGAAAAGAATGAGAGACAGGGTTTCTGGGTATTTATAACAATTAATTTGCTAATAGATCAGCTGATAATCAATAAATTGATGGGCAGTGGTTTTTCTCCAGAATAAAAGACATTTAACTGTCCCTGACAGGAGAAATCAATCCAGATTGTTGAATAATATGGGAATGGATATATTAATGAGGAGGTTGGCCAAAGGTCTTCAACTCCTGCTTGATCATGAGACTCAGCCACCTCCAGGAATCTGGAAAAAGCAATCCATCTCTACCCAGACCACTCTGGATGGTTTTCTCCTTCATGAGCTTTCACCCAAAATTCCAATGGAGAAGTACAAGGAAATGAACTTAATGCTTTAAGGTTTGAATGCAAATAGATTAGCTTCTGTTAATACTCTACTCAAAAATAAGGTCTTCTAGTTGAATCGGGTCTTGCCCAAAATGGAGGAGCATGTTCCCAGAGGATTTGGGCAATCTCCTCTATCAGCAATATCCTTCAGAAACTGACTGACTGGCTTATAAAGGCTGGTCCCTGAATAAGAAAATAGAGAGAAAAAATCCTAATTTAACAATCAGTTATTATTTTTTAAATTAATTTACTTATTTTTAGTTTATAACATTCATTTCCATAAGACCACCAGCCAAGATGGCATGCAATCTGATTACCCCTTTCCCCAGTGTTCCCTCCCTTCTATCACTCTCCCCCACCTTTTATCCCCTTCATCCTTATTTTCTTGTAGGGCAAGATAGATTTCTATACCCCATTGCCTGTATGTCTTACTATCCAGTTGCGTGCAAAAAAAATTTTTAATATTTGTTTCTAAAACTTTTGAGTTCCAAATTCTCTCCCTTCTTTTCTCCCCTTCCACTGTTATTGAGAAAGCAAGCAATTCAACATAGGTTTTACATGTGTAGTTGTAATGGCAAGCAAAGAAGTAGTTAACACCTTGTTTCAACTAATGAATTAACATCTTGTTTCAGCTATTGAATTAACACTTTGTTTCAATTCAACTTTCTTTTGAGCCTTGTATCAAATCTGTTAAGAAACAGAACATATGAACCCCACAACTTGTGAATCCTAGAACTCATGAGCTCCCAAGACAGGAAGGGGAGGAGCTAATTACCATAAATAATGAGAGGCCCAGGCTAAAGACAGCAGAATTGAGAAGAGGATTTTTGTGATGGAAATAGTTGAGAAGGAGAAAACTTGTGGTATCCCGGCACTCTGTCTGCTCTGTCTGTGTTGATGTTTGTTTGTGATGCTTTGTACAGAAGCCCTGGGACCTTGCTGGAAGCCCTGAAAGAGCATTTTCTGGTTGTTTACATAATACCTGGAGGAAGGTTTTGAAGGTCCTGGGACTTTACTGATGATTTGTTCTGACCTCTTGTTTTGGGGGCTGTGTTGATTTCTATGTTGATTTGTGTTGAGTTCTCCCTCCTCATTGGTGAGTCTGAGTTCATTTCACAGGCAGATGTGAATTGATGATAGTGCCGGCAATGTGCATGAGTATTATTGTGGCTCTGTCAAGCTTTGTCTTCCCAGAAACAGGAACAATGAAGTACTTGAGGTGGACTGGACACTTTGAACTTCAATATGGAATGGGAACTGGATGAAGAACTGGAAAAGGAGCTGGACAAGGAACTGGGAGCTGCCTGCCTTTGAACCCAAGTGACAATTGGAGCTAGGACCATGGAAGAGGAACCAGGGAAGCTGAGAGCCAACCTCTAGTCAAGCTGAAAGAAGACTTTACTTGGATACTGTGTACTGACTGAGAAGATTATGATTTACTGTGACCTAGGGGTGGAGAACTTTGACTTTTGCACTTTGTGATTGAATTAAGGATTTTGTGATTGACTAAATGAATGTACTTTGTTGAAAACTATGTGACCACTTTGGTGAAAATTTACATGGCTATTTTAGTGATAAGTTGTTGAGTTGAGACATGGTGAATGCTGTATTTTGATTTTCTGTGATAAGTTGTCACATTGTGAATACTGCACCTTGATTTTCTGTGACTGTTTTGCTCTGATTTGTTACTAAATAAATAGAGAGCTCACTATGCTATGTAATCAGAACCTTGAAAGCTATTCACAGCAGCAGTCCTCTGGAAAGCTGTTCATGCTTGGCTTTATGGTAGTTATGCAAAACACTTCTATAATGGTCATTTTGTGAAAGACTAATTATATTTCCCTCCATCTTATCCCACCCCCCCCACTTATCTATTTTCTTTTTTTAACTTTCAGAATTTATTTTTAGTTTTCAACATTCATTTCCACAGATTTTAAGTTCCAAATTTTCTCCCCATCTCTCCCTACCCCCTGCCCCCAAAATGGCAAGCATAATGATTCCTCCTTCCTCCAGTCTGCCCTCTCATATATCCCTCCCTATCCATCCCCTTCCCTCCTACCCCCTTACTTTCTTGTAGGGCAAGATAGATTTCTATACCCCATTGCCTGTATGTCTTATTTCCCAGTTGCATATAACAACATTTTTTTAACATTTGTTTTTAAAACTTTGAGTTCCAGATTCTCTCCCTTCTTCCCTCCTCATCCACCCCCACTAGGAAGACAAGCAATTCAGTATGTTATGCATGTGTATTTATGAAAAATATTTTCATAGTAGTCATGTTGTGAAAGACTAACTGTATATCCCTCCATCCTACCCACCCCATTTATTCTATTTTCTCCTTTAACCCTGTCCCTTTTTGAAAGTATTTGTTTCTGACTGTCCCTTCCCCCAATCTGCCCTCCCTTCTTTCATCACTCCCCCCTTATCCCCTTTACTTTTCTATAGGGTAAAATACCCAATTGAGTGTGTATGTTATTATTCCCTCCTTAAGCCAAATTTGATATGAATAAGATTGACTCATTCCTTGTCACCTCCTCCTTTTCCCCCTCCAATATGAAACATTTCCCTTGCCTCTTTTATGTGAGATAATTTACCTCATTCTATCTCTCCCTTTCTCCTCCCAATATATTCCTCTCTCATCTTTTAGTTTTATTTTTTTAGATATGATCCCTTCCAATTCAACTCACCCTATGCCATCTATCTATCTATCTATCTATCTATCTATCTATCTATCTATCTATCTATCTATCTATCTATCTATCTACATTTTCTACAACTATTCTAATATTGAGCAAGGTCTCATGAATTACAAATATCATCTTTCAATGTAGGAATATAAAAGTTCAACTTTAATAAGTACCTTATGATTTCTCTTTGCTATTTACCTTGTCATGCTTCTCTTGATTCTTATATTGGAAAGTCAAATTTTCTATTCATCTCTGGTCTTTTCATTAAGAATTCTCAAAAGTCCTCCATTTCATCGAATATCAATATTTTCCCCTGGAGTACTATACTCAGTTTTGCTGGGTAGGTGATTCTTGGTTTTAACCCTACTTTCTTTGACCTCCAGAATATCCTATTCCAAGTCCTTTGATATCATAATGTAGAAGCTGCTAGGTTTTGTGTTATCTTATTGTATTTTCACAATATTCAAACTCTTTCTTTCTGGTTGCTTGCAATATTTTCTCCTTGACCTAAGAACTCTGGAATTTGGACAATATTCTTAGGAGTTTTCCTTTTGGGATTTCTTTCAGAGGTGATCAGTGGATTCTTACAATTTCTATTTTGCCCTCTGGTTCTAGAATATCAGGGCAGTTTTCCCTGATAGTTTCTTGAAAGATGATGTCTAGGCTTTTTTCATTTATCATGACTCTCAGGTAGTGCAATGACTTTGAATTATCTTTCCTGGATCTATTTTCCAGGTTAATTTTCTTTTTCCCCAATGAGTTGTTTCACATTGTCTTCTATTTTTTTTTTTCATTCTTTTGGTTCTGTTTTATTATTTCTTGTTTTCTCATACTGTCATTAGCTGCCATTTGCTCCATTCTAATTTTGAAGGAATTATTTTCTTCAGTGAGTTTTTGCACCTCCTTTTCCATGGGCCAATTCTGTTTTTTTTTCTTTAAGACATTCTTCTCCTCATTGTTTTTTGTACCTCTTTTGCCATTTGAGTTGCTCTATTTTTTGAGGTGTTATTTTATTCAGTATTTTTTGTGTCTTCTTTAGCAAGCTATTGATTAGTTTTGTGTGTTTTTCTTGCATCACTCTCATTTCCCTTCCTAATTTTACCTCTACTTTTCTTACTTGATTTTCAAAATCCTTTTTGAACTCTTTCATGGCCTGTGACAAATTCATATTTTTCTTGGAGGTTTTTGATGATGCAGGAACTTTGACTTTGTTGTCTTCTTCTGGTTGTATGTTTTGATCTTCTTTGTCACCAACTTAAAATTCTATAGTCTGACTTTTTTTATGGTCTTTGCTCATCTTCCCAGTCAAATATGTGACTCTAGCTCTTTGTCAGGGTAGGATTCTGCTTTCAGTGGGGGTGGGGGTACATGTACTGTCCCAGACTTTAAAAGGTTTTCGTCATCCACTGGATCCCCCACTGTCTGTGGGCCCAGAGCTCCAGAAACAGCAACTGCTGCTACTGCTATGGTTGCTGCTCCCACCATCACCCCCTCCACCACCCTTGGCATGGAGCTGGACCTCAACCAATTCATGCTTCTCTTTCCCCCAGGTCCCACAGAGTTTTCCCACTGACCTTCTAATCTGTCTTTGTCATTTGTGCATTGAGAAGCCTGGAAATTGGCACAGCTGCAGTGATTCTATCCTCTGAGGCCTGCTCCAACCCTGTCTGTGATGTCACAGCATAAGCCAGACTGTGCTTTGCTTCCAGATTGATGCAATAGACCCTATCTGTCATGCTTCCAGGTTGCCTTGGGTTGGAGAATTAGCTCACTCTGTCATTTTGTGGGCTCTGTAGCTCTAAAATTTGTTTAGAGTCATTTTTTACAGATATTTGGAGAGGTTTGGGAGAGAGCTAAAGCAAGCCCCTGCTCTTACTCTGCCCTCTTGGCTCCACCCCCTTGTTATTAATATAACAGAAAAAAAATCACTTCTCTCTGTTTGTACCACTGAGAGAGCTGGTATAGCCCTGGAGACTAGGAGCTAAAACTGCTGAATAGTTTCCTCCCCTTGTGGAAACTATAGAGATGATATAATCCTTCTTTAGTTGTTTAGGAAACTCAACCCTATCAATAATCATCAGCAACAAATTAGGAAATTATTCTCAAGGTTTTGGCAGAAAAGATGTAAATAAATAGAAAGTCCAAAGTTCTTCACTTTGGATATAGATATTATTCGAGGTTTATACAATCTGACCTCAAAGTATATTTCCATCTTCATATCCAAATTTCTCCATTCCAATTCTATATGCATTCTGCCTATTTTGGGGGCCCACAGCAAGCTTTTCTGCTTATTGGATTTTGCTCAAATTCTTCCACCCTCTTCTATTCTCTCTACTATGCATAATGATGATGATGATAACCATAATAACAGCTTTCATTTATATAGCATCCACTCTATTCTATGCACTATGACAAGTACTTTACAAATAACTTACAGCAAATCTGGGTGGCGAGTCCTCTCTTTTTTTTTTCTTTACAGTTTAGGAAATTGAGGTAAACTAGTTAAATGACCTATCCAGATTCACACAGTTACTAAATATCTTAGGCTACCTTTGAACTCATGGCTTCCTAATACCAGACCCAGAACTCTATCCATTGCAGCAACTGGCTGCCTCTAAAGGAAAGATTTCCCTATGTAAACTTTAGGAATTGTGGAGGCTCAGCTTAGCTCCATCTGCTTTTCTGAAGCCTTGATGGCAGTTCTCCAAGTCATATTAGTTCTCTAAACTCCTGATTTCAAAGATTCCAAAGTAAAATGACTTTTCTACCATGATTCAAGTTTGTTCTCATTTTGCAACTTCCTGCAGGGAAGGGGAACCTACCACCATATGGCTGCATGTGACCTTCTAGGTCCTTAAGTTCAGACTTTCGACTCACTTATAGACCTAGAAGACCATATGTTAAGGTTAAGGCCAGAGGTTCCCCATCTGGGATCTAGATCCTTCTTATCATGGAACATACCCCTATAATTGCATCCCTCTTCTCCTATTGGTGAGTTCCTTTGGGGGCCTCAATTTTGGGGATGGGCCCAAGTCAGCTATCCTTCATTCCCCTCCCTGGCTGTGCTTCTGACTTTATACATTTCACCATCATGCCCCAACATGTGTACCCTTTTCACCTTCCCTCACCACCCACTTTCCAGCATCCTTTTACATGTTGTCTTTCCCCATTAGAGTGTAAGCTCCTTGAGGGGAGGACTATCTTTCTTTTTGCTTTTATTTATATCTCTAGTGCTTCTCAGGATGCCTAAGATATGCTAAGTGCTTAATTAATGTTTATTGCCTGAATGCTTGATCCCAAGTCCCATTGTATTTATTATCTGCATCAAAACTTTGGCAATTAATCATGTACTATGTCGTGGAAAGATTGCTGATATACTAAATGAGATGCCTGGTCATGATCATTTAATTTCACAGCTGACCCTCTAATCATCTGCTAAACAGACATAATAGTACCTTCCCTACCTACCTCCCATGGTTGTTATGAATAATGTATTTTGTAAACTATAAAGGAATATAAACATAGTTATTATTTACCTGTTGTATTTATTTGGAATTTTCATGAATTTTAGTTTTTTCGCTACAGTTGAGCTTGCTGGCACCTGAGGTCAGGGCATATGTTTTATGTTTCCAAAATCAGTTTTCAGGAATTAGAAGGGATTTAATTGGTCATTTAGCTCATATTTGCTTCCTTCCAAATTTGGCCCATCGTTTTTAGATTGGTCTTCAGGATACAGATGAAAAAATTCTCACCCCTCTTCCACATTAAGATACTGGAAATCATCCATCATTCTTACTCCTACATTTTTTTTTCCTTTCTAGGATAGACATAACCAATTCTTTCCAACAGTCTTCAGATGATATGATCTCAAATACCTTCACAATACCAGCCACTACCTTCTCAACACTAGCTAGGGTATACAACATCTTTCTTAAAATGTTGGCTATAACTGAACACAATGTAACAGATGTATAGTACAAATTAACTTTCTTGGTTGTCTTACTTGCCATATCTTGTATTTATCAAATTATTTTTTAACCTAAATTAAACTTTGCATTTCTCCTTATTACATTCCATTTTAGTAGATTCAACACATTATGGCGTATCAAAGTATTCTTGGCTCCTTACTGCCAACCAATGTGTAATTCATCCTTCTTTTTATTTGACAAAACAAAATGTGACAAGCATACCTTTTACTCCTTTATCCAAAGTATTAATACAATTATTAAGTAGCAGTATAAGGCCACTGGCAGGTCACTGGAGTGCTCCACTAGACCAGAGGCATCTTTGCAAGGTGACTTTGGACCATTATTGTCTCCCCTTTGGGTCCAGCACTTCAACTAGATCGGAATCTGTTTGTCTAGTCCATCTTATTGCATTTTCATCCCAAGAATAATACAAGAGGTGTTGTCATTTTTTTCTGTAAAATCTGAAAAATGATGTCTTTTGAATTCCCCTCATATGCCATTCAACAAACCCTAACCAAAAAGAAAAGAAAGTTACTGACTTACACGTACTGAAGCTATTATGTATGCTCAATATGATCACTACTTGCTTTTCTAAATGTTTGCAAATCAGCTCTTTAAAAATAAATTCTAGAACACTTCCAAAAATCAGAATTAGACTCATTAACCCATAGTTTGCAAAGCCTATTGTCTTCCCTTTTTAAAAAATGGAATAATATATTCAGGCGTTGTGGTAACTACTTGTAGTTCCTGCTCCTGAGGAAGCTGAGGCCGGTTGGTTAATAGAATTCGGGAGTTATGAGCTGCAATGAGCTAAGTTGATTGGCTTTCTACACTAAATCAAATGCCACTGGGATGATCCAATGGGAGAAGAGGGACACCAACCTGCCAAAGGAGGGGTGAATGGCTCCAGCTTAAAAAAAAAAAAAAACAATGGCAAATAAAACAACAACACTATGCTGTTTGTCTGGCCTGAGGAGTAGATTTCATCAAGGGATACTGAATGCTCACTTCCTGTCTTCCTCAGATCTCACAGAGGACTTTATTTTGTAAGACTAATGTATTCTTCATATATTTATGTGCTTCATAGTTCTCTGTGCTGGGGCCTTGTCTCTCTCCTAGAATTCAACTTCCTGAAGGACAGGATTCCTGTCTTATCATGTCTTATCTCAACCAGCTAGTATTGTACTCCAAAGACACTTAAGAAATCTGTTGCTGTTGTTGTTGCTGTTGTCAGTTGTGTTGGATTTTTTTGGGGGGAGGGGTAGTAGGGATTTTTTTTTATTTTCTTTTCTCATATTATATCAGTCTTTGAATTTCCCACAGTCCCTTGCACTTAATTAAGTCAGTGCTCAATATCATTGCGAAGATCTTTAAATGCCAGAGTAGTATATATTTTATCCTAGTGATGATGGGAATGTAGAGGCATTTTGGAAAAGGGCAACTGAGCATGGTTAGTCTTCCCTAAGTACCAAGCTCTCCCTTGGGTCACCCAGCCTGCAGGTTTCAAAGAGTTACACAAAACAGAAAGAAAAAGAGGAAAGGAAGATTTTTGAAATTCTGCCAAGAGAAAGTTCTTGTATCCACTCTTAACTTCACTGTGAGGTATTCCTTTGCCACTCTTGACCCTTTGTGATTTTCACCTGCCTGTCTAGGAATCCAAGACCAGCATTAAAGCTCTTTCTCCCCCAGTGGGATCTGGATCTCCCGGGTCTCTTGATAAGAAAGAAGATGGATCTAAAAATGAACTTCTAACCAGTGGCAGAATTGTGAGACTAGATGTATCGACTCTCATTCCCCTTTGCTAAGAGATGAATGTTACACCTTTCCTAGTCTCTCCCCTACTTACAAAATCCACCCCAATTTCCGAACCCCCTCTAAAAGGAATTAAGATTTCAGGAGAATTCCCAGAAGAATTCATTTCAATACTTTTATTTGCCCTTCTTTAAGGCCAAATGGTATTAGAGGGGGGAAAAGGAAACACTGCCTTTGGAAATAAAAGATTTGTGATATAGTGAAAATAACACTCAAGGACAGGAAGCCCGAGTTCCAATCAAAGAGTTATTATCACTTGCCTTTGTGACACTGAGTAACTCAGTTAGCCTTTGTGAGCTTTATTTTTTTTTAATCTGTGTAATGAGGTAGGTGGACTTTGGGATCATTCCAGGTCTAAATCTATGATCTTATGATTGAGAGTTAGGATCACAATGTCTGGTGTTTCTGATTCAGAATTGGAAGGCTCCTCATTCAAATTTTGCTTAATTTATTTTAAATATGATGTAATATGATTGAGAGAGCTTTGGATTTTGAAGTCAGGGGGCCTGGGTTTGAGGCTCAGTTCTACTATTTACAATCAATATGACCTTGAGTAAATCACTTAACCCCTCAGTTTCCTCATTTTAAAGATGAGGGAATTGGACCGGATAAGCTCAGTTAATTTCCAGTTCTAAAGTTGCACTCCTATAACCCTACATCATTTAATTTCCCTTGGTCTCAGTTTCTTTCTCAGTCAAATGAATAGGTACTGTGGGATATAAAGGAATTAGAATTAACTATTTAGTCAGGGAACATGGGTTCAAAACTCATTTCTCACCCTTACTACTTGTGTGACCTTAGTCAAGTCACTTAACTTGTTGGGCCCTCAGTTTCTCCATATTATAAATTAAGAGGCTGAACTTGACTACCCCAGAGATTATTTCTAGTCCTCTAGTCTATAAATCCTGGCTCTGGTTTATTACTCAGTCCTGGTTCACTTATTAACTATGAGACCCTGGCAAAGTTATTACATCTCCCAGAGACCTATTTCTTTACCTATAAAATAATTATAATTATATTTGTATCACATACATTGCAGGGGTACTATGAGAAAGATATATTGTAAATCTTTAAATGCTACATAACTGGTAATTGTTATTAATTAATTAATATTTTGATTAAATGTTAGTTATAATTAATTAATATTTCCCCACTTTTTAGGAATCTAACATTTCTTCCTACCCAGAAAAAATGAGCTAGGTTACTCTAATTTGGTCTTGTCATGCTGGATCACTGTAGCAGCAAGCATCCCAAGCGTCCTCAGGGTTTGCTGCCACCACAGGTTCTTGGATCTGCTTTGATAAAGGAAAGCAACTCAAAATGGGTTAGCAAGCTTACTTTAGTCAGTCAAACATGTATCATTTACCTAGTTCAGGGGAAAAAGGTCAGCACCCTGAACTTCAGAATACACAGACAGGATTATCAAGCCAGAAACAGATCAAGTAGACAGATTTCCAAACTGTCCAACCATTACATCCATACCCAGTCAACATCTGGGTTTCAACATCTGGGTTTTTTCAAAGCCGGGGGGGCTCTGGACAACGGCTTCCCATAATCCACATCAAATCACAGAACACTTCTCAAAGTGAGCCCCCAAAACAAAGCTACACATCAAGGCTTATATAGCCTTCTCCTGGCTCAGAGAATGTAACAACCTTCTGGACCCACTGGCCAATCAAGAAGTATCTACTGAAAAACAAGCCTCCCACCCCAGGCTCCTGGTGCACTTTAGCCTAGGGGCAGGGAAGATCTTTAAATTTGCATTTCCATTACAATCACAAAGAGTAAATTTAGCAATTTTTAGTAAGATGGTATAAGAGACCCAACCCAACCTACATAGAAAGGGGTTCATTCAGCCACTGACTCATCTGGGTAGATCAGCACCAGGATACGAAGCACTTGAGATGATTGATAACTAATTTGTTGGGAGTAAACATCATGATGATGATGATTCAACAACCAACAAACATGAATTTAGTTTAGGCGATAGGCTAGACAATGGCAAGACAATAACAAAAACGACACAGTCCCAGGAGCTCAGATTCTACAGGGGAAGAAAACATGTGCATACTTAAATATAGACAAAATAATTAACAAGGTAATTTTGAGGGGAAAGGTACCAGCAGTTGGATTGTCAGGAAAGCCTTCATGCAGAAGGTAGAACTTGAAGGAAAGCAGGGATTCTAGAGCCTTGGAGCTGAGGAGGGGGTCTGCCATCACCATGGTGGTCAGCCTGTACAAGGGCCAGAGGTAGGGAATAATTCCAGACAAGTGATAGCCTGTGCAAAAGATAATAATGGTGACAAGCACAAGGGTGGTATTTTTTCATTTATGTAACACTTTAAGGCAGAGCTTTTTAACTTCGGGCCTGTGATCTTGCTTAAATTTGATAATTGTATTTCAATCTATTTTATTTCCTTGATAATTCCAATGATTTTATGCATTTAAAATTATTCTTCTAAGAAGGGTCCCATAGGCTTTATCAGACTCCTAAAGGGGTCCATAGCATAAACACATGCACACATATGTGTGTATACAAATACAAACATATATAGACATATATACATACACATACTTATAGAGAGAGAGATCTAGATATAGATCTCTCTTTGAAAATTATAAATCAGGACTTCATCTATACATATAAATGTGTTATATAATTAGTTTGTGTATGCACATATAGGAGTGCTTAAGAAATCCAGCATTAAGATTTATAAAGCTCTTTCCTCGGTGGTTAAGGACTATAGGGTACCCTTCCCAAGGCCTCCCCAAGGATTCCACTTTGAGGAGCAGACAGTTTCCTCTCTAGCCATGCACAGTAAAAACAACTTCTCAATCACATGCCACCATCCCTAAAGAGTACCCCATCTATTCACTGTCATCTTGGATTCAATGTAAAGTTTATGGGCATCTGGAATTTTGGCAAGCTGCATTCTCTAGCATTAGCTTATTTGTCTCACCTGGTGGCATCTTGTAGGATCCCTGGACATGTGTGGTCCTGGGAGCAGATAAAGAAACAACTTTCCCTCCACCTTGCCCATACTCAGCTACTCCCTTCAAGATGAGACAAGTCAGCAAGCATTTATTAGGTACTTACTGTGAAATAGGCATTGTGCTAGGTCTGGGAGATACAAACATGGGCAAAAATAAAAATAGTCCTTGCCTTTAAGGAGCTTACATTCTAATGGAATGTATGACAACACAGAAAAGGAAGGTGTAATAAGAATGTAAATTTTGAAGATCTTCCCTGCCCCTAGGCTAATGTGCACCTGAAGCCTGGGGTGGGAAGCTTGTTTTTCAGTAGATACTTCTTGATTGGCCAGTGAGTCAATAAGGTTGTTACATTCTCTGAGCCAGGAGAAGGCTATATAAGCCCTGATGTGTAGCTTTGTTTTGGGACTCACTTTGAGAAGTATTCTGTGATTTGATCTGAATTCTGGGAAGCCGTTGTTGAGAGTCCCCCGGCTTTGAAAAACCCAGAATGTGGAAACCCAGATGTTGACTGGTTATGGATGTAATGGTTGGACAGTTTGGAAATCTGTCTACTTGATGTTTCTGTCTTGATAATTATGCCTGTATACTTTGAGGTTCAGGGTGCTGACCTTTTCTCCTGAACAAGGTAAACGATATATGTCTGACTGATTAAAGTAAGCTTGTTAACCCATTTTGAGTTGCTTTCCTTTAACAAAGCAGATCCAAGAACCTGTGGTAGCTGCAAACCCTGAGGACGCTTCGGGTGCTTGCTGCTACAGAAGGTAAAAAGGAGGATGAGATGGCAAAGTTGCCAGATCTACAAGATGGGAGGGAAATCCAGCTGGATGGGGAGAAGATGATATTGGTTAGCTAAAACATGAACTTCTTTTCCCCTGCCTGGGAAGCATCCAAAACTGGGGATGAGTCAACCTGGGAGATTTATAATCCCTTACCCAGATCCTTTTATCTAGTGCTATCCTGACCACAACTCTCTAATAGCTGAATACATGAAATCAGTTCAGAGCAAGCTTAGTGTATTATTCCCAGAAAGCAAAACTCAGTTTCTTGAGTAGTGTTTCTTTTTTTATCCCCACAATTCTCCTGTTTCCTCATTATTTCCCAAAGACATACCTTGTCAACAGGGCTGAGATGGTGCCTTCCAGGTCCTACAGTTGCCATGGTTGGCTCCCATCCAAGGTCCCCTCAGGGAACTGCCACAAATAAACCCCCTCAGCTTTTTATATAGGTCAGCTGGACAATTAGCATCTATAAAAAACAATTCTCAGGGCTGGCATGCCATTTGGGAGCCTTGCTCAATTAGAAGGCAGCTTTCCATGTCTCAGGTCACAAAGCCCCTACAGGTCTTAACTCATTCGAATACCAGGGAGGCTGCTTCCACTTTCTCATCAACATTAAACAGTATAGGCACTCAGTATGGGTGGTGTAGGAGCTGGTGCTGGGAGTGAGTAGGAGAAATCAGTTCCTCGTTATTAGAAGAAGTGTAGATAGTGCACTAGATTTGGAGTAAAGAAAGGTCTGAGTTCAAATCCTACCTCAGATATTCACTACCTGTGCATCTCTCACCAAGTCACTTCATCTTTCACAGACTCAGTTTCTTCAAATGTAAATGGGAAATAATTATAATAGCACCTGACTCACAAGGTTGTTGTGAAAATCTTAGGAGATAACCATAAGTAAAACACAATGTAATATGTAATAGTACATATTGAATATGTAAAACACATAACAATATGTAAAATACTATGTAAATATTAAGGATTGTAAATATGATTTCCCTTGTACAGGGAACTTCTAGATAAGGAATCTCTCTTTGCTAATGCAGGCTGGTACTTTCTCTGTAATTTAGAGTCAGAGACAGTGACCTAGGGTATTAAGAGGTTAAATGACTCACACAGACAATTATGTTAGAGGCAGGTTTTGAACCCAGGATCCACTGGCTCTCTAAGCAATTATACTTAGTGTTTCTCATATAAAAATTAGCTAATATCACTGTCCCCTATTCCAGCCTCTAAGATTTCTGAGGCATTTCAGAGCATTCTTCAAAAGCTTGCAATTAACAGGATGTCACAATCCAGGTCAGGGGATAACTTGGCTCCCAATAAAAAGACTGTTCCATTGACAAGAAAATGCTTCAAAACTACCTTCAAGCCTGGAAACACTCAAGAAGGAGTGCTAAAACTTGTAGTCAAAGGACCTGGATTCAAATTTTAGCTCTAAGCATCAGTTTCTGCATCTGTAAAATGAGAATTTTGGGCCAAATGATCCCTTTCAGTTGTAAATCTAGACTCCTATGACCTGAATGGTTCATTCCCACAATTCTATAGCCCTAAGTGGTAGTCATGAGCAAAGTTGGTTCCTTTAATTCTACAACCATTCGTCTTTCCATAGGATTATGCTTCTTCTCTTCCTCTCTTCCAGTGGAAGTTGGCATATATTTATTAATCTAATTTCTAAATTCTAATTTACTAATCTAACTTCTAAAGCTTGGGGAAGAACTGAGCATTTCTACCCCTCATTGTAAGTCTAAAATCTACAGTCTAAATCAAACCTCAATCTATGGGAAAATGTAACCCACAAGCAATAGAGGAAGTTCAGACTGCCACCATGCTCCTACCCCTGCTTTCTGACAGTCCTACCATGTAAGTGGGCAGACACATGCCTCCCTGGAAATCTCCTCTGCCTCACCCTCTACCATTGCTTTCTGACTGCTCCTCTGGACCTTCACAATATGAATTGGAAGTTTGTCATATGCCAGATAACCTAGGATAATGTTACCTCCATGGAAGGCACTGGGGATTTCCTTCTGGGAGCCAGAAGTACTGTCCCATAGGTAAACATTTGGCATTAACCTACCACGTGGTTGGGAGCAGCCGTTTTCCACTGGCTACATCTTTAAAACTGCCTGATTGTGCAAAGTCTAGGCTTTTCCCTAAATGGGCTTCTGAGATGAAAGGATTACTTTATTCATTTCAGGTTATATCATATGGTAAAGGGGAGCCATGTCCCAGTGGTCATGTAATCCCCAAGAAATGGGCCTTGGGTTTCAGTCTTTTTTCCATTTGTCCTTTTTCAGTTATTAGGACAGGGAGGAGAGTCTCCTACCTGAGAGTTAAAGCTATGTAAATCCAATAACCCAATAATTCAGACTAAATACTATGGCTAGCTCAACAGGGAAGCCCTGAGAAGCAAGGGTCTGTGAGAATTACTCAGTAGGCTTTGGACTTGAAATTAGTGAGAATACTGCTATGGAGAAATGCCATTAAAAAGTGTTTGAGTCTAATCCTCCTCATTTCCCTGGAGATTGAATTGGGAGAGGTAGGGTAGTATACCCCAAGGAATTTTGTTAAAATGTTTGTGTATTGGTCTTACCATATCTTTGAAACAAGTCATGTTTTAAGTAGAACTGGGGTGCTAGTCCCTGATCCTTTTTTTTTAAAAAAAGGAAACAGTCAGGGGGAACTTGAGTTCATGGCAGAAAAATAAAACACCGCCCCTCCCAGGTAGTGGAGAACACTGCAAGGGGGTAGGATAAATGTAGCGGATCTGACCCAGAGAAAGAAGGGCCAGAGTCAAAGTCCATGTTACAAATGTCTATTTCATCTTCTTACAGGTCACTTTCATCTCAACAGGAAGTAATTTTTCTTGGTAACAAATCAGAAATTCCTACTGTTAAGTAGAAATAGGATATGTATGATTTGACTAAGAATCCTTCTGCAAGATGCTGGGTTACCTGGATTTTTTTCTTCTTAGACTCCCATTTGCAGTGCTAATTAAAGGCTTAAATGTCCATTCCTTGTGAGCCAGGAAATAACCTTAAGGTACTAATGAGATTGTCTTTTTAAAAACAAAATATGTTTATTAATCACATAGAACCTAGTGTTTTTAATGCTCAACCGGTAATTAATTGACTGTAGCTGTCTTTTTAATTGCAAATTAAGCACCCACATTTGTAGGAGATATTTTCTTCCCAGGGTTGCCAGAAAAGCTCATTGGATTGTGTTAGAGTTTTATTTTTGTTTAATGTTGTTGCTTTGCTAAAATTAAAAAAGAAAAAAAAAAGGTTCAACTGAACAAGTTCCAGAGCAGCTGGTTTGTTTCAGAATTTCACAACTTAAACCTGAAAGGTTTTCTTTTTTAATTTTCCCAGACTTTCTTTGCAAAATGTTTCTAAAATCTAAAAAAGTAAAATGATGTGCAAATCATGGTGTTGTTCCCTAAATCCACTGACATAGCACAGGGTCATCGTGGTCTGCCTTGAATCCTGCTTCTTGTACACATGTCACATTCTCCAGATTGGACTAGAAACACCTTGCGGACAGGAATTATCTCATTTTTTTAGCTCTCTGTCCCCTGTACCCAGCACAGCAGCAACAGCAATAGTAACAGGCAACTACACAGTGTTTTAAGGTTGGCAAAGGCACATTATAAACATCTCGTTTGACACAACAACCTAGAGAGGTAAGTACTATTATTATTGTCATGTTACACATGAGGAAATTGAGGCAGGCAGAAGTTAACTGACCTGTCCAAGGGTCATATACCTAATAATTTGCCAAGGTCACATTTGAACTATGGTCTTCTTGACTCCAGGGCCACAACTCTGCATATTCACTGAAACACCTAGAGGCCTAAATGTATAGTGCCTTGCACTTAGTAGGTTCTTTTTTAAAACTAAGATATTCAAGTTTTAAAAATCTATTTTAAACTTAAACATAAAATAAAAAATGAAAAAAACATTGCCACGTATACAGCCTATCATAAGAGACTACTCAATATAAGACAATAAATTTCCATTTCAAGAGGAAATATAATATAATATATATATATCCATATAATATTATATCCATATAATAAATACTGGTACATTATTTTCAGAGTTGCCCATCTTTTCTTTGCTTCCTTGTTTGTTTTCTTTTGTTCCCTGCTGTGTACTTTTTCCCTTATTTTTCCCCTTCCTTTCCCACCCAACCCCCCAAAAGGCTACAATTAAGCACAGATATATACAAAGATATCTAGAAACATACACATATACACATTCAAACATATATATATATATGTGACTATATTATGCTTATTTTTACCTGTCATCTGTGTGAAGGTGGATAGCATTTTCCTTCACAAGTCCAAGTTTTTCCATATTTTTCTAAATTTGCCAACTTACCATTTCTTACACTATAACAATATTCCAACCCAAGCACATTCTATCCAGGGGATTGTCTATGAGAGTTTTCCCCCAATTTTCTGCTTTCTTCTATTTTTGTTACATAGATTTTTATTTGCATGGAAGATTTTAATTTAAAATAATCAAAATTATACCTTTTATACTTCACGCTTCTCTCACCTTATAATATGATTTAAGGTAGGATATTACTGAATCTAGTTCCTTCACATCTTCTTCTCCTGGTTTCCTGAAGTTCTTGACCCTCTGCTCTTCAAAATGAACTCTGATATTATTTTTTTCCTGATTCAGTAAGATAATTTCTTAATAATTTAATTGGGATGGCATTACATAAATAGACTAGTTAGGTGAAATTGTTACTTTTACTATGTTAGCTTTACCTACCCATGCATGATAAATATTATTTCAATTATGTAGATCTACCTTTGTACAAATGGTGTTTTCTGTTTACATTCATGTTGTTCCCGTGGAATTCTTAGTAAGTACTTGTTATATTGAACTGAATTGGTCACAAAGTTATAGATTATGTATTCATAATTCTCATAGAGAAAAAAATAACAGAGCCAGCATTTGAACTCAGGTCTTAAGATACCTAGCCCAGACCTTTTCTATTTGTACACTGATGTATGATATACAGCATAAATTTTATTGATTTAATTAATTTCAACAAAAATTTTTCCAATACTTTCTGTATTGACTTTAACCTGAATTTAGATTCTGCCTCAGACACTAGTTATATGATCCTGAGAAAATTATTTACTCTGTCTTATCTTCCATTTTCTTACTTGTATAATGGGATTAATAATAGTGCCTACCTCCCAGAGTGATTGTGAAGACCAAAGGAGTTAATGGATTGTGACTTGGCATCAGGAAAGACTGGATTCAAATCCTGTTTAATATACTTTTGGGCTTTGTTACTCTGGAAACATCACCTCACTCTCTCAGCTTTGGTTCCACTCTGTAAAGTGGGTATAGCAATAGCTCCTACCTCCAAAAGTTGTTGTGGATATAAAATAAATGTAAAGCATTTTGCAGTTCTTAATAGATTTTGTAGATCTTAAATTTTGCAGTAAATGTGAATTATTACATACACAATCAAAGGAAATCTATCTTGAAGACAGCAGGCTGGGAGCTCCAGAGTCTATCTGAAAAGTCAAGGGACTGTGCCCTTGCTCAGTTTATTAGTTGTGGAAAGTAAAAGATGAAGACGATGTCATTTGCTGGAGAATCTCTGGTTTCACAAATAAAAACTAAGACTTGAATTCCTCAGCTACCCTTTTGCCTATGGTTGAAACCTCAGTATAGGAAAGGAGGGAAACTTCCCCCATCCTTCAGTTTGACATCAACAAGGCAAATGATAAGCATCATTCTTCAAATTGACCAATGTGAATTCTATTTCTATGTCCCTGCAACTGCTGTCTCAGTGGATAGAGACCTGGGTTTGGAATCAAGAAAACCAAAGTTCAAGTCTATCCCGTGACACAACCTGTGTGACCCTGGGAAAGTCACGCTACTTCTTTGTGCCTCATTTTTCTAATCTGTGAAATGGAGATAATAATTATACTTCACTCCTAGGGCTGTTATACATACACGTATATAGATATATGTGTGATACAGAGATATATGTGTTTATATATCTCTATCTATATATGTGTATCCATATTTCTAGATCTAGATAGCTATATCTATCTGTCTCTCTGTCTGTCTGTCTGTCTGTCTATCTATCTATCTATCTATCTATCTATCTATCTATCTATCTATCTATCTAGTATCATGCCTAGCACATAGTATATGTTATACATATGCTTACTCCATTTCCTTTCCAACCACCACCACCACCAAAAAAGAAAAGAAAAGAGAACTATTGAACTCTTGCTTTGAATAATTCTGTTATGATGGATTGGTGTGTTTGGAATGATCATTAGTAGGTTATTAGCAGGTGATTTGTCTTTCTTTGAGACATCAGACCACACATACCACTGGGTTTCTATACAATGGGATTTCATAACAAGATCTTACGCAAAGCAAACAATCTCTCCCCCCCCGTCTCTCTCTCCCCTACCCATCTCCCTCTCTTTCGTCCTTCCAAATGTTCTGGAGCAATAGAAGAATCTCTGACTTTTGGGGGCAGAACCAAGGTGGCAGAGTAAAAGCAGGAATTTGCTTCAGCTCATCCCTCAGTCACCTCCAATATCTTTTAAAAATGACTCTAAACAAATTTTAGAGCTACAGAACCCACAAAATGACAGAGTGAAACACTTCTCCAGCTGAAGAAACACATGCAGACCAACAGAAAAAGTCTATCACACCAGGCTGGGAGTGGAGCTCACTCCCACAAGGGCCTTGCCAGCACAAATTGAGCTGAAGCAGATCTCAGAGGATTGAATCAGTGGCAGCTAGGATGGTTTCCAGACTTATAAACCCACAAATGCCAAATAGAACTTAAAAAGTCAGTGGTAAAACTGTTAGACCTGCATGAGAGAAGAGCGTGGTCCAGTCCCAGTTCCTTGGGGAGGCATAAGGGGCAGTGGCAGCAGAAGCAGTAGTGGTGGCTGCTTCAGGAGCTCCAGGCCCACAGATAGTGGGGGGTGGGGGTGGGGGGGGGGGGATTCAAGTGGTTGAACAGTGAGAAATTGCAGGATTTGCTTGCTTTGCTCTGCTTGTATCTGGGTTAAAGTCTTGGGTAGCAGTCCTGGGTTGAGGAGGAACTCTGGAACAGAAGAGCTTGTGGCAGCTGTAGAGAGGGAGTCCTCCTCACAGTTCTGAGGCAGGTGATTAGAAGTAGCTTTAACAATAGCTGTCCAAAACCCCAGAAATTTGGGACACAACACTCTTCTCTCTGGAAGTAGAGTCCTGCCTAGAGAAAGAGCTTGAAAGTCAAGTAAATGACTTGGAAAATGAACAAACAGAGGGAAAAAGATCAAACTATAGAATCTTTCTTTGGTGACAAAGAAGATCAAAAAATAGAAACAGAAGAAGACAACAAAGTCAAAAGTCCTGCATCAAACGCCTCCAAGAAAAATATGAATTGGTCACAGATCATGGAGAAGTTCAAAAAGGATTCTGAAAATCAAGTAAGAGAAGTAGAAGAAAAATTGGAAGAGAAATGATAGTGATACAAGAAAACCACGAAAAAATGAGTTAACAGATTGATAAAGGAGACCCCAAAAAACACTGAAGGAAAAAGACCTTAAAAAAATAGAATAACTCAAATGGTAAATGAGGTCCAAAATGTCAATGAGGAGAATGTCTTAAAAAGTAGAATTGGCCAAATGGAAAAGGAGGTCTAAAAGCTCACTGAAGATAATAATTCCTTCAAAATTAGGATGGAGGAAATAGAAGCTAATGACTTTATGAAAAATCAAGATATTATAAAACAGATCCAAAAGAATGAAAAAAATAGAAGACAATGTGAAATATCTTATTGGAAAAACCACTGACCTGGAAAATAGATCCAGGAGAGATAATTTAAAAATTACTGGACTACCTAAAAGCCATGACCAAAAAGAGCCTAGAAATCATCCTTCAAAGAATTCTCAAGGGAAATTGCCCTGATATTCTAGAACCAGAGAGCAAAACAGAAATTGAAAGAATCCACTGATCACCTCTTGAAAAAGATCCCAAAACAAAAAACTCCTAGGAATATTATAGCCAAATTCCAGAGTTCTTAGGTCAAGGAGAAAATATTGCAAGCAGTCAGGAAGAAACAATTCAAGTACTGTGAAAACACAATCAGGATAAAACAAAATATAGCAGCTTCTACATTAAGGGATCATAGGACTTGGAATATGATATTCAGGAGGTCAAAAGAGCTAGGATTAAAACCAAGAATCATTTACCCAGCAAAACTGAGTATAATACTCCAGGGGAAAATATGTATATTCAATGAAATAAAGGCCTTTCAAGCATTCTTGATGAAAAGACCAGAGGTGAACAGAAAATTTGACTTTCAAATAAAAGGAGGAAGAGAAGTAGGAAAAGGTATATAGGAAAGAGAAATCATAAGGAACTTATTAAAGTTAAACAGTTTACATTCCTATATGGAAATAAAATATTTGTAAATCATGTGATTTTTCTCAGTATTAGGATAGTTGAAGGGAGTATATCTGTGTGTCTATGTGTATGTATGTATGTATGTATGTATTTGTGTATTTATGTATGTGTACATAGATAGAAGGCACTGGGTGAATTGGATATGAAGGAATGATATCCAAAAAGTGAAAGTAAGAGGTGAGAGAAGAATACATTGGGAGAAGGAAAAAGGGAGAGATAGAATAGGGTAAAATGTAAAAGGGACACGGAAAAACTGTTATGATGGAGGGGAAGAGCAGGAGGTGAAAGGGAATGAGTCAACTTTACTCATTGGATTTGGCTTAAAGATGGAATAAAATACACACTCAATTAGTTATCTTATCCTACAGGAAAATAGGAGGGAAGGCGATTAGAAGAGAGGATGATAGAAGGGAGGGCAGATTGGGGGAGTAGATAGACAGAATGAAACATTTTTTTAAAAGGGACAAGGTCAAAGGAGAAAATATGTATATTCAATGAAATAGAGGCCCTACAAGCATTCTTGATGAAAAGACCAGAGGTGAACAGAAAATTTGACTTTCAAATAAAAGAAGGAAGAGAAGCAGGAAAAGGTATGTAGGAAAGAGAAATCATAAGGAACTTATTAAACTTAAACAGTTTATATTCCTATATGGAAATACAATATTTGTATAAATACAAATAAATGGGAGGTGGGATAGGATGTAGGGAAATATAGTCTTTCACAACATGACTACTGTGGAAATGTTTTGCATAACTACACATGCATAATCTATCTTGAGTTGCTTGTCTTCTCAATGGAGGTGGGTGAGGAGGGAAGAAGGGAGAGCATCTGGAACTCAAAGTTTTAAAAACAAATATTAAAAATTTGTTTTAATATGCAACCAGGAAATAAGACATACTGGCAATGGGGTATAGGAATTCATCTTGCCCTACAAAAAAAGTAAGGGAGAATGCGGTAAAGGGGACATGGGGTGGGGTATAGAAGAGAGGGTAGATTTGGTGAAGGGGTGATCAGTATGCTTGCAATCTTGGGATAGGGGTAGGGGAGAGATGGGGAGAAAATTTGGAACTCAAAATCTTGTAGAAATGAATGTTGAAAACTAAAAATAAATTAATAAATTCTGGGGGGAAAATATCTCTGACTTTCTGGGTATAGACAGAAAAAAGAATCTTTGACTTTCTGGGTGTAGACAGTAGCTCACTTACCTCCACAAAGCATGCATGTAAAACAACAGATTGTTACAAAAATGTTATTTAAATATAGGAGAGGAGAGGCTGCTATGGTCCACTCTTTCCTTTAGCAGCAAACAATTGCATATGGCCTGCCCTTTTATAAATATTCTATTCAACACCAGAATGTCTAGAACTATGTTAGTCACTGGCAAGATAAAGACATGAACAAAAAGCAGTTCCTCTTCTCAAGAAACTTAAACTCTACCTTTAGACTATTGCATGTGGGTAGATAATACCATCTACATCCAGAGAAAGAAATATGGAGTCTGAATGCAGATTGAAGCATATTATTTGCTCTCTTTTTTTGTTTTGATTTGTTTGTTTTTCCTCATGGTTCCATTCATTCTGATTCTTCTATACAACATGACTAATGTGAAAATATGTTTAATAGGAATGTATAAGTAGAATCTATATCAGATTGCATGCTGTCTTGGGAGAGAGGAGAAGGGATGGAGGGGCAGAAAATTTAAAACTTATGGAAGTGAATGTTGAAAACTAAAAATTACTTTTTTAAAAAGATTGTTATATGTGGATAGTCAAGCAAACACAAGATCATCTAAGGAGAGAAAGTGAGTGAAGAAAAGCTTGGATACAACAGGAAAGGTCTCTGATAATTGCTAGTACCCAAGATGAATATGAAAGATGATAAGGACTGCAATTGGCAAGAGGTGAAGAATGACTGAACACCAGACATGGGACACAAGCTGTACAAATTCATAAAGTTAAGATAGCAAGTTCAAGTTTGAAGAAGAGCAGCTAATTCAATTTGAGTAAAAATATGGTAATATTAATGAGGAAGAGTAGATGAGAATGAGGTTGTAAAGGGCATTAAATACCAGACAAAGGAGTTCCTGCTGCTGCTCCTTTTATTCATAGAGACAATAGGAAGCTACTTAAGTTTCTTGAGCAGAAGAACAGGGTGAGAGCTGTGCTTTAAGAGGTTGTTAAGCTGACCTTTTGAGAGGCCATTGATAAATAGAAACACTTGATAGCCACCAAAATATTTAGAGCAGCACTTTTTGTGGTAGCAAAGAAGTGGAAACAAAATACATGCCCTACAACTGGACATTGGCTTAAAAATAGCAATACCTTCAGGTGATAGAATTGTACTGTGCTACAAGAGACAATTCATATGATGAATATAGAAAATCATGGAGAGGCTTATATGAACTGATGAAAAGTGAAGTAAGCAGAACCAAAAAAAAAAAACACTATACAAGATGAGAACAATGAAACCACTATAAAACAATTAAAAAGAGAATTTTAAAAATTTTTTAAAATAATAATAAGCCTGTCCCCCAAAGAGATATGAGAAGATATCTCTCCCTTCAGTCCTTTGTAGAATTTAAGGGTCCATAGGTATGAGATATTGCATATATCTTCAGATTTTTAGATATTTTGATTGGCTGTGCTCATTTTTTCTCTTTGTTTTTCCTTTTAAAGAGTTTCTTTATTGTATGACGTAGTTCTCAGAGAAGGGAGGCCTATAGGGGGATATTTAACTGACAGAAAAACAAAAGATATCAATACTTATTTTTTAATAGCCTCTTACTGACTGTATGGAGGAGAGCTTGACAAGGAGAGAAGCTGGAGGGAAAGTGACCAATTCAGCTAGGTGATGCAGTAGATATAATAGTAGGCCTGGAGTCAGGAAGATTCACCTTCCAGAGTTCAACTCTGGCTTCAGACACTTAACTGTATAACCCTGGGCAATCAGTTAACCCTGTTTGCCTCAGTTTCCTCATCTATAAAATGAGCTGCAGAAAGATATGGCAAACCACTCCCAGTATCTTTGCCAAGAAAACCACAAATGGGGCCACAAAGAGTCAGATGACTGAAAAATGAAAAATGAAAAAAAAATTAGAGGCAGCCAGGTGGCACAGAGTAAGAGTACCGGCCCCGGTGTTGGGAGACACGGGATAGGTTCCAGCCTCAGATACTTGGCACCCACACAAAAAATAACTGGCCGTGTAACCTTGAGCAAGTTACTTAACCCCAATTTCTTTAAAAAAAAAAACAAAAAGATAAATGAAACATTAAGAAGTGAGGGATGGTAACAGCTTGAACTGCATTAGTGGCCCTGTTAAGTGGTCAAAGCATAAGGGACAAAAGGAATAGATAAAGACATAGAGGACTGGATCACAGATCTAGAGCTAAAAGGGACCTTATAGGCCATCTAATCTAACCCTCTCACTTTTTGAGGAAACTGAGGCCCAGGATAGTTAATTGTGTTGTACAAGATTACACAGCTAGTAAAATTCAGAAGTGAGATTTGAACCCTATTCCTCCACCTCAGTGTGAATGTGCCTTCCCTTGTGCCATATTTCCTCTTAGAATATAGACAAGACTGTGTAACTTACCAAATGCAAGGAATACTGGAGAGACAGGAGTTGAAGAGGAATCTGAAGTCATGAACTTGAATGCTTAAAGGGATGGGCAGTTTCCTTGACAGAATATGGGAAATTCAGAGGAAGGGAGAAAATGAGCCTCTTCTCTTGAGGTGACCTCCAATACTGAAAATAAATTTATACTGTAGCATAGAAAAGAATCTTTGGGATAAGATAATAAATGTCTATGACTCAAGTAAATAATGAGTGATCCTTCCTATCTGAAGATGAAGTCCTACGGTCCCACCTGACTTCGGGTCTTGCTGCTCTCTCTCAGTCAGAGAGATACTTTTCTTTTAATCTCTTCATTCTGAGGATCAAATGAGATGAAAGATCAATGGATTATAGGATCATAGGTGAAAGTCCTTTGAAAAGTTAGAGGAAAAAGACTTTAGTGTGCTTATCAAATTCAAAGATGACACAGAGCTAAGACATTGGATGACATCCTCAGGATCCAGAAAAAAATTCAAAAATGTGAGAATGATGGGATGAATCTATTAATATAAAAATTTAATAGGATGAAATGTCTAGTCCTACCTTGGCTTGAAAAGAAACTACACAAAGATGAGAATGGGGAGGGAATTGTTAGATGATTTTTGTGAAAAAAAAAAATTGAGGAGCTTTAGTGGATTACAAACTGAATATGATCCAGCATTTGGGTAGCTGGGTGGTACAATGGGTACAGTGATGGACTTGGAGTCAGGAAGACTTGAGTTTGAATGTGTCCTCAGATACTTCCTGGTTGTGTGATCCTGGAAGAGTCATTTAGCCTCTATTTGACTCAGTTTCCTCAATTGTGAAATGGGGATTATAGCAAGTTCATTGCAGAGTTGTTGTGAGAATCAAATGAGATAATATTTGTAAATCAATTAGGAGAGTGCCAGAGAACAAAGTTGTACATATATGAATGCTTATTTCCTCCCCCATGATTTCCCTTCCCTTCCTTTCTCAGTGTGACATAACATTTAAAAACCTAACACATTCTTTCCAATTCGAGAGAAGTGGTTGTCCTTGCTCTGGTGAGAACACAGCTAGAATATCATATTTCGTCTTGGGTGCCACATTTTATTAAGTACAAATTAGGATGGGGTGGCCAGGTGGCGCAGTGAGTAAGAGCCCTGGCCCCTCCGTAGGGAGACCTGGTATCGGTTCCAGCCTCAGATACTCAGCACCCACAAAAAAATAACTGGCCGTGTAACCTTGAGCAAGTTACTTAACCCCGATTGCTTTAAAAAAAAAAAAAGAACAAATTACAATGGGTCAGAGTAGGGTGCTCAAGTGGATGAGATCATTGGAAACTCTGTTATATGAGGACTGACTAAAGGAACTAGAGCTATTTTACCTGGACAACATAATACTCTGGGAGACCATGGTAGATGTTTTCAAGAAGGGATTAAGCTTGTTCTCCTTATCTCAGTATGCTTCTCAGAAATGTCTCCCCATTGTTTCTTATTCTACTCAGTGAAGCCAAATAGAGTTCCCCAATCCATTTAATATTAGAATGAAATTTCATTGTACCATTTGGTTTGGAAAACACTGATATATTTGAAATAGAAATGGAGTCATAGGATTTAGACCTAAGAGGAAACTTAGCCATTGTCTAGTCTGACATTTTCCTTTTACAAACGAAGAGACTAAGTTCTAGGCAGATGAGAAGACTTGTCTAAGGCCATCAACCTGAAGTGAAAGAAAACATATTTGAACCCAGATCTTCTGATTTCAAAATCTGGAATTCTTTCTAGCACTTCATGGGGTCAATGGCATCTATCCCTTCCTAATATAACCTAAGTCATATCACTTTCCTAATCCTATTCATTCTATCTCTAATGCTCTATGATGCCAAAGCTAGAAAATTTCCTGAGTTCAAATTTGAGGTGGTTCTTTTCTCTACTAAGATCCTCTTCTGGACAATCTTAAACAATTGCTTTCAAGAAAACTGAAAGTTTCCAACCTTGGGCTCTCCACATTTGTATCATCCCTGGCTGCTGTGCTCCTCCTCTCTCTCCTTCTCCTCCTCCTCCTCTTCTTCCTCCTCCTCCTCTCCTTCCTCCTCCTCCTCTCCTTCCTCCTCC
>NW_027185575.1:3019569-3067860 GCF_028583685.1 Petaurus breviceps papuanus
TTCCTCCTCCTCCTCTCCTTCCTCCTCCTCCTCTCCTTCCTCCTCCTTCTCTTCTTCCTCCTCCTCTTCCTCTTTCTCCTCCTCCTCTTCATTGTCTTCTTCTTCTCCTAGAAATTTGAAAAGGATTATAGTTCTAGAAGAGAAAAGAATCATTCCTTTTTACAAAGGGCTTTATTTTTTTTTTTGCTCAAGATGACTTAAATACATTTCTTAACATATTCATTCTGTAATGCACAAGCACAGAAAATATGTAACAGCTTTGCATCTTTGACCCTAGAACACCAGCTCCAAATTGGAAGAACTTAACTTCTAGATGAAAAGGAAAAGCATTTATTAAAAACTCACTTTGTGCTAAGCACTGGACATAGAAATTTAAAAAAAAGAGACACCATTGCTGTCTAGGAGTTCACATCTTAATTATGAATGATATTACATCTAAAAGGGCTCAGTGTCATTGATAATGGAAAAGTTAGATAACAATAATAATAGGATTTATACATGACTTTAATGTATGGAAAGAACATTGTATATATTATCTCCTCTGATTTGATCCTCTCAATACCTCTGTGAAGTAGGGACTAGGCTCTATTATTGTCCTCATTTTACTGAAACATAGAATTATAATAAAGGAATACAGAGCATGTTTTACATGTATGAGAACTCTAGTCCAATCCCAGGCAAAAAAAGTCAAAAGCCAGGGTACAAGTATGGAAAGAAGACTGAATTTGAATCTAAGGGACCTTAAGTACTCACTATGTGCTAAGCAATGGAGGGGTGAAAGACAAAAACACAATCCCTGTCCACAAGATTTATGTGCCCACCCCTTACTACCTAAGTAGTCTTCAGCAAGTCACCTCTTTAACCCTCATTTTTTTCATCTGTTAAATGAAGGAGTAGACTAGATCATCTCTTGAGGCCTCTTCTAGCTCTTGATCTATGATCCTATGAAAGTTTTTATGAAATCTATTGCCTGTGATTAAATAGAAAGTACGTTCCAAGAGAACAGACTGATTGTTTTTTGGGGGAGAGGGAGATTTGTATTCTCAGAGTTTAGCAAAGGGCCTGGTCCATAGTAGACACAATAAATGGTTGTTGTTTAATTGATTGATCAATCGACTGGTTGAAAGTACCCTGCAATTGAGCAGATTCCCTCCCTAGCCAGGGCATCCTCCATTGTGCATTGGGGTAATCCGGGAAGCAAAGTTTTCTCTTGATGGACCTGAAGTTTATTTATTCCTGCTTACCCACAGGCACTTGTTGCTTATCTCAAGATTCTCAATAATCTCTGAAGGACTGGTGTGATGAAGCCACAGAGGTTTGTAGCCTCAATAATCTAGTCACAATGACAGGCAAACTTCCAGGAAGAGGGGAACTTCAGTCTTATGAAGAGCAATTAATGGATATACAGAAGCCTTTTCTGTGACACTCCCTGCCAGCACAGAAGCCAGAGCTTCACAGATAAGACAACCTTCTTCCAGGCACTGCCTGGATAATTAAGTGACCTTGTCAGAAAAGTTTAGATGCTGATGCAGCTGGGATGGTATGGCTTTAAAAAAAATTGAGAGTAAAGATAAAAATGATTTTTGATGTCAAAATTTTATTTAAAAAATAAAGAGGAAGCTTAAAAAAGACACTAGAGGCTCTACTGGGAGGCCCCATTTTATAGAGTGCAGCTAGGGCTTGAGGAATGCGTTTAGATACTTATTTCTGGAGGGTGACACCTATAAATTCAGGCCCTTGAAGACTGCAAGTTTCTTATTAAAGAGAAAGATGAGGGCTGAAAGCTCTTCCCTAACTGGCTAAGATTTCACTGTAGGATGTCCCTGTCCACTAAGGAATGTACATCCTTGATAGACTGTGAAAGTGAGGTGGTTGACATGACTGAGATATCCTCTTCAAGCAGAGGAAGAAGGTGGACAGGTGTAGTTATCTCATTCTTTTACTAAAAGTAAAATGGCTTTTCGCATGAGCTTTTACTGCTGTCCATCATGCCAGTGTTGAAGGAACAGAAGAGAACATTGACTGTAATCAAAGAAATTTCTCTGGACATAGGAATGACTAACCTTTTAGGAGAGTGTAGTGAGAGGTTTACCCACTCCCAAACACTATTTTTCTTCTGCCTATTAACAACAACAATGTAATAATAACAACAACAATACTCTAAGACTATAAGTTCCTCATACCAATAAAAATTACACATCCATCACCACCATCATCATCATTGTCATCTCTGAGCCATGTTGAGTCAGAAAGTCAGAAAGTCCTGATTTCCAATCCTGCCTCAGGTATGTATGAGGTGTTGTATCCTAGACAAGTCATTTGACCTCTTTTGCCTCAGTTTCCTCAACTGCAAAATGGAGATAACAATAGCAACCACCTCCCAAGGATGTTGTGAGGATAAAATAATATTTGTAAATTGTCTGACACATAATAGATACTATATGAATACTAACTATTAAGAATAATGATAATAACACAAAAATCAACGTTTTTATATAGCCTTTTAAATTTTGTCAGGAATATTTACTCTCTTTGGAGATTTCCAACAACCCTGTGGAGAGCATATGAGAAAAAGAAGCTCAGAGAGATTAAATGATTTACTCATGATCACAAAGTTAAAGTTAGATATAGCATGGCAGAGCATTGGATTCAGAATTATCAGACTGAGATCTAAATATTGGCTCTGACACTGTATGATTGTTGGAAAATACAGTAGACAGCCTTGTTTTGCATCTTCACCTTCATGTCTTTTGAGCCTGGCAACAATCTTGGAATGTAGGTGTTCTGGTTATTTTTATTTTTTAAACAAAGCAAAGCAAAAAAAGAAACAGGGAGTTAAAAAAAAAGAAATGAGAAGCCCTACTTGGAGGCCCCATTATGGAGTGGGCTTGAGGAATGCTTTCGGATATTTTTGTGCATTTCTGAAGAGTGATGCCTTTAAATTCAGGTCCTTGAAGATTATAAGCATCCAATTAAAGAGAAAGATAAGAACTTCAAGAAGGCTCTTCCCAGTTGGCTAAGATTTCACTGTAGAGGTGGTCCACATCTTCTTGACTCTGAGGCTTCCTCTCTATCCACCAAACCATTCTCCATCTTAGCATTTATCTAACTCTGAGTACTATCATACAATTTTACAGAAGAAGAAAGTGAACCCAAAGGAGGTTAGGTGAGTTGGTCACATAACTAGGAAGTTTGAAAAGCTAGATTCTAACATAAGGCTTTGTGATTTTGTGAGTCACACTCTATCTGATATTGGATGTTAACTTTAACATCAGGGAATGCAAAGTATCTGGTTTCCAAAAGGAATTGCCATTTATCATCACAAGTGGATTTTGTGGAAAGAAGACCACTGAACTCTTGCAATCCAATGTAACAAGCATTTATTAGTATCTACTTAGTCAAAATAGCTAATTTAAAATAGTCAAAATAACTAATATATTGAAAAAGTATGAACATATATGCAATGTCCCATACTCATGGATCTTTTACCTTTGAAAAAGGATTGGGGTCAGTATCTCTTCATATCCCTTCTTTTAAGCCATGTCTAGTCTATAATTTTTCAATGTTTACTTCTGATATTTTTGTGGTTGTTCTTTCTGCCTTTATTATTTTAGCCATTTTATATATTTTCCCTTATCTCTGTTTACTTCATTCTGTATCAGTTCATGTAGATTTTTCTAGGTTTCTCTGGATTCATCATATCCATAATTTCTTAGAGCATGGTGATATTCCCCTACATTTATCTACCACAGTTTATTTAGCCATTGCCCAATGGATAGGCATCTACTTTAGTCCCATTTTTTTTCTATCACCAAAAAATGCTGCTATGAATATTTTGGTGTTTATTGGGACTTTCTTCTTATCAATAATCTCTTGAGGTACAAACCTAGTGGTAGAACCTCTAGGTCAAGAGGTATGGACTATTAGTCACTTTATTTCTAAATTGCTTTCCAAAAGTCATTGTATAGATTTACATCTTCCCCAATAATATATTCACAGGTTTGCCTGTTTTCCCATAGCCCTTCCAACATTTAAGAGTCTCAATTTTTGGCATCTTTCCCAATTTCTATGTTTGAAGTGAAACCTCAGTATTGTTTTGATTTGCATTTATCTTATGATTACCTATTCAAAGCATTTTTCCATGTGGTTGTTAGTTCACAATAATTGAGAATTATTTATTCATATCCTTCAACCATTTACCTACTGGAGAATGGTGAATGAAGTATTTTATGACAATTTAAAAATAACATTTCTTGCACACATAGGATTATCATTGATCTAGACTTTTAAGGGATCTTAGAGGTTGCATAGTTCAACTCTTTAATTTCTCCCATGAGGAAACTAAGATACGAGAAGAAAAGATGACTGGTTCAAGGCTATACAGAAAATAATTGTCAGTTTCAGGATTTAGGACCAGCTTTTCTGTCTCCAGGGAACTCACTTCTCTAGGTAGTCTTCTATTTCCTCCTGGGTACTGTGCCATTTTATTTCTTCTGAATGCATACTGTACCATGGCCTTCATCATTACAGCATTATCAGGATGATGTATGCTTGTCAAAAGTGTACACCATTGTGATGGAAGAAATCCAGTACAGAGTCCAAGTCAAGGAAATACTCTATTTCAATGGCAAGATCCTTCTGTCAGAGGATGACATTGACATGATTACATCAAGAAATTGTATAATCAGGGCGACTAGGTGTTGCAGTGTATAAAGCACCAGCCCTGGAGTCAGGAGGAACTGAGTTCAAATCCAGCCTCAGACACTTAGCACTTACTAGCCATGTAACCTTGGGCAAGTCACTTAACCGCAATCGCCTTGCTCTCCCCCCTCCAAACCGCCCCCCTCCAAAAACCAAGAAGGAAATTGTATAATTTTCTGAAGAAAAAGTCTATATTAATGGAATGGATTTTGGCCTGATAATTCATGTAGGAAACACTAAGTGGATGAAAAAATATCTACTGATGAGATATTCATAATTCATAAATCTCATAATTATGAGATTTCATAATGGAGACTCTATTGAACTTCTGCAGCAGTATATTTATCTGGGATATGTGATATAGATATGACAAACTGGGTTGAGAGTTGAATAGGAATAGGAGAGTGGGTCTGAATTACCTTCAGAAAATTGTGAAGCATCTTAAATGAACTCACTAGGAGACTATCAGTACTAAAAATGTTATTTTCCAAGTCCATCTGTACTATCTATCTATCTATCTATCTATCTATCTATCTATCTATCTATCTATCTATCTATCTCCATGCACACACATATATACAAATAGATACACATACTAGAGTACAAAATATACTACATATACAAATAACTACTATATGTACAAATAAATGTATAGTGTGTATACTTGTAAACATGTGTATAAATAGGTGTATATGCATACATATACACATGTTCATATATTTATGCATAATTTTTCTGTACATAGACATAATTTTATAAATTATATAAATTTTTATTTATAGACATTTTTATAAATACATACATATATAATCCCTATGTTTCTATCTACACACATATAAACATATACTACATAAAGATATATATGTTGTATATATAAGTATATAGGCCCACATATAGGTATATTATATAAGTATATTTATATATGCATTATCATACATGTCTATAATATGTGTATAATATGTGTACATTTAATACCATACATACACACGTGTGAACATACATCTGTTATAGTACTCATGGACATGATTCCATCAAATAACAGGAAATAAATATCATTGGTCAAATCATCTACAAATAGGAAAAGAGAGGAAGACGTCACCAGGTACAGTGGCTAAAGAAATGGTACCAGGAAAATAATCCAGATGTTGTAGTGGATGCAAAGGTGAATAAGGGTCAGCAGCAAGATGTGGCAGTCAGGAAACCTAATGTGATCTTTACTTGTATTAGGATCATAGAATCATAAATCTAGAGCTAAGTGGTACCATGGATCAAGCACTGAAACCAGTAAGACCTGAGTTCAGATCCAATCTTAGACAATTACTAGCTGTGTGACCTGGGCAAGTCACTGAATCTATCTCCCTCAATTTTCTCAACTTCCTCAATTATTATAGGGATAATAGTAACACCTACTCTGGCAAGGTTGTTGTGAGGATCAAATGAGATATTTGTAAAATGCTTAGCATAATGCCTGACACATAGTAGGTGCTTACTAATTGCTTGTTCCCTTCCCTCCTCACTAAAACTGAAATGGATCTTGGTGGTCATCTAGTCCATACCCTCCCAATTCTACATATAAGGAAACTGGTGCCCAGCACATTTTGACTTTTCCAAGATCTCTTAGGGGCTAGGTAAGATGTGGACCCTGAGAGAGCAGTGTTACAAATTTCCTGGATAAGGAAGTAATAATCCTGTTGTACTCTTCACTGCACAGCAGACCATATCAGGAGTACTGTTTTCTGCTCTAGTCACCATATTTAAAGAAGTCAGTTAAATAAGAATTTATTAAGTAGTGTTATGTCCCACATATTGTTATATCCCACTGGGGACTAAAAGAAAGACAGACACTACCTTCAAGAAGTTGTCATTCTACTAGAGAAAATGATACACAAAAAGAAGCTGGAAGGAGAAAACACCAAGTATAGGGACATGCTGGAGAAGTTCAAAACAGTACATGCAGGTGGGAAATGAAGAGATGCTAGCCTGGGGGCTCTCCTTTAATGGAGTTTCTAGGAAGAGCCATGACCCTACAATCAGAGGAGGTGGTCCCAGGATTTATTTATCAATCTATAAGTTGTAAGTTCTAAGGTCGAAGTAACCTTCCAGGATGAAAATGTTTGGGGAGCATGCTGGAAAATTTCAAAGAAGTGCACACAGATGAGAAGAACTGGACAGGTCTAGAGAAGGCCAACCCAGATGAAGAAGGGCCATGAGTTCATTCACTATTACAAACAGTTGAAGGAACTGTGTACATTTAGTATAAAATATAGTAAACTCATTAGGAATATGGTCTTCAAGTATTAGGAAAATACTGTGGAATATTTCCAATACTTTGAAAGAAAGATTAAAATTGTTATCATGGGAGTGGCCAGATAGCACAGCGAGTAAGAGCACTGGCTCCAGTGTCGGGATGACCTGGGGATCGAATCCAGGCTCAGATACTTAGCACCCACCCAGAAACACCTGGCTGTGTAACCTGGAGCAAGTTACTTAACCCCAATTGCTTAGGGGAGGCCAGGTGGCTCAGCAAGTAAGAGCACCAGCCCCAGTGGATGACCTGGGGATCAAATCCGGGTTCAGATACTTAGTACCACACCCAGAAATAACTGGCTGTGTAACCTTGAGCAAGTTACTTAACCCCAATTGCTTTAAAAAAATTATCATGTACCCCAGAAAAAAAGAACTAGGAGCAATGAGTGGAAATTAAAAAGTGGATGAATTGAGACTTCATGTCAGGGAAGTGAGGGTAGGTTGCTAACAAATGGAACCATATGAATCTGGAATGAATGAAATGGTGGACTCCTCTTCTCTGGAGATCTACAAGCAGAAGGCAAAGAATAGTTTGTAAAGGAAGCTGGGAGGAGATGCATATTTAGATACACATTGGACTAGAGTATCACCAGTGTTCCTTAGAATTGAGAAATTATGATTCTCAACCATGACAGTCTTTGTTCCTTAGCACTTGGAAGATGGAATGGAGGCAACATGTCAGAAAGAGAACTAAACAAAATCATGCCACATACAGTCAACAGCTCAACCCCATTACTCTGCTCTGCTGGACATTCTTCTCAGCGGTGACTGCTGATATGTTTAATTCATTCAGTCAATGCCCTATAGTGATAAGAGCCCAGAACCTTTCTTAAAGGCTATTCAGAACTCCAAATCAGAGGTAGGAAGGTAAAGGGGGCAGTCAAACACTCTGATCCAAACTCCAAAGCCCTCTTCAGTGATTACTACTCAGGGCCTTTGTTTCCCCAAAGCAACTGGTCTTTTTATCCTCTCAAAACCACAACAACTCCCAGGTCTTTTGGAAGAGGGCTTTTGACTTATGATGCCCTATTTTTAGCCAAGGCAAAGAAAATTGGTGTGTGACAGCACACAACTGTGATTCTCACCAGGTAATGTGATTTGGAGACCAAAGTGGAGGGTCTTTCTTTGCCTGCAATTTAGAGTAATGAGATACTCTTAGAGGCAGAAGAGGTTTAAATGCCCCTGAAGTAGCCGTCATTATGTAGAGTACAAAATAAGCACCTTCTTTTTCTCTAAGAGGAGGAAAAACAACAGTGTGGAGTGTGGCAAGTGTGTGATAGCACCGATTTGGATATAGAAGGCATTGCTGGACTTGCTTCCCTTATTGCTTTCTCTCTGATTCTCAGTGGTAGTGATTGGCAAGGCCCATATAAGAACAGAGATAATCTCTCTGTTCACCTGGGCATCCTTAAGGCCAGCCTCAGGAACAATAACATGAGAGTAAAGCCACAGGTGGCTCAAATAGGACAGGATGCGTGGTATACCACAGTGGGGGAAAGGCTATTTGTGAAACTGGTTCGATCAATAGCACCTCATACTTTTTGTGCTTTTTCCCTTCCAGCACCTATCTACAACACTCATTAGATTGTAACTCACCGAGATCAAATACCTAATGATTTAATTAATCAATTAACAAGCATGTATTTGGTGTTTACTATGTAACTGCTGGGCACTGGGGATAAAATGAAACAGTCTTTTTCTTAAGGAAATCTAACTCTATCAGCAGAGAAAATGTGCACAAATTAAGTACATTCAGTATATTCAGAAAAAGATATAAAAATGAATACAAGAGAGTTTTGAGAGGGAGGGCATTAGAGGCTAGGAAATTAAGAAGTTGCTGTAGATTTCCCTTGAGCTGAGGCTTAAAGGAAACGGGGATTCTCAGAAGTGGAAGTGATATTGGAATGTATCAACAGTATAGGAGACAACCTGTGCAAAAAATAGGAGAGAGAGTACTGTATGTGACATTGGCTTTAATATAGAGTGCATGGGAGGAAGTAATGTGTAATAATAAATGACATTGCTATAACCTATGCAAGCTCCGAGTGTCCTTATTACAACTCTCAGAAATGAGTTTCAGGTCCTGGAACAAGGTTACACTTCCCATTCTGGTTTCTAAAAGTGACTCTGAAGTTGTTGTTCAGTCATGTCCAATTCTTTGTGACTCTCCATGATGGACCATAGCATGCCAGTGCTATCCATGAGTGTTCATGGCAAAGATACTGGAGTAGTTTGCCATTTATTTCTCTAGTGGATTAAGCTAGAGGTAAAATGACTTGTGCAGGGTCACATGACTGGTAGGTGCCTGAGGCAGGATTTGAACTTATGTCTTCCTGACTCCAGTCCCAGTGCTCTATCCACTGAGCCACCTGAGTGGTCAGAGGTAATTCTCTAATGCCATGAGCTCAAGCCCCAAGAGCAAGAAAAGGCTTTGCCCAACATAACTGAGGAAAGCAAAAAGGAAAGAAGGCAATGATAAACTGAACTGAATGCAGAATTCCAGAGAATAGCAAGGATAAATAAGAAAGTTTTCTTCAATGAGCAAAACAAAGAAAAAGAAGAAAACAATAAATGGGGGAAAACAAGGGGTCACTTAAAAAATAGAGTTATCAAGGAAATGTTTCATTCAAAAATGGGCATGGTAAAAGCCTTAAATGGTAGAGAGTAAGCAGAAGCACAAAGGATTAAGAAGAGATGGCAAGAATATGCAAAAGAACTATACAAGAAAGATCTTAACATTACTCATAACCAATATGCTGTGCTTACTGATCTAGAGCCAGACAGCTTGAAGAATAAAATCAAGTGAGCCTTAGAAAGAAAGTATTGCTAATAATAAGGGCAGAGGAGGTGATGAAATTCCAGCTGAGATATTTAAAACCCTAAAAGGTCATGCTATTAAAGTGCTGTAGTCAATATGCCAGCAAATGTGAAAGATGCAACAGTAGCCACTGGATTAGAAAAGGTCCAATAATATCCCAATCCTAAAGAAGGGCAATGCCAAAGAATGTTCAAATTACTAAACAATTGTGCTCATTTCACATATCAGCAAGGTTTTGCTTAAAATTCTGCAAGCTAGGCTTCAAGAATAAGTGAACCAAAAATGACCAGATCAGGCTGGTTTTCAAAGAGGCTGTATCAGCAATGCCATATTTACAATGCCTATAGAGATTACAAATATGCTGATGTAATTATCCATTACAAAATACGTCATGTTTGCCATATGAGGAAATAAACTAGAAAATTTATTAAGATACCAAAAGACTGAGTCCCAAAACCAGAAAGTGAAAGCCATCAGAGTAGTTATGATATTGGCACAGGTAGATAAAGTAGAAAGCACCCACATTTTCAAGCCTTTAAAACAGAACAGGCTACCTCAGGCAAAGGTCCTCCTCTCCCCACACACAGCAACCACGCAGCGTCCTGGAAGCACGCTCCCAGCAGCTCCGGCCCCTGGCAGTCCTCAGCAGGAGTCCTTAGCAGAAAGTCCTTAGCAGTCCTAACTCAAAAAGGGCTTCGCGCTGCCACTGCCTCTGCTGCTGCCGCCGTCACCACCACCGCCAGCCAACGCAGGAACGCTAGCTTGGCTTCCGCTTCCTCTTGCTCCGCCCCTTCCTGCTACATCAGCAAGTCCAACGGGGCATGGAAGATCTTTAAATCCCATAACCCTTACAGAGGCAGAGGAACTAGAGACCAAATTGCTGGTATTTGCTGAATTGTAGAGAAAGCAAGGGAGTTGGAAAAAAATCTGCTTCTGTTTCATTCACACTAATGTGAATCACCACAAAACATGGCCTGTTTGGGAGTACCAAATCTTCTTACTTGCCTCCTGAAAAATATGTATGTGGCCAAGAAACAACAGTTAGAAATTAGCATGAAACGATTGACTTAAGATTGGAAAAAAAGTACAACAATGCTGTTGTTGTAACCTTTTTTATTTAAATGATAGAGGCAGCTGGTGGCTCAGGAGATGGAGTATTGGATCTAGAGTCTGGAAGACCTCAGTTAAAATCCAACCTCAGACATTCCCTAGCTGTGTGATCCTGGGAAAATCACTTGACCTCTGATTGCCTAACAAAATGGATCCACTGGAAAAGAAAATGGCAAACCACTCCACTATCTTTACCAAGAAAATCCCAAATGGGGTCAGAAAGGGTCAGATATAACTAAACAACAACAAATTTATTTAACTTGTATGCAGAGAACATCATGAGGAATGCCAGGTTGGATGAATCAAAACCCGGAATTAAGGCTGCTGGGAGAAATAACAGTAATCTCAGACATTCAGACATACTCTGATGGCATAAAATGAAGACTTAAGAAGACATTTGATGAGATTAAAAGAGGAGAGTGTAAAATCTGACTCAAAGGTCAACATAAAACAAACAAACTGGCAATTCGTTCCATCACATCCTGGTAAATAAAGGGAGAAGAAATGGAAGTAGGGTCAAATTTTATATTCTTGGGCTCAAATATCACTGCAAGTGGCAGCTGCAATCATGAAATTAAAAGATGCTTGCTCCTTAGAAGGAAAGCTATGACAGATCTGGACAGCACAATCATCACATTGGCAACAAACGTTCACATAGTCAAGAACTATGGTTTTTCCTGTAGCAATTTATGGCTGTGAGAGTCGGATTACAAAAAAACCAAAACTGAGCCCCACAGAATCAATTCTTTAAAATTGTGGAGCTGAAGACGCCTTTTGAAAGTTCCTTGGACAACAAGGAAATCAAATCATTCAACACTTAAGGAAATCAATTCAGACTCTTCACTGGAAGCTCAGATACTGAAACTAAAGTTCAAAAACTTGAACACATAATGAGAAGACATGACTTAGTGAGAAAGAAGCTGATGTTGGGAAAGATAAAAGGAAAAGGGGATGGCAGAGAATGAGATGGATAGATACTGTCATGGAAACAACTTACATGAACTTAGACAGACTTTGAGATATAGTGGAAGATAAAAAGTACTTAATGTGCTATGATTCAAAGGATCACAAAGAGTCAGATACAACTCAATAACAACAAGAAACCCTAATTAGTGTGCTTCTCCTTTAAAGGCATATGATTTGATAATCATTAATCACCAGCTATCAGTAGCTTTCAGAAAGGGACATTTATTAGATTTTATGGTAATAATAGTTTGTACAAAATATTGCCACCAAACTTTTTTTTAACAAGTACATACTTGTTATGTGTTATATGTTATAACATACATACATACATACATGCAAATACATACAGAATTCAAGAGAAAGTAAACTCAAGCTTGGAGAGCACATGGGGGAAAGTGGGGAATCAGGGCTCCTGGTTTTCAGAGAGGCAGAGGAACTAGAGACCAAATTGCCAGTATTTCCTGAATTATGGAGAAATCCAGGGAATTGAAAAAAAAATCTACTTCTGTTTCATTTACTACCCTAAAACCTTTGTGTGAATCACAACATAATATGGTCTATTTGGGAGTACCAAATTATCTTACTTGCTTCCTGAGAAATATCCTGGTTGCTGGAAATATTTTGCTCTCATTTATGGGCTATAAGTTTCCCTGTAGAGCCATGGGTCAAATCTGTCTTTGCCTCCCAATGCAGACATTGCCTCCATCTGCTTCTGACCCAGGGAGACAAAGTAAGTCACTGATGCGAAGAAGAGGAATCCAAAATTCTTTAGATTCTTTAAAGATTTCAAGGTTCTCTTATAGCCAGTGGTGGGGAGGGGTAATTAAGGACACCCAAAACCAAAGCCAAAACTTCTCCTTCACCTCCTCCCAGATGATTCATCACTAGTGTGTAATGGCTGTTTTTAATTTATTTTATTCAGTGATTTGATACATGCCTCAGAGGGTATCATAAAATTCCCCTTCCAACTGAAACTCACTTCCTAATTACTGTCATTTCATCATATTAAATGATTTTTAAAATACTTTTAACATTTAATCTAAGGCCTTTGAAATTGATTAAATATATTATCACTTACTTTATATAGGGTGGGGTGATGAGTCAAAATTAATAAACCCCATCTTTACATTTATATTTATATGTGTGTATATACACACATGTATACATGTATATGTATATATATGTATATACATATTGCTTTCTCATCTCTATGCCTATTCATGATGAAATTGTAGCTCATCATTTTATATAACACAACACTGAACTCTAAATTACAGGTAAAAAATTATCTACAAAGATTTGAAAAAGATATGTTTATATTTCTTAAAATAATACCAACACAATACAACTAATCTTTGACAAATTAATTATTGACTGGCTGAGGTGCTGAGATGGATATGGAGTTATGCTATCTAATTATTTTTCTTACTATATGAACAGGTATCAAGGCCTGGAAAAAAGTGCCTAATTATGAAAACTTTTTCAAAGTAAAATGGGCCGGCTTGGAGTTGGTATGATTTCCACCTCAATGGAAGTCTTCAAGCTAAGGCTTGAATGACCAAATGTTGGACTGCATATGGAAGTTTTTTCAGGCATGAGGAATTTCCTTCCACCTCTGAAGTTCAGTGATTCTGTGACTATCTAGTTCCTAAGTGTTAGGTACTAGGGATGCAAAGGCAAAACAACAACCAACAAAACACAACTATCTCACCAGTCTTCTTACACCTTACTTTACTGGTATTCTCTGACCGGTGACACTGGCCTCCTGTCTGTTAAACAAACAACACACTCTATCTCTTGCCTCTGAGAACTCTCTCTGATGACAGTCTGAATGCCTGGAATGCTCTCCCTTCTCTGCTCTGACTACCGTGCTCTCTGACTTTCTTTAAATCCCAACTAAAATCCCACCTTTTACAGGAAGACTTTCCCAACTCCTCTTAATTCCTTTATTAATTATTTCTTATTTATCCTACACATAGCTTGCTTTGTTTGTAGTGGTTTGAATATTGTCTCACCTATTAGACTGTAAGCTCCTTAAGTGCAGGGGCTGTCTTTTGCCTCTTCCTATCCTTAGCTCAGTGCTTGGCACATAATAGATGCATAATAAAAGTTTATTGATTAATTGAAAAGCAGTCCCTACTCAAGGAACATTCATTCTCCTGCATATTGTATTCTTACAGCTTTGTCAGGCATTCTTGACCTGTTATCTAGGGTTCATTTCTTGTGTTGTATTTTGACTGGCTAACAACAGCACTGAAGGAGCTCCTAGGATCCTAAGCCTGGAGCAGAACCCATTCATTTATTAAATATCTTCTATGTGCCAGACACTGAGCTAAGAGCTGAGCATATAATAAAAAACAAAAGCCACTCCTTGCCTTCAAGGAGCTCACAGTCTGATGAGGAAAACACCACACAATACACTCTGTCCAAATAGGAGATTGGCAGAATAAATTGAAGATCATCAGCACGTAAGGCATTTAAATTGAAGAGAAATGGGGAGTTTCTTGCAGGAGATGGGAATTTGATGAAGACTAAGAGAAAACCAGGGAACCCAAGGGCTGGAGATAGGGAGGAAGAGAAATCCAAGCGTAGAGGACAGCCAATGAAAGCTCTCAGTGGGAAATGAGTGCTGTATGCCAGGCACAATAGAGAGGCCAGGATCATTGGAGAGTAGAGTATAGGTTGTGGTGGGGGTGGAGTGAAAGGTGTAAAAAAAAAAGAGAAGTAGGAGGGAACCAGGTTATGGAGGACTTTAAAAACCAAACAGAGGATTTCATGTCCTGTGTTGGAGGCAGGAGGGAGCCAACTTGAGTTGATGTTGAGTGACATACTTGGATTTATCCATCAAGAACATCAATTTGACACCTGAGAAGAAGGGACTACAAAGGCTAACTCAGCCTCCTTATTTTGCAAAGGAAGAAACTGAGGGCCATAGAAATTAAGTGCCTTTTCTATACTCACAAAGGTAATAGTACTCAGAGGCAGCATTTGAACTCATGTCCTCTGCCTCTAAAACCAGGGTTCTGCTTCCAAAGTCTTTGTAGCCTTGATGTGGGCCTACACATCACCCACCTTTGAATTTTGTTCTTTCCAGAACTTCTAGAAATAGAGGAGGTAGAGTGGAGGTGGTACATTCAACTGCAAGTGTTTTGAAAAAAAAAAAAAAAGATTTCTTCAGTAATAAGTGAGGAAGAGCAGCTCTTTTCATTTTTCTTTAGTGTGGGCGCTATGAAATGCCCTCATTCAGTAAAAGGGCCAGATGCTAAATTCTGTTCCAGCGCTTTTCCATATTAAATCAATGCAGTATCATTAACACTCTCCCCTCTCCTAATAATAAAGGCCTTTTGTGGCTGCCACAATGTAATGGGGTGCTATGTGAATAGAATTTTATTTTCAGTGATAAGAGAGATTATTTTCCCAGCAAAAAGGCTGGTGACCTTTTCTTTCTCAAAGAATTCTGTTGATTCGAAGACTGCCGACCACATCTCCCACAATGGTCCCGGCCACAATGCACATAATTTATTTTAGAAACAAGCCCCACTTAGCAATGGGGCAGTAATCAGGCAAAGAAAACATAGGGCTGTGCTTTCCTGATGGGGGCAGGGATTCAAAAAGAATAGAATCTCATTTGGAGAGTGGGCAAACTCTGAGCCTGGGTGATGGCAAACAGGTCTTGTGGCTAAGATCACCATATTGCATTGGATAAGTTGCACCAAAAACATTCTGGAACAATTTCTCACTCCCACTGTATCTGAATCAGTAACTCTAGCCTTCTGCCCAGAGGCAGGGGAATGGTAATGATGGTAAATTGAGAGTGCTGTCAACTATATGTTTAACAGTTGTAGTTTGCTTCCCCCCTCCCTTTTTCTTAGTCTAAGAAGCAAAGATCAGATCTAGTGTTGTAGCTGGCCCCAGACTGCCTGGTTCAGCTCCACCCTTCCCCCATCCTCAGGTCTCCTTCACAGAGGTGGGCAGGCCGCTGGGTCAGGGAGACTTGGCGCTGGCTGTCGGGAATTTCTAGGTGTGTACTGACCAATCACTGCTTTTGGCCTCTGCAAGTTTCTGCTTACATAATACCTAACTGTTGGCTGCGTGTCGTCTCTTTAAAAGCTGAGGCTTTATCTGGGCTTTCTGCTGTATGACCTGGGATGGTGGGATGGTAACTTGTCAACCCGCCATGTGTAGATTGTTCAGCCAACATGGCGTAAAATAAAGGGTCCAATTCTAAATTATTACTTGGGTCTTACTCATGTTTTCTGAGTACAACACTAGGAACATATTCATTTGGGGTAAGTTCCTTGCAAATAGAAATGATTTTATTCCTCATGTGTTATTATTTTTTTTTTTTGAGGGCAGTTGGGGTTAGGTGACTTGCCAAGGTCACACGGCTAGTAAGTGTTAAGTGTCTGAGGCGGGATTTGAGCTCACGTCCTCCTCATTCCAGGGCCGTTGTGCTCTACTCACTGTGCCACCTAGCCGCCCCCATTCCTCACATGTTTGTCTGCAGCACCCAGCACAGTTCCTGGCACAGAGGAATCACTTAATAAGTGCTTGTTGACTGATTTACCAAGGAGCAGAAAAAGTAGCACTGGGGCAAGGTGGCATCACAAAGACTTGACCTTCACTTATAGATCTAGTGAAGATGCCATCTAGTCCAACCCTGTTATGTTATATATGAGGAAATTGAGGCACCAGAAAGTTAAGGTGCCTGTCCAATGACAGTACATATCAGAGCTGGGATTTGACTCCAGTCATTGTCCTCTCCCCTGTACCACACTGCTTCTCAGTTAGACAGTAATTGTCTGGGCATAACTCAACCCCTGGAGAGATTAGCCTGTACCCATATTGGATATCACAACATTAAGACCCTATTGACTTAGGCAAGGTGTAATCGCTCTGACTATGAAGTCAACAACAGAATACTTTTTGGAGTGTCACAGTAGATGCCAGAAAGATGTGGCTTCAAGTCTCACCTCTGACCCAGAGTTGGGAGAGCTAATTTGGATTTGAAAGAACTTAGACCTCTTTAGCCAACTGGAACTTTATTAATGCAAAAACATATGGTCCTAAGATTTAGCAAGGAGATAAACAAAGGCACTGATATAGGAAAAGGACCAGACTTATATAGAAAGAAAGCTACACAGTCTATAGGGTGATGATGTAATTTTAGGTTTTCTAATGGGGTTAGAGGTTTAGGGACAGGATGAGGAAGATGGATGACACAAGATGAGGGAGACAGGGAAATTTTATGATCCAGGATGGGGGAGGGAGACAAGGAATTCCACAATCCAGGACAAAGGGGAAGTTTTATGGTATTTCAAAATAAGGGAAGAGACTACAAGATGCCCTCAGGCTCAGGTGGGCCTCACAAAACAACCATTAATATATTTTTGGGGGGGGGAGTTAACAAGCTTACTTAAATCAGTCAAACATATATCGTTTACCTCATTCAGGGGAAAAAGGTCAGCACCTGGAACTTCAAAGTATACAGACAGAATTATCAAGACAGAAACAGATCAAGTAGACAGCTTTCCAAACTGTCCAACCATTACATCCATACCAAATCAACATCTGGGTTTCAACATCTGGGTTTTTCAAAGCCGGGGGGGCTCTGGACAACGGCTTCCCAGAATCCACATCAAATCACAGAACACTTCTCAAAGTGAGCCCCAAAACAAAGCTACACATCAGGGCTTATATAGCCTTTTCCTGGCTCAGAGAATGTAACAACCTTATTGACTCACTGGCCAATCAAGAAGTATCTACTGAAAAACAAGCCTCCTACCCCAGGCTCCAGGTGCACTTTAGCCTAGGGGCAGGGAAGATCTTAAAAATTTACATTCCCATTACATTCGGCCCCAAGATCTTTCATGCCCATAGCATAGTCAATTTACTTTTGAATTAGCACTAAGCATCTCTTAGGTTACATTTTCAAGATACAGAACTAAATGCAAAAGGAGCTTTATTAAAAGTGATAGGAAAGGATAATTCGAGGAACCTTATGCTTGAAAGGAGGGGAGGGGGAACTGATTAAATCCTTACATTGCCATGGGCTGAACAAGCAGCATGGTTTCCTCAACTGTAAACTAACTTTTTTTTTAATTTCGTTATCCTTTTTTCTAATTATTACTGCTTTTTGGAAGATTTTGATCAATATATTTTGTTTCTGCATTACCTAAATTCCCCTGTCCATCAATTCTCCTACCCAGGAAGTAATTTCTTATAACAGAATTTTTAATTAAAAAATATTATTCTGAATTTATACACCAAATAAAATGGGTATTTGCAATATATACACAGTAGAACAAAAAAAAAAGAGGATTTAACAAGAAACTGCAGGTCTCTCTATTATGTAGAGCTGGCTTTTCTTTTTAAGTATATAATAAGATTTAACCTATGCTTTTCAAAGTTTACCTGCTAGCAAAGAATGTTTAAAAAGGAAAAGAAACAGAAAAAGAAAAAAATTCATCAAAATCAATCAATACATTTTTTAAAGAGCTTACATTTTATACAATTTTGCACAGTCATGAACCTCTCCCTCCCAATACATACACACACACACACTCATACACACATCACTTCAAGGATGGGAATGTAAATTCTCACATCTCTTCTTTGGGGTCAAATGTATTCTTTGCAGTAATTTTTTAACTTAACCTTTCCTTGTTTTGCATTACTTGTTTTTTCCATTTATAGTGTTGTGAACATTGTATTTATTGTTTTCTTAGCCTGGCTTCAATCTTCATCAGCTCTTGTAGAACTTTCTAAAGTAATTCATATACATTATATTCATTGTTTCAGACAGACACTAGTTTCATGGCCCTGGGCAAATCACTTAACCCTATTTGCCTCAGTTCCCTCACCTATAAAATGAGTTGGAGAAGGAGATAGCAAGCCATTCCAAAATCTTAGCAAAGAGAATACCAAATGGGGTCATGAAGAGTTGGACAGAACTGAAATGACTGATTAACAAAAAAATTTTTATTAAGTTCACACAAAACAAAGGAACTTTCTTTTTTCAATTACTTACTCAGGTATGCATCTAGCAGCAGAATCTCTGGGTTAAAGGGTATGGATATTTTTACCACTTTATTTGTGTGATTTTGAATTTCTTTCCAGAGTAATTCTACTAATTTGCAGGTCCAGAAAAAAAAAAATGAATTGGTCTGACTGTCTTTTCACAACCCTCCTGATATTGACTATTTCTATTTTTGTCAACTTTGCCAATTGTCTTGTTATGAGGTAAAACCTTAGGTTTGTCTTGAATTGTATTCCTTTTATTAGTTATTATTTAGTGCAGTCTTTCAGATGATTCACAATTGTTTACAAATCTTATGAGAACTGTTTCTTCAATCAAATTAACCAATACTTTATTTTTTTTAATGAAACCATATCCTAGTTTTAATTATTAGTTCATGGTTTTCTTTTAAGTTTTAAATTGTCTCCCCTTTGATTTTCAGGATTTTCAATATGGTGTTTAACTAGGGATTTTTAATTTGTTTTTTTTTTTCTGGGTTTTTTTAGTTGTACACCCATTTCATTGATCTGTTCTCTATTTTATTGATTTAAGCATTTAGAGATATAAATTTTCCCTTATGCACTACCTTGGTTTTATCCCACAAATTTTGTATGTTGTCTCATTGCTGTCATTGTCTTTAATGAAATTATTGTTTATATAATTTGTTCTTTGATCCACTCATTCTTTAGGATTAAGTTATTTAGCTTTGGATTCATTTTAAATCTCTCTTTCCATCATCCTGTATTGAATGCAATTTTTATTTCATAATGATCTGAAAAGGATGCATTTAATATGCATGCTTTTCCTCATTTGATTGTGAGGTTTTTAAGCCCTTGTATATGGTCAGTTTTTATGTAGGTACCATATACTGCTGAGAAAGGCATGTTCCTTTCTATTTCCATTCAATTTTCTCCGGAAATCTATATTTAACTTTTCTAAAATTGTATTCACTTCATTAACTTCTTTCTTGTTTTTTTTAAATTATATTTATTTAGTTTTGAGAGGGAAAAGTGAGGTCCCCCACTAGTATAGTTTTACTCTTTCCTCCTGTAATGCATTTTGCTTCTTTAAAAATATAGATGTTAGGGGTGGAGCCAAGTAAAAGCAGGAACTGGACTAAGTTCCTGCTCCAGTCACCTCCAATACCTGGAAAATATGACTCTAAACAAATTTTAGAGCTACAGAATCCACAAAATGACATCTAGGCTCCACCCCTTTCCTGCTGATTTGCTAAATTGTCTTGGGCTAGATAATTGTTTCACCTCATCATTTTGTTAGTTCTACTGACTTCAGAATTCATTTTGAGGCATTATTTTATAATTTTTCGGAGCTGATTTGGTAGAGTTCAGGTGACTTCCCACCCTCCTTTGCCACATAGAAAGAAGTTTCTTCATAACCTTTGTTGATATTTTTTTTTGGTTAGTCTAATTCGTCAATTAGTGATTAGGTGATTAGTAAATGATGATGGGGGTAGAAGGAAAGATGTATAAAGAAAGAAAAGTAAGAAATATCTGGGTTATGGAGTTAAAAAACAAAGGAAAATTTTATCTTGGAGGCAGTAGGGAGGATCAGTACTTATCTTGGATGAAACCTGTAGTTTTCTGACTGTTAAGATATCATCTAGTATCTTTTTCTTTGTGATATTATCTATCCAAAGGTTCTTGAGATCACTCCTGGTTCTCCACTTGAAGTACTCTGAATTCTGTCACCTGGAAGTATGGCAATTCAGTCATTCACCAAACATTTCCTTGGCTTTCCACAGTCATGGCACTGCAGAAGCAAAATAAATATATGATATGGAAATAGCCCTTCTCCAACAAGGTCAGTCAGTTTTTTAAGCCCCTACTATGTGCCAGACACAATTCTAAGTGCTGAAGTTACAAAGGTAAAAAGTAAAGTCCCTCATCTCAAAGAATCCATATGCAGCAGAGTCAATATAAAAATCATTATGCACAAGGATGATAACATATAGTATAAATGGAGACAGTCAATGGGAGGAAGACACTAGCTCTGAGGTGGATCAGGGAAGTCTTGTAGAAGACTGAATTTTAGCTAGGACTTAAAGGAAGCCATGAGAAAGATGAAGGCACAGAATTGTACTTCTGGCATAGGAACATGAAAAATATACAGAGTGGAGAGATGAAGAATCTTATTGGAGGAATAGCAAGAAGACCTGTACCACTGGATTGCAGCTTAGGGGGAGGTTGAGGAGAGATGAGAAATGTAGGAGGGGGCCAAGTGGTGAAAGATTTGGAACTCCACACAGAGGATTTTATATTTGATCCTGGAGGCAATGGGGAACAACTGGAGAAGGGTCAACTTTTTATGTGAGATGGGATTGATGGGGTACCTGGGGTCTATGTCAATTTGTGAAACCAACTTGTAAAAGCAGTCTGTGAAGTTGTAACTGCAATTTGTCCTTTCCCACCCTTGAGCTCTGCCCCTTCTCCCTATCCCACACTCCACCTAGGCAACACCCTGTGACCCCTTTGTTCTTACTTAATCTCTTCATTTCTTCTGGGCCTGGCCCACACCCTCCTTTGTCCTTGCCTTTTGTCTCCTTTGGCCTGGCCCAAATCTTATCTAAACTATTTATTCACATGCTCCTCTTGGTCTGCTCTGATCTTTGTCTATGCACTGAGGCCCCTCCCATCTGATCAGCCCTGACAATGGCAGCCCTACCCTTTAAAGGTAAAAGCATGTACCCCTATCACTTGCAGGTCCCCTAAAGGACTATTGCCCGCTTCTCATGAAAGTGTAACAATAAACTTCTACAACTCTCACTCTAATTAAGCCTGAGACCTTGAATTCTTTCCAGACAATATTGCAGGTTTTCTGGTCTTAGATAAGATCAGAATTCCTGCTGAACCTATTGGGATCCCGACCCCCATCAGGGTGAAGGAAGAGATAATGGCCGAAGGCATCTGGGTGATATGAGACAAAGAAGAGAGGAGAAGAAGCAAGGCAAATGGACTTAACTTTCCCAGTGAAACTTGAGGCAAAGTTCTTAGCTGATAAAATGAGGGAGGAAGAAACATGTGGAGGTTGAGGAGGGATGAAAAGGTTTGGAAGATTTGCTGTGGTGAGACAGTGGATTTAATTAGGGAGATGGTAAATTATGGCCTTGCTAGAATGAGGGCCCAGTTGAGGTTTTATAATAGAAATTTGCAGTGGACCCATTCAGCAAGGTTTCATGATTTTCTCTAACTTTATTGAAGGCAGTAAATGGGAGGAGTGATCCAAGTGTGGTAGTTGTCAGGGAAAGATCAGCAATATAATAAGGAGTCAAAGGAGAAAAGAGGGGAAGAGAGGAGAGGGGAGGGGAGGGAAGGGAAGGAGAGGGGAGAGAAAGGAAGGAGAGGGGAGGGAAAGGGAGGAGGGAAGGGGAGGAGAAGGGAGGGGAGGGAAGGGAAGTTGAGTAGAGGGCAGGGAAGGGGAGGAGAGGAGAGGGGAGTGGAGGAGAGGGGAGGGCAGAGTTGAAATGGTTTACTAAGAAATCACTACAGGGAAAGGAGGAGAGTATAACTAGTGCATGGGTGATGACCTGGGTTAAAATCCTCATATTGGAGGTCACCATGAGGACAAAGGACAAAGTTTGGGGTTACATGGTAGAAGAAGAGGTAGAATGGCAATAGACTGTCATCAGATAAGGGAATTTCAAAGTTCACAAACTTGCAAGTGCTACATTTTTTATGATGGGAAGATCAAGGTTATGAACATCTTTATGTAAGGCTGAGAGGGGATACAGTGTAGGTCAGTTCAGGAGCTATGAAGTTAGGCCATTTTAGGAGGAACCACTGTTTATATTAAAGTTCAAAAATATGAGCGCTAGAGTTTATGAGATGAGAAAGAGAATGAGCCAGAACTCATTGAGCAATGGAGTGTCCTAGAGGACAACAGCTGCCAGAGTTTTGATTGTATGGAAGACATGGATTGAGTGACTATTAAAGGAAGAGAGATCACTGAGTGATAATGGCAGAGGGAAAAGCCAGAAGTGATCATGGGAAGTAAGAAGTATTTCATGTCTCCCAACTCAACCAGCTAATGAAGGAAAGTGCAGCTAGTTCTGGAAAAGGAGTCTAGAGAGGCTGTATCATCAAGGAGGGAGAGAAAATAGGAGGGAAAGGAAATTATTTGAGATAAAAGTAAGTTTGTTACCTATAGAGTAGCCATTCCAGAGATTACTGTGGAAGGTGTGGATCATTTTAGAGTTGGACATTGACCCAGCTGGACTGAGAGGAACAGGCATAAAGAAATCAGGTAGGAGGGGACAGTGAATGGGTCTTGAAAGTGTCAGCTGGGGGTTTGAATTAATGGGATAGTGAGGATGTGGGGGGGGGGGGGAATGGGAGAGGTTTGCTAATCATTAATGAAGGAGTTCAAGTAGGTTTTTTTTTTTATCCATAAGGGACTCCTCTCTGGGACTTAGGCATCTCAGGTGAGGGAACAAGTGTTGGGAACAAAAGAAATGTTACTTCCTTTCCCCCAGGGCAGCAGTGTAGGCTGGAGATGTGATAGAATGGAGTTTCTCTTCTCTCATAGAAGGGAGATGCCCCGCATACTCCATAAAATGTGATTTCTTCTGTTCTAGAGAGAAGCAAGAAATCTCACACTGGAATTTTGTTCCCTTATTCCAAGGGCAGGAAACTGGTAAGGAAAGGAGTGGAGTTCCTGCTTTTACCATAAGAGAAAAGAGACCAGGTATAATCAAACACAAAACAGTATAAAGGTATTCAAAGGAGTTTTGTCTGTCCACCCACACACCCTGCCAAAAAAGTAAAACTGGGACCTATAATTGGAAATTGGAGAGAAGCAGATATATATCTTATAGAAGGGGAAAAAATTTCTGAAAATCAAAGCTATCCACAAATGGAATGGTCTGCCTCTAGAAACAGGGGGTTCCCTCTCAAAGAATGTCTTCAAACAAAAGCTAGATGGCCTTTGTAGGGTGCCTTTGAGGAAGGTTTTTAAGTATGCACCCTCTTCACTGTTGCCCCTCCCCACTTCAATTTCAGGCCTGTTTTCATCTGGGCTGAACACAGCCTTGGGCTCAGGAATTAATGAGCCAAATGAGATGTTCATTTTTCCTTCTGATTTCCTAAATGTGCTTTAATGAGTTGATTTAACTTTAACCAAAAATTTATTTAAATTTATTTACTCTATGTAAATATTTAAATGAATGTTATATAAGCTAGGGAAAGGAGAGAATCATCCAATTAGAGCTGGCCAGTTCCCTGTGAGCCAGGGTTCCTTAGGGTACATTAACTGCTGTCTAGACTGCCTTTCACATTCAATTCAACTCAACACATTATTAAGTACCTAATGTGTACAGGATTCTGTACTAGACATTGGAGATTCAAAGGCCTGTATGAAAGTGTCTTTACATTGCACTGTGGAAATAAAACAACCAGGCAAATAATTTCTTTTAAAAAGAAAACACCCAGAGGTGGCTAGGTGGCACAGTTAGTAAAGCACCGGCCAGAGTCAAGATGACCCCAGTTCTGGTTTGGCCTCAGACACCTAACACCCACACAAAAAAACTAGCTGTGTAACCTTGGGCAAGTTACTTAACCCCAATTTCCCTCCAAAAGGCAAAAGAAAAAAGAAAGAAAGAAAATACCCAGTCATACAATGTCATTTCAAGAGGGAAAGAGGGGGTCATCTCCAGTCATTGTGATCTATACCTTTCCAGTGGACCTCTGGCAAGGTGAGTTGGTTCTGGAGGAGAGGTGAGGTGAGGTTGGTGATTTTGTATAGGATCCCTCACTTAAATCCAATTCAGTTGCAAATCATGGTATCACCTCCCTGATGTCATCTTGCTCTTTGAGAAAAAGGGACACACCACAAGAGGGAAAGAATGCTAATAGCTGAGGAAATCAGGAAGGGCCTTGGGTAGGACATGGTACCAAAGTTGTGCTTTATTTATTTATTAATTTTTTAATTTATTTTAATTATTAAGATTTATTTTTTTTATGTATTTCATTATTTATTAAGATTTATTTATCATCTATTAAGATTTTTCTTTTTTAAGCTTAAATTTTCCTTTTTGTTACTTCATTACTCTTAGTTCTTTTTTTTGTTGTTTGTTTGTGTTTTGGGGTTAAGTGACTTGCCCAAGATCACATGATTAGTTTTTGTGTTAAGTGTCTGAGTCTGGATTTGAATTCAGGTCCTCCTAACTCCAGGGTCAGTGCTCTATTCACTCCACTATTATTCTTAGTTCTACCCTGGGAACTTGTTCTTCCATATGCCAATGGATAATGAATGACACTTAGTGAGTTAGTAGGAGAAAAAGTATTATTACTGTCTTAAATCCTATCTTAAGACATTTCTTCTCCAACAGGAAGCTCTTATCTTTAAAAAAAAATAATTCTAAGTCATTAATCAAGGGGATTAATACGTAGGAAATTAGCAAAAAAAAAAAAAAAAGAAATGAAGCATCAATCTGGAAGGTCCTGACCCTAAGTTCAAAAAAAAGAGAGAGAGAATAAAGAATTATGATATCAGTGTAGGCTGGAGTAGTCGCCGGAGTTTTCTTGGAGGAATTGTTTCTTAAATTCACTCTTTAGAATTTTTATATAGCAGTAAGGAGTTGAGAATGACCTGTTACATGGGATGCTGAGAGAGTGAAAATGGTTAGGTATCACAGTTGGTAAAGGTGCAGACAGGGGGAGGGTGTCAATAGCCAACTCAAAAGGATTGTTGTGAAAGGATATTTACATATCCCATAAGGTCACATTGGAAGGGTGATATCAACAAGGTGAAGTAGCAGAATCATCATCTTATCTAAAGTAGCTCCACATTTATAAGCAGAGCTCTAACTAAGTCAAGGTGACAGGGACTCTACACCAGGGTGCTAACATATAGGAAGAATACTTTCTCCCATATGTGGGCAGCCAGAAGAATGTATGCCAGGTCTGAATTTTGACTAAATTAAGGGCAGGGGAAAGGCAATAAAATGTACAACTTTGACTGAAAAAAAAAAATGAGAAGATAAATTGGGTCAAATGGTCAACCCCCAGACATGCCCTATATCTTGCCTTCTAATTCAGTTTTTTAAAAATTGATTAATGTATTTATTTTTCGTTTTCAACATTCATTTCCACAAAGTTTTGAGTTCTGAATTTTCTCCCCATCTCTCCCCTCCCCCCTGTTGAGGTCAGGGAACCATAAAAATGTTGAAGTTAGAGGTTTAGGGGTACTAAGGTTTTGGGGTCTTTGGTAAGACCCCAAAATACCAACACACCGGATCCTGCCGAATGACTTCGACTCAAGTCTTCCCTCAGCCAAAGTAAAGCGAAGTTTATTAAAGATTCGCCATATTGGGTATACTCTTAAGGAGCCTCTGTATCTGATGCTAGTGCTGGACAAGCTGGCCAGAATCATCTATCGCAGAGTGAATCTGCTATAGATAATTCTCAGATGCTCTCACACCTCATGGATGCAAGATGGGGTCTTATATACAGAAAGGTTGTGGGAGGAATCCAGGGGTGTTCTAGGGGAGGAGTTTGGAGTGGGTCTTCAAGAGGTATCAGATGAGGTCAGACTCCAGTGATGAGAGATTAAGGGTGGGAGGTAGCTGGAGGCTACCTGGAGATGAGACAATGGAGGGTTTGGGAGGGTCTAGGGTGGGAACTAGATGGACAAAGGAGGGCTAGGCTAGTAACAGAGATTTGGTTTGAGCTATAATGGAAGGCTTATGGACCCAGGCAAATGCCTAATCTGAATGGGAAGATTCAATCAGAGTTCCCTTGGGGGGGGGGTCCCCAGAACCTGTACCTCATCACCTCCATTCCAAGATGGTGAGTGGGGAGGAAACAAGGGAAAGAATCTGTAACTCAAAGTTTTAAAAACAAATGTAAAAAATTGTTTTTTACATGCAACTGAGAAATATGATATACAGGCAATGGGGTACAGAAAACTTTCTTGTCCTTTAAGAAAATAAGGGAGAAAGGGAAAAGGCGGGGGCATGATAAAAGGGAGGGCAGACTTTGGGAAGGGGCAATCAGAATGCTCACTGATGAGGTATGGGCTCTGGAAGCCCCCTTGAGCTCTCTTTGAATCCTTGAGGTACAGGCTCTGGGAACCCCCCTTGAACTCTGATTAAATGGACTCATTTGATGAGACAATAAGCATTGCATTGTGGGCCCAAACCTCCATTTGGTATTCATCCCTTACTAGACTTCCTACTCTCTGTTACTAGATTTCCCAAGCTTGAGCCTTTGAACCCAAAATATCAATCTACCCTTGAACTGGCCTGGCCCATCATTATCTGTAGTCCCAGCTACCTCCCACCCTTAATTACTCAGTGACCTCATTGACTCCTCCTGAAGACCCTCCCTAAACTCCTCCTCTAGACCAGCCCTAGATTCCTCCCACAACCTTCTGTATATAAGACCCCATCTTGTCCCCATGTTAGTGAGAGCGCCATAGAATGGTGAGAGCACCATAGAATGACCTAGCACAGACTTACTGTGTCTAATGCAAGCAAACTTTTAATAACCTTTACTTTTCTTTGGCTGAGAAGACTTGAGTCGAATTCATTCAGCAGGACCCTGCGTGCTGGTATTTTGGGGTCACCAGAGCAACCCTAACCCTCTTAGTGGGTAACCTCTTCACGGACCATCTGTGGGTCCAGAGCACCAGAAGCTGCTGTTGTTGCTGCTGTGGCTGCCACCGAAGCCGCCATCTCCTCTGCCACCCCAGGCCTGGGGCCCGACTGCATGCTCTTCTTTCACCCAAGTCCCAGAGTTCCTCCACTGACTTCCACACTATTCTTGTTGTTTGTGGGTTGCAAAGTCTCGAAATCCCCACAGCTGCTAATGATTTAGTCCCACTGAAGCCCATTGCACCCGATGCAGCCCAAACCCGGACTGAATTCTGCTCTAAGCCCAGTGCAATATGCCTTTCCTATGGGTCTTCCAGGATGTTGGGCTGGAGTTGTGTTTCACTCTCGTTTTGTGGGTTCTGCTGCTCTAGAATTTGTATAGTCATTTGGAGAGGTTTGGGGGCAAGTTCAAGCAAGGCCCTGCTTTTACTCTGCCATCTTGGCCCTGCCCTTTCTAATTCAGTTTTGATCTCCTCTACAGCTATCATTGGTTTCCTGATCATGAATCAGTACCTTGGATTTTGGGGTGCCAAAGTGTCTGAAGCTAGATTTGAATTTAGGTCTTCCTGACTCTAGGCCTAGTGTTCTATACACTATCCCACCTCAGAGGGATAAGTAAACACTACTGAACATTCTTTTGCAAGAGATATTTCCCTTTGGTAGGGTGTACATTTTCTGCTATGGCTTTTATAGATCTTAAAGCTCTAGGTGGCATAGTGAATAGAGACCTAAATCCAACTGGTCTCCTTCCTGCACTCTATACACAATTCTCAAATCTCCTGCAATTGTATCTTTGTACTAATGCATGAAGGTCACTCACTCCTTCCCTCTCCCTCCCACATCAATGTTATCTTCCTATCTTCATGCATGTTACCCCCTCCCATCTGAATTCTTTCCTGATCTCCAAAGTTATTAGTGCTTATGTCTATACCCATTACAAATCAACTTTTATTTCCCTGATACAGATTTTGTATTTACTTATCTGTCCATACATTCTATAAACTCAGGACAAGTAAGTTCTGGAAGATCAGGGACTCTTTGATTATCTCTTTATATCCTCAATGCCTAAATAAATACCAGGCACAAAATAGTAATTAAAAATGATTATAATAATACCTAGAATATAAATGTATAGATATGTATATGTATGTATATATGTAGTATACATTATATATGTATAGATATACACATATGCCTATGTATCCTACTTAGATGATATATATATATACACATATATATATATATATATATAGCCTACAGATAGATAGATGGATGACTAGATGGATAGATAGATCAATAGATAGATTAGATAGATAGACAGATGACAGACAGATAGATAGACAGACAGACAGACAGACAGACAGACAGACAGACAGACAGACAGACAGACAGACAGATAGATAGATAGATAGATAGATAGATAGATAGATAGATAGATAGATAGATAGACAGATAGACAGACCTGGGCAGATTCCCTAGGGCCTTCAGTTTATTTCTTATCTGATGAACGGCAGCTGAAAAGTCCCTTAAGCTATCAGAATGACTATTCCAAGGATGCCCAGAGAGGAGGCCCTGGGGAAGTCTACATCTGTTTTCTGCCAGCTTGGGTCTCTTCACCAGAACCCCTTTCTCCCTTAGGGAGGGAACTATTTCAGCCAAGTTTTCTTTTTTCTCTTTTGGCTTCCTCTAACCCTTTGCTAGAACTGAGTGGGTCCCATGAGTTTTGACGCTCGTCCTGCACTCATTTGCCAGTTAGATTGGAAGCAGATCAAGTCAACTGCCCGTATCATTAATGAGAAAGGATGGTTCATTTATAATGTGTGCAACAACTTCCCCAGGGGGATATAGGGATGCAACCATCACATATCAGAGGGGAGGAGGGAGATTCTTATATTTAATATGTCCTGAATATCCCTGGGCTTCTCTCCCTTAAGAGAAATGCTGTTTCTGATGGGTCTTCCCACCCCTCTCCAATGACTATTTATGGGGAGGGAGGTGATTATTGCCATGAAAGACATATGCCTCCCCCTCCCTGTCTGCGTAGGCAGGTTAAGCTGCCAGATGTGTATATCCCAACCTTGCCACTGGGTGGCAGGAGTTAGTTGTGAAGCAGAGTGGTGAGGACGTCTGCAATTAATTCTGGAGACTGTTCCCTAATTTGTTAGAAGCTGGTGACTCTCAGAGGAATAGAGCCGGTGTGATTCTGGATGTTAAGTTGTTTAGACACTGGAAGAAGCCATTTGAAGTAATGTAGAAGAGCTGGCATCAAAGTAAGGAAGACCTAACTGGCTGTATTACCCTGGGCAAGTCATTTAACCGCTGCACACTCTAGGCAACTCTCAGATTATAAATTTCAGAGAAAATATATGTGTATACATGTATATATATATGTGTGTGTGTGTGTGTGTGTGTGTGTCTATATACATACATACACATATACATAAATATATAGGATGTTTGTGTGTGTGTAGAAAAAGAGAGAGAGTTTCCTGATCTGGATGAATGAAATCACAAGTTAATTTCTTATCCTTTTAAGAAATATAGGAGTCAAGTTGGTATAATGCAGAGTAAACAGGACCCAGATCCAGAAAAGACCTGTGTTCCAATGTTGTGATTATTAAACAGGCATCATAATATTTCTCTGCAAAAGAGATAGAGAAATGTGCCTCAAACTCTACAGCAGTCTTCCTTTCAGAGTTGTGCTGAAGAAAGAGTTTTGTAAGAGGCCAGGCTAAACAGAAAGTACATTCACTTTGTCATTAAAGGACATAGGCTAGAGTGGTGGGTGGATTAATCACTTAACCCTTCAGGGCATCACAGAATCTTAGATTTAGAGATGGAGAAGACAGGAGAGACCATCTACCACAACTCTGACATTTTACATAGAAAACATTGAGGCTCAGAGGGATTAGGTGACTCATTTATATAGTAAGTAACATTGAGGTATGGGCTCTGTGAGCCCCCTTGAGCTCTCCTTGAGTCTTTAAGGTACAGGCACTGAGAACCTCCCTTGGACTCTTGATTAAATCATCCCATTTGATGAGGCAAGTCTGTTGCTAGACTTCCCACCCTTGAACTGTGGTCTCCAGGTGACTTCCCACCCTTAATCACTCATTGACCTCATTAACTCCTCCTGAACACCCTCCCCAAACTCCTCCTCTAGACCACCCCTAGATTCCTCCCACAGCCTTCTGTATATAAGACCCCATGCTGTCTTCATGTTTGTGAGAGCATCATGGAAGATTGACAGCACCATAGAGTAGTGAGAGTGCCATAGAATTTTCTTGCACAGACTTACTCTGTGTCTAATGCAAGTGAACTTTTAATAACTTTTCTTTGGCTGAGAGGACTCAAGTCGAATTCATTCGGCAGGACCTGGCGTGTTGGTATTTTGGGGTCTCCAGAGCAAACCTGACCCTCTTAGTGGGTACCCTCTTCAGTAAGTGTCAGCAGAGGTTCCCTTGATCTTCCTGGCTTCAGATGCCCAACTCCCAGGCCACCTCTCTTTCCAACTAATCCCAAGACTTGCTGATAGTTAAAGCACACCCAGGAGGTGTTTACTCTTCACAGGGACCAAATCTAGTCCTGGGACTTCTGATCATCTCAAATTCTCCCAGGAAGACCCCAGTTGTGCCCCTACCCATACGTTGTTCACCCAGATGATGAGGTACAGGCTCTGGGAACCCCCTTGAATTCTGATTGAATCTTCACATTTGATGAGGCATTTGCCTGAGGCCATAATCCTTTCATTATAGCTAGGCCCAAATCTCTATTCCTCCTTTGTCCAGCAACTTCCTACCTTTGATCCTCCCAAAATATCTATACCCAAATCAAGTGTTACACCCTTGAACTGGCCTAGCCCACCATTGTCTGTAGCCTCTAGGCAGTTTCCAGCTGCCTTAATCACTTATTACTGGAGTCTGACCTCATTAATTCCTCCTGAAGATCCTCCCTCAAACTCATTACTGGAGTCTGACTTCATTAACTACTCCTGAAGACCCTCCCCAAACTCTTCCTCTAGACCATCCCTAGATTCCCCCCACAACCTTTCTGTATATAAGACCCCATCTTGCCTTCATGTGGTAAGAGAGGGCCATAGAATTTTCCAGCACAGACTTACTCTGTGTCCAATACAAGCCTTATAGATATCGAGGCTCCTTAAGAGTCTATCCACTTTGGCAAACTTTGAATAAACTTTGCTTTTCTTTGGTTGAGAGAAGACTTGAGTTGAATTCATTCAGCAGGACCCAATGTGTTGGTATTCTGGGGTCTTGAGCACTCCTAGCATAAACCTCATCATTTTTATGACTAATCTCTTCACAGAGATGCTATTTTATCTATTTTGTGGGGGAAAATCTTAAAAGCTTGGAATTTTATGACCTCGGCCATCTTCCCAGAATCCTCTGGAAGTTCTAGGAGAGATCATTAAAGGCATGCTTGGCAAGAAAATGATTATGAAGAACTAGCATGGCTATAGAAAATGTAGGTCATGCCAAATTAACCTTTCCTTTTTGCCAGGATAACTAAGCTGGTATATGGGGATGAATGATGTGGATATATTTTACCTAGATTTAAGCTAGGTGGGATTTGGAACCAGGTCTGCCTGAGGGCAAGTACATATATTTACTTCATTTGTAAAAAGGGGTGGGGAAATTAGACTAATTTCTGGATTTCAGAATTGGAAGGGAGTTCAGCAGTCATATAAATAAATCCTATACTTAAATAAGGACTCTCCCTTCTAAAAACCATTAACTGGTCACTTCCTGTGATGGGAAGTTCGCTACTTACTGAGGCAGCCCATTCCACTTTGCATAGCTTTAATTATTATCACATCAGTTTTTATTAAAAAAAAATTAAACATTAGGGATTGGCACAATGGATAGAGTACAGGACCTAGAGTTAGAAAAACTCATCCTCCTAAGTTCAAATCTCACCTCAGACACTTACTAGCTGTGTTACACTGGGCAAATCATTTAACCCTGTTTGCCTCAGTTTGCTCATCTGACAAATGAGCTGGAAAAGGAAATGGCAAAGCACTTCAGTATCTTTGTCAAGATAAGTCACAAGGAGTTGAACACAACTGAAAAATGGCTGAATGACAAGATTTTTGTATTTTTTAAAAAAGAACAAATCTATATCTTTGAGATTTCTTACCACTCCAGGTTCTGCCAAATGTCTCCATATATACTGATTAATTCTCTTATAGTATGGACATCCTCATCTTATTTACCTGCCTCTGTGCTTTCTCCAATTTACTAATGTCCTTCCTAAAATATGGGGAGCAGAACTGCACAATAATCCAGATCCATTTTGACCCAGCCAGAGTATCTGTCACCTCCTCATTTTTGGACATGAATTGTCACAGGGTCAAATAATTACAGAATTTTAGAGTTGTAAGGAACCTTAGAAGCCAACTTTTCTGAACCCGAACTGAAAAGAAATCCCCACTAGAACAGAGAACAAAGAGTCACAAATCATATACCATATTCAAAATGCTTTCCAAACTCTAAAGTGTCAGCAACCAACTGGGCCAACCCATACAAGAAAGGAAACCCCACTGTAACACATGGAACAGAAGATTATTCAGTGACCACTTGAAATCCTCCAAGGAGGGGGAAACAATTACCTGTCAAGGAAGCCCATTCCATTTTTGGACAGCACAAATTGTCTGAAAGGTTTTTCTGATATCAAACCTAAATTTGCCCTTCATCAATTTCCCATTCTACCATCTGGGACCAGATGGAACAAGTACAAACCCTCTTCTCCATGGCAGCCCTTCAAATATTTGAAAACAACTATCATTCTACCCAATGAGTCTTCTCTTCTCCAAGCTAAGCACTCTCAGTTGTTTCAAAATGACATGGATTCAAGACCTTTCACCATCTTGGTTGCCCTGCTCTCAAGCTTATCAATTCCTTTCTTAACTTGTGATGTCTAGAACGGAACTAACACATCTGGAGGTGTTCTAGTGAGAAAAGAGTTCAGTGGTTTTTCCTCCTTATTCCTGGAAGTTGTGCTTTTTTCAACATGGCCCAAATTTGCATTTACATTTGGCTATCACATCACACTGATGCCTTTTGTTAAATTCCTTTCATTTTCTTTTAAATGACTTTTTTTCCCCAATTACATATAAAGACAATTTTTAACATCCATTTCTTTCTTTCTTTTTCTTTTTTTGCTTTTTGGAGGGCAATTGGGGTTAAGTAACTTGGCCAAGGTGACACGGATAGTTTGTGTATGTGTGTGTGTGTGTGTGTGTGTGTGTGTGTGTGTGTGGCCGGATCTGAACTCAGGTCCTCCTGGCTCTAAGGCCAGCGCTCCACTCACATAGCCAGCCCCAACATTCATTTCTTATTTTTTAAAAATTGAGTTCCAAATTTTCTTTTTCCCTCTCTCTCCTCCCCCTTCCCTAAGGTGGGAAACCATCTTATATAATATATATGTGCAATCATATAAAACATCATATTGAATTCTCATTGTCCACTCATACCCCATTTTTTTCAGAACTACTGCTCTATGACCATTCCTTTCCAATAATATACTTGTGAAATTTATTTTTGAACCCAAGCATAAATCTTTACATCTATCCCTAATGAGTTTCACCTTATTAGATGACCTAATTCTCACCTGTTAAATTCCTTCTTAACTGAATTTTTCATCCAGTATGCTAGTTATCCCTTCCAATTTTGTGACATTTACAAATTAGAGTCTATTATTTATGACTTTCTCCAAGTCACTGATGAAACGTTAAAGGATACAGGATCAAGCACAGATCCTTAGGACAATCCACTGAAAACCTCTTTGTATGTTGGTACTAAACATGAATAATTTTGAATACTGCTATCCAACCAGTTATGAGTTCATGTAATTGCATAACCTATTTCATATTCCTCCAATTCCCCCATAGGAATAGTATGAGACACTTCATTAAAAGACTAGCTTAAATAGAGGTAAAATATATGACATCAGTCACCCCCATGTACTAGCTTACTTATCCTGGAAAAAAAAAAAGGAAAGGTTTATTTGGCATGACCTACTTTTTGTATAGCCATTCTGGTTCTTTATATTCACCACTTTCCTTTCTAGATGTTTACCAAGCACACCTTTAATGATGTCTTCTAGAACTTTCAGAGGATTCTAGCAAGATGGCTGAGTAGGTCAGAAAATTCCAAGCTCTCAAGATTTTCCCCCACAAAAGAGATAAAATAGCATCTTTGGGTGAACAAAATAAGGGTAAAACTAAGAATAGGGTCACATCAGGCATCTTCCTGGGATAATTTGAGAAGATTAGAAGAAAAATCCCAGGACTAGGTTTGGTCCCTGTGAAGAGTAAACACCTCCAGGGTCTGCTTTAACTAGTAGAAAGCTGTGGGATTAGTTGGTTAGAGAGGCTGCCTGGACCACAGCCACAGCAACTTCACCCCTTCCCCCATAGTGAAGGGGGTTGGTCATCTGAGCCAAGGAAGGTTGAGGGAACCTCTGCTGACAAGGAAAGTCAGACCCATCTGTGCTTCAAAGAGCAGTTGCAAACCAATGCAATTCTCAGTGAGCTCAGAAGCAGTGGGGCAGAAAGCCCCTGGCTGTGGGCACTTACAGGAGGCCAGAGGTTTGACTTTGATTTCAGGCTAGGGGGCAGAATTGAAGATCTGGGCAAGAGGCACCATTCCTGATACCCCAGGGCTAGAGGTGATTAGAAAAATTATGGTATTACCACCAAAAATGCACAGACAAAGGAGAAAGAATCCAGTCATAAAAAGTTATTACAATCTGAGTTCATTTTCAGAGAAGAATATTGAAGTAAAGAAGCCCCAAAAGAGTTACATCAAATGGTCGCTTACCCAAAAAGAATTCATAGAAGATCTTTCAAAAGACTAAAAATCAAATGACAGACATGGAGGAAAAACTAAAATAAGTAAGTCTAATCCAAGAAAAACAAGAAAATTATGAAAGAAAAATCAACCAATTAGAAAAGGAAATCCAAAATCTTAAGAAAGAAGATGAAATCTTGAAAATTAGAATTGGGCAAGGTGAAGTCAATGAAATTATAAGGGATCAAGAAATAATTAAACAAAATATGAATAATGAAAAAGAGAAGAGAAAGTAAAACATATTTAATTTAAAAAAAAACCAGACTTAGGGGTGGCTAGGTGGCACAGTGAATACAGCACTAGCCCTGGAGTCAGGAGGACCTGGGTTCAAATCTGACCTCAGACACTTAAGCCAAAAACTAGCCATGTGACCTTGGGCAAGTCACTTAATCCGAATTGCCCTCCAAAAAAAAAAAAAAAGCAGACTTGTAGAATAGATCAAGAAGAAGAAACATAAAAATAATCAGACTAACTAGAAGTTATGACCAAAAAAAAAAGAATCTTGGTACAATAATACAAAAAATAATTAAAGAAATTTGTCCTAAAGCATTAGAACAAGGGGAGAAAGCAGAAATAGAAAAAAAAATTCATTGATCACCACTTAAAAGAGATCCTATGAGGAAAACTCATAGGGATATCATAGTTAAATTCCAAACCCCCCAGGTCACGGATAAAATATTAAAAGCAACAAGAATAAAATAATTTAAATAAGATGGTGCCGCAATTAGAATCACAGAAGACCTAACAGCAGAGACATGAAAAGACCACAGGTCTTGGAGCACTACATATGAAAGAGCAAAAGAATTGGGTTTCCTGCTGAAAATATCACACCTAGCAAAGTTAAGCACAATCCTGAATGAAAAAAATGGATATTTGATCAACTCTCTGATTAAGACTTTGTTAAAAAAAAATCTGAACTCAGTAGAAGATGTGACATACAAGAGCCAAGAGAAATATAAGGTATGTTTTGAAGACTGATTATAAGGGATTCAATGAGGACACATCATTTACTTTTTATATATATGAAATATGAAACATACCTAAGATTCTTATTAATAATTGGGTAGCTCATAAGAAAGACTGGGGTAAAACCTGAGTATGATATGAATTTAAATAGTGAAACACTTAGGAACATCTAGAAAGAGTAATTGTTTTATAAAAATGAGGTGCAAGAGGAAGAATTGGTACAGACAAATTTAAATGGGGGAGGAGGGCTGATAGTTCTGGTAGCCTACTTTCATGGGGATAGGGTTTAAGAGGGAACAATACATATATATTTAGAAAAGTATAAAAGTCTTCTAAATTCTGAAGAAATGAAATGGTGGGGGCATAGGGAGGGGGGAGAGGACAAGGGAGGGATCTTTACAGGGGAGAATGAAGGAATAGGTAAAAGGGGGGGTATAGAAGGGTGTTTAGATTTATGGGAATGGGAGGATAGGGGAGGGATCCTTGGAGGGAGGGTAGGCAAGTAATAGAAGGATAAGGTAGTGGATATAAGTAAAGTAGGGGAGGCAGGAGGGATAGGAAAAAAAAAGATATGCACAAACATAAAAACAAAGATCAAGAGTAGAATTTGTTTGGGAAAGTATATGTCTATATATGTATGTATATATCTATAGCTATAGAGAATCATATCCAAACTTTATTGTATGCTTTGGTAGGGGGGGGAGGGAAAAAACACAAAGTAAAAAAGTGCACAACAGAGAATAAAAGAAAACTTACAAGGAAGCAAAGAAAAGATGGACAGTTATCAACACAATGTGTATTATTTATCATACAGGCTTTCTTGAAATGAAAATTTATTGTTATATATTTTGTATCCTCTCTTATGTTCTTCTGTGCACATGAGATGCTTTTTTTTCTTACTTTGTATTTAAATTCCAATATTTAAGTTTATTATATATATTTTTTTCTTTTCTCTATTTGGCGTGTAAGTCTAAAATAAAATTTAAAAAAAAGAACTTTCTCCAGAATCAGTTTAAATCACAAGTTTGTAGATTCTGTTCTCTTCCCCTTTTTTGAAAATCAGGATAGCATTTTCACTTCTTCCATCTTGTGGTACCTCACCCATTTTACAAGGTTTTTCAAATAACATTAACAGCAGCCCTGTAATTATGTTCATCATTCTTTCAGTACCCCAGAATATAATACATCTGGGCCAGATGACTTGAATTCAGCAAGGTCAGCAGGGTGTTCTGTTCTTTGTTCTTTCTGCTAACTTATATTGAGCATCAACATATCCAAGTTGTGAATCAGCATCTACTTGAATACATCCGAGGATAGAGAACCCATCACTGGGGCATCTCACCCGAGGCATCACAGTCTACTGATGGATAGCTCTCATAACAAAGTTTTTCCTGAAGTCAATCCTTAATTTGCCCCATTGCACCTTCTACCTGGGGCTCTTTCTTTTACCCTCTGGAGCCAAAGAGAACAAGTCTAATCCCTCTTCCGTGTAAAAAAACCCTTCAATTTTGAGGACTACTATCATATCCAATCTCCTCCTGCAACCAATCTTCTATGCTCTAGGCAAAACCCTCCCAAAGTACATTCCCAATATGATTTTGATGCATATTAAGGATTTGGTCCATTACCATCCTCCATAAAAATGTTTTGTTGTTTTCTATGGTCCTTTCCATGTCTAGATTCACTATATATAGAACTCCCTTTGGACTCACTTCCCAACTCATACCAGCAAGGCATTTGGGGTCCCAAGGTATGCAGTTGCTATGACTCCCAGGTTTTAGGGATACCCCCAAGGGTTGCTGTCCTCCTAATTCTTCCCCATCATCCCTCACCAGTGTGATTCCCATTAACAATCACCCAAAAGACTCAGTTCTTAAGCAGAGGCATTAATTCAAACAAAGGAAGAACAAGAGTTAGAAAGCATGGCTCTCCCCCAGCCCAAGGGGTTGTTGCTGTTATTATTGTCATTGTCATTGCTTCAGTCGTGTTCAGCTCTTTGTGATCCCATCTGGAGTTTTCCAATATCCTGTCAAAGTTTCTGGAGTGGTTTGCCATTGCTTCTTCCAGGTTATTTTATAGAGGAGGAAACCAAGGCAAACAGGTTTAAGTGACTTGCCCAAGGTCACAAAACTAGTAAGTGTCTGAGGTTGGATTTGAATTCAGGAAGATGAGTCTTCCTGACTCCAGCACTCTATCCTATGCACCATCTAACTGCCTTCTCCCCTCCATAAAGGTATATCTTCCCAAAAGTACACATAGAGTCTATGAGGGAAAAGAATGAGTATGAACTAAAAATCCAATGATAGTAAAACACATACGCGGAGAAAACATAGAATTGAAACACCTCACGATTCTGGAATCACAGGACCTCAATGTTCTTTCTTTCTCTGGAAAATTTTCATGGAACCTACTGCTTCATGAGACATTGGTAATGAACAAATCACCCAGCTGCTCAGGTGGCATGACTCCCCAAAGGGCACAGTGTCCCTCTGCGATAGTTGGTTCAGTCGGGTCTGATGATCACAGAGAAAGGTATCTCAGCTGGCTGCATCAAACAGGTCGCTCACCTTCTAAACTGGCTCCTCACCAGGCTTGACTATTTCAGGACTGGACTGCCCAGGGTGTTTTGATGAGTTGCAGGCTCTGGGAACCCCCTTGAGCTCTCCTTGAATCTTCCCACATGAGGCATTTGCCTGAGGCCATAAGCCTTTCATTATAGCTCGGCCCAGATCTCTGTTACTAGCCTAGCCCTCCATGGTCCAGCTGACCCCCCCCCCCTCCTTGATCCTCCCAAAATATCTAAACCCAAATCTGTTACCCATAAACTAGCCTAGCCCTCCATGCTAGCCTCCAGCCATTTTCCACCTTTAATTTCTCATTGCTGGACTCTGACCTCATTTGACTCCTCCTAAAGACCCTCCCTAAAGTCCTTCTTTAGACCACCCCTAGAACCCTCCTACAATCTTTCTATATATAAACTCCATTTTACCTCCATGAGAGCTGAGAGTTATCTAGGGCAGCCTCACTCTGTTGTCAGATTATTCTGGCCCACTTGTCCAATACAAGTGTCACAGATACTGAAGCTCCATAAGAGTCTACCCATTATGGCAAACCTTTAATAAACTTTGCTTTACTTTGGCTGAGAGAAGACTTGAGTTTAATTCATTCAGCAAGACCTGACATGTTGCTATTTTGGGGTCTCGCACACTCCTAAACCTTAGACCTCAACATTTTATGGTTTCCTGACCTCAACAGTTTGGCCACTGGGCATGCCTGAAGCTGTTCTGACACAGTCCAGTCACTAGCTCACTTAAATCTTTTGCTAGACTGGACCTTCCAGGCTTCATTGCCAATAGGGAGATTCTGCCAGACTGGGCCAGGCAGATCACTTTGCCCCTGTGATCTTTTCAGGTCATATTACCTACACTAGATTCCTTGGACTTAGTTGTTGATAGGTAGGTAGCTACAGACTTTTACTCCTATTAGCCACTAACGTGGCTGGGCCATACTGCCTTCTCTTTAGCTAGCTTGTGTTACAGTGATCTTTTTAGTTGCAATTGTCTAAGTCAGATGTTCTTAACCTGGATACATGTTTCAACTCAGTTTCATAAATATATTTCAGTCTGAACTTGAATGGGAAAAATTGCATCTTTATTTTTGCTAATCTCTGAAATTTACCATTTTTTTTAATTATTAAAAAAAAAAAACATTTTGAGGAATACTTAGGATTCCTAAGACTGTCAAAGCGGTATAGTACATGATAGCAAAAAGTTAAGAAATCAGATGTCCCTTTGGTTAGAATTTTCAAAAGCCTCTCCTTGACTCTTCTCAGAATTTCAGTTCTGAAGTCTGTCATATCCAAGCAAGAGATGGGAGAAGTCTTCCCTTTCCAGTTTGAAAATCCTTTCTGCTTTAGGGACAGATCACTCAATCAGGGACTTTCCCTTAGTTAATGATGACTAATTCCTAATCCACCTAGCTGTATTTGCCAGATACTACTGGGGTCTTATGCAAACGTGCAGTAGGGACAAAAGTAGCAGTGAAGTTAAAGACAAATTCATTGTATTTGTACCCTCTTCATAAGCAACTGAGCTGTTCCAGGGCCTGGTACTTTCTAAGGTACAGAATGTTTGTTTTCCACATAAAGGTCTTTCTTTTTATATTTCAGTGTCTGTTTTCATTTTTTAGAGGTTTCAGCTCTTCTACTCCTCACCTGGGCATACTATTACATGTATAAATGTGAGTTATTACAATAAAAAAGACAACTTCTAGGCCTTAGGATGGCTTGGGAAAGCCTGATCGGTACCATTCATTGAGATTTTCATGTATTTGGATGAATAGTCATAGCAACAAAGGGACGTAGATTTAGAGCTATAAGAGACCTCAGAAGTTACTGAATCCCTCATTTTACAGATGAGGAAACTGAGGCCCAGAGAAGTTAAGTGACTTCTCCAGGCTCACAAAGCTTGAGTATGTTTGAGGCAGGAGTCAATTCTGATATTTATGATTTTGAGACCAGTGCTCTAAAGAGAGGCATACAGGTAAATGTTTAACAACTATCACTCCAGAAAAAAAAAAAAAGTGGATTGATGAAACACTTTTAAGTTTAATTTGCATTATTAATCTTTTTTTAAGGGTTGACAATCAACCAATCAATCAAGCCCTGATTTGTAGTAACAGCCAATTCCCAAGGTGCAAACACTCACACGATCAACTCTCCCTTTCCCAGCTGGCTTAAGCACACCACTGGATTTTGATCACCAGATGGAATCATTGTGGTCTGCCCCAGGGGAACCGCATCAACAGGATCACGGTATTTTCCAACTAGGAAACAAGAATACCGTTTTTTGACTATTTTTTTTTTGGAAGGGGTAAGGCAAGGCAATTGGGGTTAAATGACTCACACAAAGTCACACAGTTAGTAAGTGTGTCAAGTATCTGAGACCGGATTTAAACTGAGGTCCTCCTGACTCCATGGCCGGCTGTGCTCTATTCACTTCATCACCTTGCTGCCCCCTATCTATTAATCCCCATAACTATGTATTCTCTCATGAAGAGAGACATTTTGAATAGTCAGTGAGGGCACACCAAGAAAGAATCTTGCCTCTGAAATGTATGAGGTTGCATTTTGTTTAAAACATATTTAATCAGACCAGAACTGTGAAATCAGGTGGTCCTAGGGACGTCAAAAATGTTTTAGCTTAAAGGAACAAATGTTCTCTTTGCCTGTGGCACATGCAACCTCAGGGCAAAATCAGGCTGACCCTGAGCCACAGTACAGCAAATACGTGTTCTTTGAGTTGCAATATTAAAAAGAAAAAAAAAGGAAAAGGAAATCTAAGCTTCTATAAACACTTCAATATCAGCAGGGGGTGAGACTGCACCTAAGTGAAATTTCCAGATAACTGAGGCTTACGCCTAAAGGTTCCAAAACTATTTTCTATTTTTAAAAATAATCGTTTTGAATGAAAGTCTTTCTAAAATGAATCACCCTTTCCTAATGTCTTTTAAAACAAACAAACAAAAAAACCCAAGCCCAAATATAATTTATTTTATTCTTGGTCACCTATATCATTAATAATAATAGTTTTTAATTCTGTGCTGAAATTCAGTGATGCCTACAAGGTCTGCTAAAACTCTGGGAGCAATTTGTCCCTGTACTAATAGTTCCAAAAGGTTCAAATTTGGGGCTTGTTTTTGATCATAGAATCACAGACTGTGACAATTAGGAGAAACCTTAGAAGCCATCTGATCCAGTCCATACATAAAAAGCAATTCCCATTATAATATACCAAATAGTTTCTCATACATTATGTAAAGACTTCCAAGGAGAGTAAAAGTGCACTTCTTGAGTTAGCTCACTGTTTTTTTGGACAACTATTTATTTGTAAGGAAGTTCTTCCTGACATTTAGTCCAAAATCAGCTTAGTTGCAACTTCCTCCCATTAATTCTCCCTTTTGAGATAATTTTCTTTCTCCATTTTGATCAAAGTGTCAGATATCATTTTTCATCACAATCAATGTAGATGAAAGTCTGAAAGACCTCTTACTGCCTTCTGCCTACACTTCCAATTTATTATTTCTGATCAGCTAAGATCTATGTAAACTGATAGCCAGGCTTGTGAGAACTGTGTATTAAAAAAATTAGTAGTTTCTCAGTAAGAACCTGAGAGATCTCTTTTGAGTAAAGTGCATGGCCTTTTGGATACTCAGAAAATCATTTTTTTTTCTTTCCACTTATTTTGGTTCTGTCCTGTATAGCTAGAATGGCTGGATAGGTAACCTCCAGAGAAGTCACTGCACTCTAGCCTCTTAAAGATCTAGGGACTTAGTAATGCTTATTGATTTAGGGTTCCAAAATGAATTTCTAATTAGAGTGAATTTTCTAATTCTGAGAAAGTATTGAAATCCTTCTTTGGTAATTGATCCCTAGGACTCAGAATTCATCTCTATGGTTCCTAGACTTAAAGCAGTCCTAGGCAGGGAGGATGATCTTGTTCCTGGTAGGATTGACATTAGGGTTTCTTAACCTGGGATCCATGGTCTCCCAAGGACTCTATGTATGAATTTCTAGGGAACTATGAACTTGGAAGGGGAAAAGAAATACATCTGTATCAGTAGTCAATTAATAAGCATTTATTAAACCCCTACTATTTATTAAACACCTACTAAGCACTTTGATAATCAGTTGGTTGGTTGTCATGTTTTGTTCTCAAAGAAGACCAAAATGACATCACTTCATTTGAGTTGAGGTACAGTATGTCTAACTGTGGCTGATCATTTTGAGCTCAGGATGATCTACCACAAGTTGGGCACAAATAGTCCAAGTGAACATTTGGAATGGAGATTTCTCTAAATTTGTATATCTCATGTTTTGTTGTTTTATTTTTTTAAGCTACTACAATAATGCTTTGCTCTTAGAGTAGAGTACTTTCTTTGACATAGATATGTCCTTATGGGTGGTCCTTTGCCAGTGTCTCCCATGTCTCACAACCAATTCAAAAGTTCTTCAGAGATCTTGAAAATGTCCTTGTATCACTTCTTTTGACCACCATATGAGCACTTACATGCCTTGTGTGGGTTCTCTGTAAAAAATCTTTGATGAAAATGTGCATTTAGCATTAGACATGGTTAAGAGCTAGAGCTATGCAAAGTCAAGCATGAGCAGCTCTCCAGAGGACTGCTGCTCTGAATAGCTTTAAGGTTCTGATCACATAGTATAGTGAACTCTCTATTCAGCAATCAACTAAGGCAAAACATTCACAGAAACCAAAGTACAGAATTCAAAATGATATAACATAACAATTTATCACTAAAGTTCCCACATAGTTTTAAACAAAAGATATCATTCAGTAAGTCCTTAACTCAAGCATCCTTAAGGAGCAATTATCCTTAAGGGACACAAAGTTAAAAAAAAACAAAGTTTTCCCACCCCTAGATCACATTAATCACACATTAATCTCTCAGTCAAAAAGTCTTCTTTCTTCTTGATTGAGATTAGTTTCCAATCATCCTTAACTCAATTATCCTTAAGGGGTATGAGATACAAAGTACAAAGTTCCCCCACCTCTAGGCCATAGTAAATCATGATCTTGTCAGTCAGCACTAAGTACCCAAGGAGAGGCCTTTTCATGTTGGATTGAGACTGGCCCCAGATTCCATGGTTCCTCTTCCATTGGCCCAGCTCTTCCCTGAATCTACCCAACTGTCACCTGGATTCACAGGCAGGCAACTCTCAGCTCCTTATCCAGTTCCTCATCTAGTTCCATGTTGGAGCTCACAGTGATTAGTCCACTTCACGTCCTTTGCAGTTTCTGTTTCTGGGAAGACAAAGCTTAACAAGAGCCAAAACAACATCCACACACATTGCTCACACCTTCATCAATTCACTATCTGTCTGTGAAATCAACACAGACCCTCAAAAAAGGTCTGAGAACTCAGCACAGACCCACAAACAATGTCAGAGAGCTCAACACAAATCATCAGTATAGTCCCAGGACCTCTTAAACCCTCCTCCTGGACTTCTGTAAACAAATAACAAGAAAATCCTCTTTCAGGGCTTCTGTACAAAGTATCACAAACACAAATCAGCACAGACAGAACAGACAAGCATAGTGCTGGACATCACAAATTTTCCCCTTCTCAGCTCTGCTCTGTCCCAGCTGTGCTCAAGCTTTTTATCTGTCTTTAACTCCTCCCTGTTCTGTCCACCTCTTATGTCCTTCCTGTTCCTGTCTTGGTCAAGTCTCTCCCACTGTGGGATTCCCAGGTTATGTTTCTTAAAAAAGACTTGATATAATCGGGGCCAGGCTCAAAGACAATTGAACTGAACCAAGGTGCTAAATAAATAACTGGAACAAGGTGCTAAGTACTTCTTTGATTGCCAATACAAGCTACAAAGAAAGGCAAAAGATAGTCCCTGCCTCTGAGTAACTCACAACTGAATTGGTTTCCTTTGCATTGTATTTTATGCATTTAATTATTCTAAGCAAGAGTCCATAGGTTTCATCAGACTGCCCAAACAGTTCATGTCCCTAAAATGGTTAAGGATTCCTGCTTAAAATAACGTTCCAACAAGTGCAAAATGTGAATCAGGAGAGACCTTAAATCAAATATTGCCTTCAATCTTTAATTGTAAGTGTAGTATATAGGAGGTATATGTGAGACCAAGTCACTTGACCTTTGTAAGATTCAGTTTCCTCTTCTCGATAATGGGAATAACAATAACACATACATAAGGATCAAATGAGATAGTATATGTAAAGTGTCAGCTACTTATGACCTTAATTTCCTTTCCCCTACTAATGAAATCAATTATATAAATTGAGTACCCAGGACAGTAGAGGAAAGGTGAGGAAAACCACTCACCTGGGATATATTTCTTTGGACAGTGCTGGGCACTGAAGTTCCCTTTGTAACCTCTTAATAGAATGAGATTCAACATAACTAGAGTTTGGTTGTTACTGTATTTACATACAATACTGTTAATGGGACAGCCCTCTTTTCTCTTCTAAATATCTACCATAAATCACAGGATTTAGGTATTGATAATGACTCCAGGGATTATCTACTCCAGCTGTAATCTTATCCTACCTCTTCTTCAAGATCAGTAATAAAGGCAAGGCCACTGTCACTCAAGGCTCCATAGTATTTGGGGTGGCTCTAATTATTAAGAAATTCCGCCTGACATCAAGCCTAAATTGACAATTTTGCCACTTTTACCCAGTCTTCCTAGTTCTGCCCAGTGGAGACAAGCAGACACAAGTTCATCCCTCTTTTACATGACAGTTTTATGAGTATTAGAGGATATGGACTTTCAGGGAGATAATCACCAAATCCATTCACCAAGAATGTGATACAGAAGCCAAAAGGAGAGATCTTTATTAAACTCTATGTACACACCTATTTACCAGAAACATTTTACAAGACTACAGTGCCCCAAGTTTGGATCTGCTTGGGAATCTTTTCTTGTCAATGGACCAAAGATAGCCTTGCAGACTGAAACCTCATAAATAAATATGCAATTGTGCTCAAAAGATATATTTAATGAGGACTATGAAGTATGGGTGCTATTAGGAAAATACCTAGCTCTATAAAAAACATACAAACCAAGGACATGCTGATAACATAACTCCCAACAATAATCTTAAAAATATGAATCATGGGGCAGCTAGGTGGTACAGTGAGTAAAGCGCCGGCCCCAGAGTCGAGAGGACCTGAGTTCAGTTCCAGCCTCAGACACTTAACACAAAAAAAACTAGCCATGTAACCTTGGGCAAGTTACTTAACCCCAATTGCCCTCCAAAAGGCAATATATATGAATCATACAATTGTTCCTGAAAAAGAGATGAGAATGAATTGCCAATCAATACCTATCCTAGGACCAATAGAATCTCCCATAGAAAACTAGCAGAGAAGGAGAAGAACCACAAGGAGAAAAGGAGAAAGAGAGACAGAGGGAGACATAGATAAAATGACAGAGAGAGTGATGAGAGAGGAGAGAGAGAGAGAGAACTCAAAACTATGCAACAACCTTGGGAGGTAGATATTATTATCTCCATTTAACTGATGAAGAAAATGAGGCTAATAGAGGTTAAGTGGCTTGTCCAGGGTCCCACAGCTAGGAAGTGTCTGAGGCCAGATATAGACTCAGCTCGTTCTGACTATAGACCCAGTATTCTTTCCACTGAGCCACCTTGCTATCCCACTATAAAATAAACTTCTTGAGGGCAGAGACCACCTTTCTCTTTGTATTTGTCTAGAACATTAAAACAGTGCCTGGAGCAGTTAATACATATGTGTTGACTGATTTGCAAATGAGATAATAAATGCAAACTGAGCTAAATAAATTCTTACTAGTTTATGATTATCTTTAATTGGGGGACATGGAATAGCATCATAAGACCATCAGTTTAGATCTAGAAATGACTCAGATACCATCAAGTCTGACACTTTCATTTTACAAATGATAAAAGTAGATCTCAAAAAGTTTGAATGACTTGCCCAAGGTCACCTGAAAAGGGAAGAAGCAATCAAACTTGGATTTGAACATGGCTAATTGGATCATAAGATAGACTTAGATTAGAAGTGGCTTTAGATTCTGTTGAGCCTAACCTAGCTCATTTTCTATAGGAAGAAAGTGAGATCAAAAGAAATCAAGTGACTTGTCCAGCATCAAACTACTCATAAGAACAAGAAGGAGGATTTCAATCTAGAGCCTCCTGGCTCCACATTCAGTTTTTTTAGTCACTACTCCATGCTGCCTTTCAAAGTGCTATGGAAATAATGACTAATATTTTTATAATACCTTATGTTTGCAAATCACTTTATATATCTAAGGATGTTTTTTTTTCTTTTTTAGCAATTGGGGTTAAGTAACTTGCTCAAGTTTACACGCCCAGTTATTTCTGGGTGTGGTGCTGAGTGTCTGAGCCCAGGATTCGATCTCCAGGTCATCCCAACACTAGAGCCGGTGGTCTTACTTGCTGAGCCACCTGGCCGCCCCCATGTTGGGGGGTTTTTGAATAATTTGAAATCACTCCCATACCATTCAACTATGTTTCAATGTATAAAATTCCAATACCTTAATAGAAAGAGAAGACTTCTCTGTGAAATTAATCAATAATAGGCATTAAACTCAATGGGGAAAAATTCCTTTGTCACTTGAAGAAATGGTCCACAGAGAAATGTTAGATAGCTAAGGCAGCATGGTAATGTACTGTGGGTCCGCTATATGCTGCAGTTACCACTTCTTCAACTTTCTCAATATATCGGGAGTTGGCATAAGAAATTACATTGAAATTTGGGGGGAGTTTTGAGGAAGCCTTAGACTGTATGTGAAGACCAACAGAAAATACAGAAAAAGTTTAGAAACTCAGAAATGCATAAACTATAGGTATAATATCAACGTCTTTTTTTCTTTTAATACCATAACTTCTTTTCTTGTATGAATGGAGAATGAAAAATTTTTATGTGGATTTTACAGATTGGGGGGGGTGGGATGGGAAGGGATAACTATAATGAAACTGGTCAAGCTAGAAGGATTCAAGTGAATGATTATTAAGAGGAAAGTAGGTCTGACCAAGCCCCTGTGAAGGAGTGGAGGTAGGAAGGAGAAGGTACAGCACTTTAGCCATAGATTTGATATTTGCCCCTCTCCCTGATGTTTGGAGCTTGACCATATGAACCTCGATGGGACTGGAGGATTTGGGCCTCTATCTTGCTATCAGTTCCCTCCAAGGGTTTTCAGAACAATGGACAGCAGTGTTTAGATCAGGAGCCAAGAATGAACTAGTCACAGATTCGAGGTGAGGGAGGAATAAGCATTTTTATAAGACCTATGATATACCAAACACTGTGCATTTTCTTAAATAATATTTTACTTCCCCCCAATTCCATTTTAAAACAATTTTTAACATTCTTTTTTTTT